>NC_053160.1:13832607-14175170 GCF_016835505.1 Polypterus senegalus
AAGCACTTCCAGGTCAGGTGGAGCCTCCTCGTGAAAGGACAGACCCCAACAGGGCTGCCCACCAGAACTACAATACCCATTCAGCCCTGCAAATGTCTAAACGGGATGCACACCAGATGGACATCACCTCCTAGTGTACTGGGGAAGCACATGGGCCTGGGAAGCAATCTTCTCCTTTCCCTCCATTATAACGGCCCCTCTGACCAGGAAAGATACCACTAACCAGTCTGGTCCGGATACCCTTCCATTAAAGAGGCCTCCCAGCCAGGTAAAGAACCACCCTTTCTGACTAGGATGCCAGCCAACCTATGTTGTCTATTACAATGTCAATGTTAGGATAGGATTTTGTGTCAAATTTATTTTAATGTTTCCTGCAGTCTTTAATGGTTATTTTGGGATCTGTTTATAGTTTTTAGGTACATTCACATTTAAAGTGAGAAGCACCTACTGTAATAGCTATGTCTGTCTGTCTGTCTGTCTGTACACATGAAACATCTTGCCCCTAAACCCCAACACAGATTGATTTTGTTGAAACTTGGCACACTTATTCTTCAAAAACAAATTGCTTAATTTTCATTGAGATATCTCGAAAAGACTGCACTGTACAAAGTCCTGAAATTTCAAAATCTTCCATTGAAAAGAGTTGGTGAATTTGCAAACTCATAATCTTAAAACAGAAAAACATTATGTGTGACTCCAACTACAGATTTGTTTACTGTTTCCATTTTATGTTGACAGCAGCTACACCAGCTTATAAAGTATGTACAGTATATTTTTCTCCTTTACTTCTCCATTTGTTAGTTGTATCCGAGAAAGGATGTACGTGCGTGAAAGCATAATTTATTTACAGATTCAAAGTGTTTTTTTATTAGTGCCTACAATGTTTAACATCTTACCGTGACACCGTTATAATTTTCCTACATGTATTGAGACATGTTATGTTTGTCGATGCCAGGGGCTTTCAAAGTAGGGATGGCCAGGAGTGGGATGTCAGTAATGGGACAAGTTGTTTAATTTTTTTATGAAAATGAAATACAAAGGAAGCAGTTCAGGAGAGTATTGTTGTATTGTTCTGAATGTAATGACACCATTAAATGCCATTTCTGGATGTTTTTTATATAACGAAATGAGGTGAGAGGTCAGGAGTACATCATGGGTTTGTCAAATTGGTAGCAAAGTAATCTTTAAATCTCTACACTGATGTAACCACATTGGTAGGAAGTTCATGGGAAATTGCTCACAAAAAGCTTTAATTTCCACAAACCATAAAGATGTTATGCCAATCTACCTAAAGATGTGACTAGAGTAGCGTGAAAAGATCTTAGATTAATAAATAAATCTTGGATTAGTGCATCAATAAAAAGAGCATATTTTTTGCAAAATGTGAATGGTGATTTGGTCAAAATCAATGGCCACCTCACTGCCGAGAAGTACAGTATAGGCATTTTGTTATACCATCAGGGAGACGTCTGATCAGTCCAAATCTCACAGTACAACATGAGTTAACGGTGCATTCGCACAAAAATGTTGTGTATGCCCATTTTCACACACACTTTGAGATGTATAAAAACTAAACTTGCTGTGAAGTCACACACATTTTCACAGTAGCCTCACCCCATGAGTACGCAAGTTTCTGCTCAGTTTTGCAAACTGGCGGCACCCAGCGTCAAAGCAGTGCTACTGTTTCTGTGTGGTGTGCCTTTTTCAGATTTGCATCAATGACGCAGGATTTATCAAGTATATCGAAATCAACTGCATATTGCTTACAAATTTAATTCACTTGATCGTAATCATTCTGTAACAATATAATGGTGCATGGAATGGCCAGACTATTGTGACAGGTGTCTGGTCACACTTGCAGGTAATCTTACTTAGACACCATCCAAATATCCGACTACGCCAACCGGTTTTATCAAGAGACTGGGAACTCCTGAAATTTACCAATAATAGCACACAGGTTTCTTTAAATTGGGCGGTGAGTAAACACACAATGAAAGACACAACAGTAATTTCAGGAAAAGCAACAGTAACTTCTATTACACAAGACAATAATAAGTACATGGAAAAGATAAATGAACATAAACAAAATCTAACACTATCAAGAACGAATTTCCTTTTTTTTTAAAGGAAAACAGACAGTCCACACTCTAAAGTCCATCAAAAACAGAATTGGAGGATACAACCTTTAGTGGTGCAGGGTCCAGTTTGCGCACTGTGTTATCCCAACACTTACTCATTCAACTGTCCACGGATGCACTCTGTTCACCGGACACTCGTTACCCAACAGAAGTTTTGTCAAATTGTTGAATCCCTGTCAGCGTCTCCTCGTCGTTCTTTTTCTCCACTCTGGGCTCCTTGTGTTGCTGTGACCTAGGCATGCCTCACTTCTCGTCTGCCAGTCCTTTCGTGCAGCTTCCCTCTCTCGCTGGACCCACGACCATCTTCTTGTGGAACTGTCTCTTCCTCCCTTGGGGTAAGTGTTGCCGTCCGTGTCCCTCACGTCGCACCAGCCTTGTACCCCAATCTGCCAGTGAGCCCCTGTGCTCTCTGCGAGTTTTGGCAGCATTCTCAGTGGACTCTCCCTCCTGCCTTCTCCTGCCCAGGAGTTTAAATCTCCTTCAGTCCCTGCCATTATCAGTTCTGGACAATCAGATTAAACAATGGCACGTCTACATTTCCGGGTTTTAACAATTAATGAAAACACAAATTAACAAAATGTATTGTTACCAATCATGAATAAGTATAGATATGCTGATTAGAAACCAATAGCGTCAGACATGTAATACCCAAGTCAGGTAAATACTAAATACACACATCCTCCAAGGGAGGAGCAGGTCTATTATCACAACTTTGTATTGTTTGTATACTCAACCAGTCAGACTTCAAAGTGGTGACTCCTTTGCCAGACAGCAATACCTACATCCTGCAGACAACCCTGATACAATCAGTAACTGGATTATCCAGTAAATCGAAATACAAGGTCTCCTTCTGACACTATTCCAACTACCATCGCTGCTTTAGAGTTGTTAGAAGACATCGAAAATGGAAGAATTAGAAGAGAGCGCATATGTATAGATGATGGCGATTGGCTTCTAAGTTGATTTTGATTTCCAAGAGCTCTCCTCTTGGAGCTGTGTGCTGAACTGGCACCGGCTTTACAAAGGCAGACTTTAAGGAATTGTGCTCTACCTGCTCCTTTGCAAGTTCTGTCCGCTCTCGGGTTTTTAGCCTCAGGAACTTTTAAACGTGAACTTGCTGACTGATAGGGTATTACACAAACATCACTGTCCATGCCAGCTGTATGGAATGGTATTATCCGCTTGTCATCCAGATATATAAAATTTCCTTACACTGTGGTTGAACTGGCAAACATGAAAGAGCAATTCACAGCAACATCCAGTTTTCCAAATGTAACACTGCACAACAAAGTTTTTGCTTCTTGAACACTGCTGGGTGTTTCTTATAGATTTTTGAGTGCTGATCACGAATATCACATCAAAATTTACCCATCATGTACCATTTCAGTTTTGTCATGATTTATTCTTATATTTATATCCAAACATTTTTGCTATGTGACTTATCAACACGGATTTTGAACCGTGTTCATCAGGCGATCCACATCTGATAACACAGTCCGAATTGAATGATTGGTCAGAGATTTGGGTCTGTCAAAAACATAAGCCAAGCTGCTGGGTTTGAGACTGCAGGAATGGTTTTTGCTGTCACCAGGTGCGACAATTTCTATGTTTCGAGGCCGACATCATGACATAACCAGATTTTTTGCACAAGTCGACAGTCTGTTTCTTTTGTGAAATTGAAGGATTGTTCTCGGCCTTGGGTTGTAATCACAACCCGGAAGAGTGGCGTCTCTTCATTGATTCGTCAATATTAAGCCTGAAAGCCGTTCTGCTACACAATGGCAACGTTTATCCTTCAGTACCTGTTGGCTATGCAGCACACATGAAAGAAACATATGAAAATATGGAACTGTTGCTGAAGCACGTCCAGTATAGCAGGTACAACTGGAATATTTGTGGAGATCTTAAAGTCGTTGCTCTGTTACTAGGGCTGCAGCTCGGCTATACAAAGTACTGTTGTTTCATCTGTGTATGGGACAGCCATGCCAAAGAGTCGCACTATTCTCGACAGAACTAGCCACTCCATAAAAAGTTAGTTCCAGGGCAGAAAAATGTGGCACATATTTTTGCCTCCTCTTCACATACAACTGGGACTCATGAAGAATTTTGTGAAAGCACTGAACAAGGAAGGTGAAGGTTTTCGTTATTTAAGACAGATGTTCCCAAGAATAACTAACACCAAGATCAAAGAGGGATTTTTTGTTGGCCCCCAGATCAGACATGTTATGAGTGATAAGTGGTTTGAAGATCTGTTAGTTGGGCCAGAAAAAATAGCCTGGAAAGCCTTCAAAGATGTTGTTGACAATTTTCTGGGCAATTACAGAGCCCCAAACTACATTCAGCTGGTAGACAAACTTCTCAAAGCATACAAGACAATGAAGAGCAACATGTCACTCAAGATTCATTTCCTCCACTCACACTTGGACTTCTTCCCCGCAAATCTCGGTGCTGTCAGTGACAAACACGGTGAAAGGTTCCACCAGGACATTGCTACGATGGAGAAACGATACCAGGGCAACTAGAATCCATCAATGCTGGCTGACTATTGTTGGACACTACAATGTGATGCACCAGACATTGAATACAAAAGAAAATCAGGAGCAAAACACTTTTAATTCTGTTGAATTTAATATGTGAAACGTAAACATGACTAAATACATTATTGTCAGTAAACATATAAATGTGTATTTCTCAGAGTTCCTACATGATGCAGTAAAACCAAAACTATATTTGTGCATATCCAGTAGGTACCTGTCACAATCAACAAACTTTTCAAGAAGCAAGACAAAAATTGTTGTGCAGTGTAATAAGAGTGGTCAACTGCATGCACATTGCTATTGGAACAGTGCTGGATGAGTTATATCAGCCAGGGACAAATCACCAAAAGAATGACCTGGCATTACATCATCCATAGCAGGAGAGCTTATAAAAACAGCAACTCTGCCCAGTATCAGGTGGTTTTTCCATCTAGTGTAGAAGAATGCAAGCAGACCTTTTAAGGATAGCAAATCACCTCAAAGAGCCTTGTAAAGAGCAGAGAATTGATCCGTTGTGGCGTTCGGTGCCAACACTACACTATAAAGGCACCTTCAGAGAAGGAATCTGCTTATGTAAATATAAAGCATTTCCACTTTATTAATGTGCTGCTCTATAGTCCACAGAAAGTGTGTTGCATTGTGCAAGCATGCAGCGTGCTGCATAATGTGGCACACAATTGTGGCTTGCAGGTACGTGAAGAGAAGCGATATGATGAATCTAATCCTAACCCACCACATGATCAGCCAAATCGGACAGCGTTACAACTTTGTTTGAATGTACTTAGCAGAGTGTGAAAACAGGTAATTAGAGGCAGCATTTATTTTTTAACCTGTTCATTTAATTTGAGGTCAGTATCACATATTACAGCCCTTATATTCCTTAGTTCACTGGCCACATCTTTTGCAGCATCCACTATTGTTTTCTGTGACTCCAGAACAGCGTCCATCAGCACACAGCCAGATGATCGCCTAGCAGTTTCCGAGTCAAAGGTGTGTGAGCAGCCAGTACCTGAAGATGTGCTGGGCACAGCAGCACCATCACCATGTGGATTTGCATCTTCGGCATGGGGGTCAGCTTTTGTAATACTGTCTGAAACAGAATAAACAGACGGTGAACTGTGACTCGGCTTTTCATGTCGACTTTGATATCTGACCACTTCTTTTATATTTCAGGCACTATCTGAACTTGAACTTTCGAACGTTTCCGCTATGCTGTTTCACTGCATAGCTTCCTTTTGTTGCTTATACCACTGCTTACTCCAACAAATAGTATGTTTTTCCTTGCCTCCACTTCGCATTCACTGAAATTCTTCTTTTTTCCACGTGCTTTTGTCATTGTCTTTTGCACAAACACTGAATGGAAGGGGCTATTTGTATTGATTTGCATATTCAAATATCTGAAATTCTGGGAGGGGTCAGGGTGGAGTTGTAAGCACATGCACGCACATTAAATTTCACATTCATTGGGATTTATGAAAAGGGGAGTGCCGCCTGGAACCTGGTGTACGCAGTTTTATGCATTTGGATTCTTCTATGCATACCCACATTTCCGGTTTTGACCATGCACCATGTTTTAGTGTGATTGGCCAAAATAATAAAAAAAAAACTATCTGCAGTGAAAAGAGGATCAGGGATTCCTACAATAGATGGTATGTCCCATCACAGAGCCCTGATCTCAACATCATCAAGCCAATATGGAAAGACTTGCAGAGACAGAAGGAAGTAAGATGGGCAAACTCTGAAGCAGAACTTTAGCTAGTTAAGCAAGATGCTTGGAAAAACCATACATGCAAGTACCTACAGAAACTGCATGTAAGTGGTCCTAAGAGTACTGCTGCTCTTTTTAAGGCAAAGGTTGGTTGCACCAAATAGTGATTTCATTTATGTGATTTTTATTCTGTTTACTGCAGTTGCTAGGAAGTCTGTTGATTAATAAAAACTGTTCATGTCAGAATTTCTGAAAGCCTTCCTGCTTTGCAGCATTTTTTCCACAAGTGCCTAAGAGTTTTGCATAGTACTTAGCTCTTTTTGGCGCTTGCTGAGATTTCTTTTTTTCCTGTTACTTGTTTTTTCGAATGTGGCAATGCATTGCTGCTTATTCATAATACAAAACTTCCAGTGAGTGAAGACTTCTGTCAATTGTACATTCCAGATGGAGCATTTTCTCTAATAATTGAGTCATATGTTCAAGAGATGGCTTATCGATGGCTGCCTGAAACTCATTCCTCATTTACTTATAGGAGTGCTACCTTGTATAAAATGCAATCAAGCAACTGCCTTTTTTAGTTGAGGTCATTCTGAAAATGATGCCATGAATTTGTTCACAATGTGTGTCTTTCCTGTGGCAGTTCATTACAGTTGCTCTGTTGAATTCTTCATCTTCATCAAATTCAATTAAGTGATCTGGTCGCCTTGGCCACTCTCTCCAGGGAAATTCCGGACCTTGCATTCATCTATTATTTTTGTTGAGTTTTTTTTAAATTTAATGACTCTTGGGGCTCAGTCTGCTTGGTTCTTAGAGGTGCTGAACTATTTGCACATCTTCCCAAATGAAGTGAACTCTACAGGATGCAAAGATTTTGAAACGTGAGGCCTCATTTTTTATATAGTTGGGGTAAGTCTTCAAGTTTTAAATGTCACTTTCAGATTAACACTCTATCCTCTTTGACAGTAATGACTGCTGTCATTATCTCCATTTTGAGAGTGATGATTTGCTTTCAGATGACACCATGGATTTTATCCATACAAAAAATAAATGTGCCTTGTCGATATTAATTTTTCACTGCTGTTTGTTTTACAGCTATTTTTATCTTACTACTGAGAAATGGTGCAACAAAGCCCGTTGGGGCCATCATGGTACCAGAGAATGGTGGTGTTTTACATATGAGGTCCTGTCAACATTTTTGTCCTTTGTTAATAATCTTGAAATTATCTTTGTATATTGAGTCTCACTTGGTGAATCAAGCGTACTTACTAATGGAGTATAATGTTGAATAATGGGAGGTTAAAATGAGAATGATTAAAAAAAGAATATAAAATCAGTGGGGTCCCATTGGGGGTACAAACGCGATTGAAAATGGGATATGATTTTTATGTTAAGTATTGTATGGGCCTATGGAAAGTGTGAGCTAGTTATTAATTGATAAAGGTTGTTTTCTTTTATCATCGGTTTGCACCCAAAGAGGTGACTCACAACACTAAAGCAATCCATGGCACAAAAGTGGTTCACAATCCTTAGGTTGTGAGGCACTGACTTAAAAAATCATGACTCCAGCTAAAAAAAATTACTTCTGTATTACAAAAAGTATAAAAGTGAGAATAGGTATGGAAGTCATACGTGGAAATAAACGTGACCCAGGAATACTAAAACAACTTATACAAAATTTTAAAAAATACTTTCCTGGAGCTTATTTGATCTTTGTGGTACCTCCAAAATTAGAAACATTTCGAGATTTAGTAGATGAAATTCGGATGAGATGAAATTGGTAGGGACAGTGGTGTATAATTCTTTTCTGGAGAATAACCTTGGTATTAAAAATGCCACGACAGAATACTGTATTTAGACAAAAGCATTTAACAATGGTATTCAAGTAGCACTGAAAACAAAACTACTAGATTTCAGACTTAGTGACACCCTCTACAGCCATATTGTTGACCTCTTAACTGGCAGACCCATGCATGTGCAGATTTTCGTAATCATTTCCATTGATCCTCAAAAGGGCCCCCTACAAACTCCTGTTACATGCAGATGGAGCAATAACAGTGATAATATTTAAGAATTATCTGGAAGATATATTGGGACAGCTTAGGTATTACCTAAAAAAATAGACTTGATGAACTGAATGTTCTCCTCTCGTTGTTAAATTTCTTATGTTCTTATGTACAGGGGAGAATTCTGAGGTGCAAGGTGTATGTTCTGTTCACCTAAAACTTTGTAACCATACAAAACCTCCATCTCCATCAAACAAATTTTATAATGACACTTTAGATGACTATCAAAAATGATGAGATGGCTTAAAGAAAACATTTTTTGGTTAAACAAGACCATGTTTGAAATAAATCAAAGGTTCCTGCACACGGTTTATATTAAGAATCAAACAGATTATATTTAGGGACTGTACCAAAACATTTTGATCACAGTTGATGAATTATGCATGCTACACGTTACACACATGCACTCATAGACACGCTGATGTCAAGTTGAAAATAGACAAATTTTGTTTAGTGATGCCTCAAAAGTGGTTTATGCTAGAAACTCAAATCAGAAATGTGTACCCCTTATAAAGACTTTGTCTATATTAGGACATGTTCGCACTACGCAATTTTAGCCCTGATTGCAGACCAGTTTTCATATTCCCAGATTGGAGTCAAATCGGTGATCATGACAACTACCAATGCTCTTCAATTCCACCCGGGGGAGTAAATGCGAACATTAATTTTATTTTAATTCTTTTCATTTTTATTACTATTTAATTTAATATTGTTTCTTTGTATCAGTATACTGCTGCTGGATTATGTGAATTTCCCCTTGGGATTAATAAAGTATCTATCTATCTATCTATCTATCTATCTATCTATCTATCTATCTATCTATCTATCTATCTATCTATCTATCTATCTATCTATCTATCTATCTATCTATCATTAAATAGGACCAGTTCAGAGACAAAAACTATGAGTCGTTGTAGATATTCCAACATTTTCAGGCATATTTGAAATTACCAGCCCAAAATCTTGTTGCATAAACAGGTATTAAATAGTGAGATTCTCAATAAACAATAGCTAATGAGAATAAGATGCATTTCAAGAAGCTAGCGAAACTCTAACTAGAGCCTATTATCACAACCAGCTCTTCCGGCTCTAAACTAGGAATACTCTGAACAGAAGCAATACCTTCTTGCATGTATATCACGAAACAACAAAGTATTTAGATCAGAGGCTGTCTGTCAGAGATTCGCCCCAAGGGAAGGACTTTGTAATTTGAGAACCATGTGTGCATCACTATATTAATAACACAGCTGATTACAAGGGAGAGTGTTACTGTCAGAAGAGATTTTGCAATTATATACAGTAATTACAAATTACTGTGGGTAGAAATGAGCCCCATTAGCGCCTCTTGGTATGCCGTGATGGAATGTGCTGGTGGCTATAAATTCACACGAGGCTTCTCCTTGATTGTGCTGGAAAAGAGTCAGAAGTTTTGGAGGTTTAACAATAGTGACATCTGGTGGTTTACAGAAATCATAGCAGCTTTGAGCTCACGACTGTAAGAGGAAGACACTTGCTTACAACTCGTGGTCGATTGCATATTTTCAATTTGACAGGTGCACTAAAAGCCTAGCAATGCTCGGTGTGCTCATTCTGATCGAATTATAATCATATTGTCATTAAAATTCTGAAATAAATGCACGTTAGCATGTGTGAACATACGTTTAAATGTGTTGTCCGTCAAAGGGAGGTTAATATCTAGCATAGAGTTTGTACTTTTTTATTAATGTCTAACAATATTTAATTTTAACCTCATTAGCATTAAACTTGAACATCATTCAGGCTGTGAAAAACAATGCTGAAAGCGTTAGTACTGAGCGTCACTCGGACAACTGCATAGACACATCTTACGTAACCGTTAGACCCGAGGACTACTCGGGCTGCAAAAGTGCTAACTTACGGTATAGACGTGTCTTACATAAACATCAGGGCCAATCCTTACCTGGGCAATGGTGTAGACCCATCTTTTCCCAGATGCATAATGGAGTCTCGTAAGAAACATTTTTTAGCAGTCCAGGTGTTGCACACTCTTGACAGTGATACGAGCAGTGATGACAAACTGAATCTGTCTTCACACAGTAAAATTAAAATGGACAGTGAATCAGAAAGTGACATTCACATTTGGGTTTTTGTATGCCGAGTTTGTAACATATTATAGTAAATATTTTGCACCCCTGATGTGACTACCAGTTTGCAGTGATGCACACATTTCATTTTTCATTTTGTGATGATTAAAAGGGTTCACCTCATACCTGGAACAAGTTCTGTTTCAGTCTCTGTCCATTGCTGACCAGGTGGTTGCAGAAATAATTTGACTGAGCCACCTTCAAGACAAAACCAACATGGTGCTGTTACTGCAGAATTTAATATATATAAATATATTGTCACATGTGTGCACATTGGGGACAGTTTAAAGGCTCTGGTGATGGTATTTTCCCACTGCTTCACAGGATGGTGCTGTGTACTAAAATCTAAACTCTTCCTCTGTCTGCAGATTGGAAGAATAAAGGCTTTAACATCCATGACATCACCTCTGGTATCTGTCCACCTGGATCTTACCTCTTTCCACTGGAAGTCCTTAAAAACGAGAGATCCGTCATCTTGCGTGGTCAAAAGTAAGACTCGAGTCAGAAAATAAGTTTATTTTCAATACAGTTTGCCTGCAGGTGTCTAAAACTTTTTGAGTCTCTGTTTTTTATTCTTTTTTTAATATATAATTTCTTGATCCTCTGTTCATGTACTAGTATACCATACTATATATTTAAGAGTATTTTCAGAACAATCCTTTCCATTAATGATTCAGGAAAATCAGGAATGAAATTTGATTCTCATTTGCATTATGTTCATAGTTTTACTGGTTGGTTAGGGGGAGGCAGCATTGGAGGAGTTTGTACCAAATATATTTTTCTGTCTAAAACCCTTAAAATCCATAAATATACAGCAAAGCTCTGAATTTGTGCCTTTGGCACTACAATCTACAGCTGTTACCTTCAGCTCAATAATTCTCCTTTGGAAGATGGTGCCTGGGGTAATTATAACTCTATTTTAAGCACATCAAACCCAGGCACACAATTCTTTAATTACATGTTTTCACGATGCTTTATAGTCAGGAATTAGACAATATCACCACACAAAAAGGAGATTGCCTGACTAAACATTCAGAAGGTGACTCGAAACCATCTTGATCTTTATTGCATCTCACAGCTCCTCTAACATTTAATGGACAACCTTAAAATTTTTAGTGTGTTGTCTGCTTCTTCTGTTATACATAAATCGATATTGTAATGTGAATGGTGCAGTGATAGCATTGCTGCGCTGTAGTAAGGTAAGCAGGGGTCCGTGTCCCGTGTTCTCTCTGTGTGAAATGTTACACAAAGAATTTGTATTCTTGGATGGTGCAGAGGTAAGAACTGCCCCTGGCGCTCCGTGTTTTTATTGTTGAATTTTGTTCTGCACTTGTAATATTTCTATTGCACTACTATATTGTATTGAGGATTACTTGTGTTCTGTTCTGTGTATTGCATTTTTGACACTCACTCCACGCCCAACCTACCTGTAAATCTCTCTTTGAACCGCCTTTCCCAAGGTTTCTTCCATTTTTTCCCTACAAGGGTTTTGTTTTGTGAGTTTTTCCTTGTCTTCTTAGAGAGTCAAGGCTGGGGGGGCTGTCAAAAGTCATGGCCTGTTAAAGCCCCTTGCAGAACTTCTTGTGTGATTTTGGGCTATGCAAAAATAAATTGTATTGTATTGTACATTGTGACCAAAGAACAGAATTGGACAAGTAATTTTGAAAAGTTGGGGCACAAACCAGTTATCCCCGTTTAATAAAGTAAAGAAAAACAAAAAAACACCAACAAAAAAAAAAAATACATTTCAGCTCAATTACACAGACCTTGCTAGACTGTAAGCATGAATGCTGTCATGTCTAACTCTTCATCGTAGTTCAAGGTGGACAGTTTGTAGTGCTTAAATGATGAAGAAAAGCAGACAATGCAGGAGTTAAACAACAACTCCTTGATTCCATTTTGCATTGCACTGCAGTTCAACTCTCAATCACGCCTCACCCCTGTTATGATTAGGAGTCCCAAGATATGTAAGTCTGAAAAAAGTTGCCAAAGCACTTCTAATAATGGCCACTAGAGGGGGGTATATTGCCAAACCCCGACTAAATAAATGGGCTAAAACAAAACTTTAGAAATGTGAATAGGTGTTATTCTTCTGCCATACAGAACATAACAACATAGAACATAAGAATTTGACAAACAAGTGGAGACCATCAGTCCATCAAGCCATTTTTTTAACTAATTGCTAAGCTGTCACGTAGTCTCATCCAGATTTTTCTTAAAAGTTGTCCATGTTTCTGCTTCAACTGCATGTCATTCTAGTTTGTTCCAGAGTCCCACAACTCCTTGCGTAAAGAAGTGCTTCCTTGCTTCAGTTTTAAATGCACTCATCTTAATTTCCATTGATGTCTTTGAGTACGTGGAACACACTGAGAAGCTCCATAAAGCACAATCGCAGAATGGAGTGGCCTAAAAGTACAAGGCAATCCAAGGCGAACATATTCCCAATAGAGTTGTACTCTAAAACAGAGCATGAAGGTCACTATCTCAAAAGTAACTGTAAAGAGGAGACACAACAATGTAAAAGAGTTGGGACACCACCTTGGTGGACCTCATATAATTACAAGGGTTGTAAACACAAAAATATATGCAACAAGATATGGATGAATGTTTTCAGATGAGAGCTCAAAAGAGGAACTGAAGCCAACATGGCCGGCTCTGGGTTATGTTATGACCTGGCACGAAAGTACGGGTCCAGGAGGGCTAGCATGGAGTGGCTGTCATTTTTCCTTTCTGCAGAGGGAAGAAAAGAGAAGGCATTAGTCCACAAATCCAACCCCTGGTTCGTTGGGTAATTACCATCACCAGAGACCTTAAGCTGCCTCCCATGCACACATGTGCGACATAACAAAGCTCAGCAAAAACACAAGAACTCACCAAAGTCTCAGAGTGAACTCACAATGACCTGCCAAGGACTATGGGAAATTCTCTAATTTATATGGCACTCCCTGGGGATGGGGGAACCACACACAAAACACATGAAACATTGCCTAAGCATTGAAACAAACAAAAATGAACAAAGACGTCTTAAAACATTAATTTGAACCCAAACCAGATCACGGTTGAAACACATCACACCCATCCATCCATCCATTTTCTAACCCGCTGAATCCGAATACAGGGTCACGGGGGTCTGCTGGAGCCAATCCCAGCCAACACAGGGCACAAGGCAGGAACCAACCCTGGGCAGGGCGCCAACCCACCGCAGACATCACACCCAACACCTTGCAAAAGCACATGATACTCCACTTTAAATTACAGTACACAGAAGCTGCATGCAGAGTTGCCTGGTAAGTACAGTAATGTTAAGCTCTAGTCATTTTGTCTGCTAGTCTGGCTTCAGTCTGTTCAGATGTTTCACTTGCTCTGAGTCAGCAGGTGGCACTTTTGTGTAAACTGTAGCACACAAGGAAAAAATAAAATCCACTGGGATCCCAAGGGCCAAAGGTTCGGGTATCAAAGTAGTCTTTCTTGTCTGTATGGTCATAGAGAGCAACTATGGAAAGTTTGGTCCAGATCAGTCAAAGGGTGTAGAATTGTATAGGGAAAAGACAGACAGAAAAAATGATATTTTATATGCAATGTCCTCCATAATGTTTGGGACAAGGGCACATTTTTCCTCTGCTCCATAATATAAAATTACTAATCAAACAATTCAAATGAGATTAAAGTGCACATTGCAGAGATTCATTGAAGGATATTTGCATACATTTTGGTCACACCATGTAGAAATGACAATTTTTCTATATGGTCCCCCTTTCAGGTCACCATCATGTTTGGGACACAGCAATGGCAGGTCTATTAAAGCTGTCATATTTAGGACTTGGTCGCATATCCCTTGCACGAAATGACTGCTTGAAGTCTGTGATTCGCTGAAGATCTTCTCTGGTGATGCTCTGCCAAGCTTCTAATGCAGCCATCTTTAGCTCCTGTTTGTTTTGCAGGGCTTGTCCCCTTAAGGTTTCTCTTTAGTATATAGAAGGTGTGCTCACCTGGATTTAAATCATGTGACTGGCCTGGTTATGCAAGATTTTTCCAATTTTTAGCTTTGAACATCTCCTGTTTGCCTTAGCAGTATGTTTGCATCATTACCAGGCTGTAAGATGAAGCACCATCCAAAGAGTTTGAAGGCATTTACTGTAACCTGAGCAGATCAGATGCTTCTATACACCTCATAATTCATTGTGTGACTGCCATTAGCACTTCCATCATAAATGAAGAGAAATGTGCCATGACCTGTGGCAGCCATACATGCCCAAGTCATAACACCCCCAGCACCACCATGTTTAACATATGAGGTGGTCTGCTTTGGATCTTGGGCAGTTTCTTTTCATCTCCATACTTTGCTGTTGCCATCACTCTGATGGAAGTTCATCTTTGTCTCGTTTGTCCACAAGACCTTTTACCAGAATTCTGCTGGGTCTTTATTTACTTTTTCACAAACTCTAATCTGACCATCCTGTTTTTGTGGCTAACTAGTGGTGTGCATCTTGCAGTGTGTCCTATGTTCATGAAGTCATCTGCTGATAGTCCTCCCTAACACACACACATCACACAAGACTGTTTCCGATCTATTAGACAAGCGTTTGGGGCTTTTTCTTTACCATAGCAAGAAAACGTCTGTCATCAGCAGTGGAGGTTTTCCTTGGTGTACCAGTGCCTTTGTGATTATCAAGCTCACCAGTGCGTTCTTTCTTCTTAATGATATTCCAGACAGTTGATTTAAGTCATCCTAAGGGTCTGTTGATGTCTCGAATGGTTTTATTCTTGTTTTTCCGCCTCATAATGGCTTCTTTGCCTTTCATCGGCACAGCTGTTGTCATCATGTTGAACAATGGCAACTGCAGACTCCAAAGGGTTGAAGCAAGCCAAAGTATCTTATGGAGCAATGAAACGCCTCTGAGGAATCACAAACACCTGTGACACCAATTGTCCCAAACGTGATACTGTCCTGAAATGAGGGGACTACGCAGAAGAAGTGTCGTGTGGCTGAAATGAATGCAAATCTACCTTAAATGGAAGTCCGCAATGTGCACTTTAATCATACTGTCTGAACTGTTTGATTTGTAATTTCAAATTGTGAAGCAGAGTGGTACTTTAAGGAATAATGTTTGTTTGTCCCAAACACTATGGATTGCACTGTATGCAGATTATTGTATATCATTAATCTCATAAGAAGAAATGCATTTAATGAAAATAAAATTAAATTGGTTAACTTTAACTTCTTCACTTCTTTCAGGGTGGAGTGGTGGCTCTGAGGCTAAGGTTCTGTGCTGGTATCCCGAAGGTTGCCAGTTCAAATCCCTGCCAGTGCCAAAAGAGATCCTACTCTGCTGGGCCCTTGAGCAAGGCCCTTAACCTTCAATTGTTCCAGGGATGCTGTACAATGGCTGACCCTGCGCTCTGACCCCAAGGAGTATGTGAAAACGAACAAATTTCTAATACAAGAAATTGTATAAGGCGAAATAAAGAACAAAAAAAAAAAAGATATCATAAATGCCAGGTCCAGCTCTGCTGTATGGCTCCAGCCTTTAATAATAACACACATTCTCATACACTGTGTTGGGCTAAGAAGTGCTCTGGCCTGATGTTTAATAGAAAAACAATTAAAAAAAAAACAAATATAAAATAAGATTTCTACACTTGCAAATCCTGCTTCCTTGACATTTAGGCCTTTAGTAGTTCCTCTCAATAGACACTTGGAATTTCATTCCTGCTCAGGACTGTTGTGCTGCTCCCCAGCAGTCGTGTTATTTTACTGTCTGCTGCCTCTCGGTTGGGTAATTTATTGCCGTGATGTTAGGCCTCATTGTTGGACTGATAACACCCCATGTTATTTATGCACCAACCATTTTGCTGACACAGCAGCATCAGAGCACTTACAGTTTTTAATCAATATTGAAACTTGGATGGAAAAAGGATCTCATAGAACTGATTTGTTGGACAGCATAAATAATGTTGCTTGACTCTTTCACATCAGCTAAAGAAGATGAATTTTCACAGCACAAAAAAGGTCCACCTACAGACTTTAATCTCCATTTTTTATTCAACAGATCACTAACCTTCTTTATTTTTTTTTCTGCAGCATTTGATCAGTTGTACCAACCTGAAACATGGGTCGGTATTATACATGCTAGCATTCATATTTATATTTATATAAAGAAAACAAAGTGATACTGCCAGGGCCAAAATTAAGACCTTCAGAGGCCCTAAGCACTTTACAGATTTTGGTGCCCCTATATATATCTAATTCAAAAGATAAACAGTAATAAACTGTAAAATAACATTTTATTTTTTGAAATGAAGCAAAAATTACAGTAAAATAAAAAATAATGTTTATTTTTATATACTTACATTTTATATTTGAAATATTTTCTCTTACTTTTTGTAATTGCAAAGTCTTTGATCAGAACCTCAAAACTAATCTTACATAACACATCTGCTTCTATGCTTAGTAGAGATAAGGCATCTAGTCCGGCTCTATTATTACTAATTTACTATTTTTATAAATATATATATATATATATATATACATATATATATATATATACTAGGGGGTTCGCTCGCCAACTACCCCGGCCTGCGCTACGTACCAGCCACTTTGCATCTCTGCCACTCGTGTTGTGAAGAGGGTGGCTGAACGCACCCCAAGGAGACGCGGTCACTCCTCCGAAACCCCCTCTTAAACAGTAATACAATGGGAAACAAATACAGCTTTTTTTTACCTCCTCTTTGCTCAATAAGCTGCAGACTTGCTGCTGCTGCTGCTGCTGCTGTGCCAAGTGATCTCGCGCGCCGCTTCGAAACATTTAAAACCCTGTACAGCAGCTGTCCTATTCTTTGTCTTTTATTTCCGGACCCGGGCATGATTAAATCTCTTGGAAAAAAGTCTCATCTCGCGGGATGCAAGTTCTTGCTATTTTTTAGTTTATAATTTAAAAATGGAATAAGAATCTGAAAATCTAACAACATCACATTAAAGTTTGACAAATTCTGAAAATAATGATACCAAACATATATATGTAGGTTTTAAGAAAAGGCCGATTTAAAGCATGACAAAAAATATTGCATAAAAACGTTACATAAAATCGTTGCACAAAATCGTTGCACTTTTAGGATTAAGATTTTTTATATATAGAGTAGATATATATATATACATGTATATTGTGGTCTATGGCCAGCTTTTCATGCCGGCCGATACTCCCAGGCCGCCAGATGGAGCCCTCCCTGCAGCATGGAGGTGCCCCGAAGACCAGCAGGGAATCTTGGACAATGGAGTTTTCATACACAGCCCTGCTGGATACCCCAGGGGCTGCTAAATGGAGCTGCAGGGAGGAGCAATGAATATCATTTGCCCTATGCCCCGGAAGTACGTCCGAGTCACATGGACAAGGGGAATGACATGCTTCCGGGGTGAAGAAAAAGAAGAGTTTTGATCTAACCCGGAAGTGCTAAGAAGTCACATGGACTGAGGGTTCAGAAGCAACTCCGGGTCACGATCTATAAAAGGACTGTGGGAGCTCCCTGACGGGGAGCTAAGCTGGGTGGAAGGGTGGCAACGCATCTGGGAGTGGTGGAGAATTTATTGTAGTGATTATTGGTTTATTGTATGAGTATTATGGAGGAGAGGGTGCTTTGTGCACTGTTGCATAAGAATAAAGTCAACATCTGGACTTTTATCTGGTGTCTGGAGTCTTGGACAGGGGTTCAAGGGAGCGATATTGCCCTCTATCTGTCACAATATATATATAAATTATAGTGGGAAACTCTTCCCGTAAGCATTTCCCACCAGCATAGTACATTACAAAGTTCGAAGAAGTTCACAGCAATACTTTGTCTTTGGCTTCTCTTCTACTCTCTTCGCCTCCTTCTTCCTCCAGCATGCTTTGTCTTCTCTCTCCCTCTTCTGACTCCTGGAATGAAGGCAGTGGGCTTCTTTTATGCTGCACCTAGAAGTACTTCTAATGGCCCGTTAGTGTGGTCCAAAAGCACTTCCACGTGAAGCAGAAGCCCAATGAAATAAGGCTCACTAGTCCCTGCAGCACCCCCTGGCAGCATCCATGGGACCTAACAGGGTTGAGCCACAGAACTCCAACTCCCATGAAGCTCTACTGGAATCAGTGGTGCTGTAGCTACCCAGGGGGGCTGCCATTTAGCGATCTGGGGGTCATAGTGCCTGAGTATGCTCTTTCGCTCAGTCCTTCCTGTATGCAGGCCATCCATCACAACATGTACTGTGAGATTTTTTAAGTCTTTTGAGACCCTCCCCAATGGGGTGACATGCTGCATCGCGATTGTCGGGTCTGTCGAGGGCTGCTTGCCTGATGGTGTGACGATGTGGGTTCAGGCTCCACACTCCCATTACTGTAGGAAGCACTTGAACCCAACACCGTCGATAATGTAACCGAGTGAGCTAGTCAGTGAAGGCAATAATTGAGCATCTTAGCAAGGGGAAGGTAAAAAGTGCAACAGTGCTTTTATTAAAAACCAACAAAAACAGTGTTCCATAAATAGTGCAGATATTCAAAATTCATTAAATAAATAATCCATAAAAAGAACGTGGAGGTTAAAACACTAGGAAAAAAAAAAACACAATCCTTTAAAACCAGAGGTTAAAATCTTCTCTAGGAAGCTGTCTTTAAAAACAATAACAAATCCGGTGCTTTTCTGGTAACATCTCTGTTAGCGTCTCACCTGCTTATCCCATTTGGGCTTCGCAGCAGGCAATACGCTCTCTGCAGCTGCCCTCCTACATCACACAATCGAGACTGGAGACCTCCCGATCCCTGGCTCCGGTATGGCACTCATCCCAGTCCCGGAGAACTTGGTTTCCCACAACGGCCAGGTCGCTCACGTTGGGGATTCCCACCACCAAATCTCCCGACTTCCGCTGCCTTTCAATGGCCTCTCTGCGGCCAGTCGCCTTCCCTGGTCACTCCCGCTACCTGATCGCTCAGCGGGAGCGACATCAACACAAACGCCTGGGTGTCGGCCTAACACCCAGCTTCCACGCAGCTGTCCACGAGCGCTCGATCGCGCGCTCACCACACTCACGCACCGCCTGCTTCCTCTCCTGCTCCCGGTAACCTCCGTCCTCTCCTTTCCTTTTTTTCTCTCTCCATTTCTTTTTTCTCTCCGATCGTTTTTTCCCCTTTAAAACCGACTCGCGCTTCTTTTTAAAATGACGAGGGCCACAGCAGCTGCAGCATTAGCCACGGGACAATCATGAATGTGGGCAGTTCCTCACCTGTGCACTAGGTGAGAAACGCCCACACCCTACGGATTGTCCCGCGGCCCACTATGGCCCAACGTCCCCTCACGAAGCCGCCTCTGGTGCGGTGATTATTTATTTAAAATGAATGGCCTTCTCAACGAGCTGTGGACCCATAACACCACAGATGGGTAATGTGGGGGACACTATAACTTGGCCACTGTGACCTGGCCCCAACCCTGCCTGTTTGCTGTGTCTGTGTGTAGTAGAGTGGTAGCTCCCACTGCAATAAATAACGTTGCTGTTCCTGTTTCAAAATGAAGAAAGCTGGTTTTCCTGAAATCCTTAGACTCAGCCTTGTCTTTTGGGTTCAAGGCAATGAATCACACGTCACAGTATGTAATGTTTTCACTTAATGCAGGAGACCCTTTCTGTGGAACCTGTTTCAGCTACACCATTTGCAGTTTTGCACCATATATCCATCCATCCATCCATCCTCTTCCGCTTATCCGAGGTCAGGTCGCGGGGGAAGCAGCTTGAGCAGAGGCCCAGACTTCCCTCTCCCCGGCCAATTCTTCTAGCTCTTCCGGGAGAATCCCAAGGCGTTCCCAGGCCAACCGGGAGACATAGTCCCTTCAGCGTGTCCTGGGTCTTCCCTGGGGTCTCCTCCCGGTTGGACGTGCCCGGAACACCTCACCAGGGAGGCGTCCAGGAGGCATCCTGATCAGATGCCCGAGCCACCTCATCTGACTCTCCCGGATGACTGAGCTTCTCACCCTATCTTTAAGGGAAAGCTCAGACACCCTACGGAGGAAACTCATTTCAGCTGCCTGTACTACCCATAGCTCATGACCATAGGTGAGCGTAAGAATGTAGATTGACTGGTAAACTGAGAGCTTTGCCTAACGGCTCAGCTCCTTTTTCACCACGACAGACCGATGTAGAGCCCGCATCACTGCAGACGCCGCACCGATCTGCCTGTCGATCTCACGCTCCATTCTTCCCTCACTCGTGAACAAGACCTCGAGATAATTGAACTCCTCCACTTGGGGCAGGATCTCTCCCCCAATCCTGAGAGGGCACTCCACCCTTTTCTGGCTGAGGATCATGGTCTTGGATTTGGAGGTGCTGATTCCCATCCCAGCCACTTCACACTCAGCTGCGAACCGATTCAGAGAGAGCTGAAGATCACAGCCTGATGAAGCAAACAGGACATCATCTGCAAAAAGCAGTGACCCAATCCTGAGTCCACCAAACTGGACCTCCTCAACGCCCTGGCTGTGCCTAGAAATTCTGTCCATAAAAGTTATGAACAGAATCGGTGACAAAAGGCAGCCCTGGCGGAGTCCAGCTCTCACTGGAAACGGGCTCGACTTACTGCCGGCAATGCGGACCAGGCTCTGACACCAGTTGTACAGGGACCGAACAGCCCTTATCAGGGGGTCTGGTACCCTATACTCCCGGAGCACCCCTCATAGAATTCCCCGAGGGACACAGTCAAATGCCTTTTCCAAGTCCACAAAACACATGTAGACTGGTTGGGCAAACTCCCATGCACCCTCCAGGACTCTGCTAAGGGTGTAGAGTTTTGCACCATATAGTCCAACATAAACCTGTCAATGGAAAATTTCTGGGGTGCACCCTTCCCTCGATGCCTTAAGCACATGTTTATTTTGCTTAATGGTTAATCCAGCCCTGGATACTGCATAGAGCAGCTCCAGAAGATGGAGTTAAAATCCAAAGGTGGCATGGAACCAGAGGCTTATAACTTGAAATGTGCATACACAGCTTTCTGCAGAAACATCGGGATTTATAAAAAAATCATAGGGAATATGTGTATTTATGGCAGTTCCGACCTATTCATGGGGACAAGTGGTGACTCTGAGGCTAAGGATCTGCATTGGCAATCAAAAGGTTGCTAGTTCAAATTCTGTAAACACCAAAAGTGACTCTACTTCTTTGGGCCCTTGAGCAAGGCCCTTAACCTGCAATTGGTCCGTCCTGGGTATGATGTTAATCTGCAGGGAATAACCTGGGGATTCATGGCATAATTGGCTCTCCAGCCACTCCAAATAACCTCACACTGTTCTATTCCAACTGAACTACTGTAGTGTGGTGCTGAGGTGTCACCTCTTACATGGCTACACGGTGACGACTACCTTGATCAAGTAGGAAAATGCAGTGAAACCAGCCAAATGACAACTCATGCGTATAATAATTCCTATCACTGAGCTGTTATTAAAATGTGCATTGACATGACTAACATTACATCTCAAAAGTGATAATTGTGATGTTCATATTGTATTTTAGTTTCCTTTTAATAGGGTCAATCCTGTGTTTTCGCAGTGAAGAACTTTTTTGATTTTTCATCAGTTTATATTGGCTACACTTCTTAGGGAACTGGCTGACAGGTCAGGAATATCTCAGCCAAGCTTCACTCCACTACCATCATGTCCACTGCGCCGGGAGCCATTAACGAGCAGTGAGGTGCTATATCCAGTTTTGATAAGGTAATGGTGTACTTAAATAAAACATAACAAATTTTGCCAACATGAAAAGGCAATGTGTGCCTGGTTCTCTTAATCGGAGCACTTTACTGCACTCATATTGCAATAAGGGCATGAAGCAAGAATGAAGCTGCTTCTGTTAACAGTTGTGAAAGGCCAATAAGGAATCTGAGTACTGTATAAAATTTGGTGTAGCCACAAAAAACAGGCGTAACAACTGCCTCTTTAGTCTTAAGAGTTTCTCAAAATATTCAGCTCTATCGAGCGGGTCTGCATCTGGGAGCTCATTCATATGGGACGTAATTACTCCAACTGAGACACCATTTTCCAGGAGGAGCCCTTGGATTTATAATGTTCCGACTGAAAGAAGTGTGGCTTAATTGGGTGAGGTGACTGGGGTGCCCTCCTTGGGCAACTTCTCAGAGCTAGGGAGGAGAAAAGGGATGATACAGTTTGCGTTGACATCCTGTCTTGTTCCGGCAGGTTATTGCATACCTTATTACAGTCTTGGCAGTGATCCTCAGACACCTATAGGTGATACCATACACAGTGACATTCCATTAATGAGATCACAAACATCATGGCTCAGTGGCCTGGGTCAACCCGTGATTCCTTTATTTTGAGGCAAAGTAGCTTTAACAGATGTGATGGTGCTGTATGTGATGGCTCTCTTATTGGTAAGGCAACTGACTGCAGCTGCCACCAGGCTGGGGCTTTAACAAGTCATTGTCAGGTGTCACCGCTGAGCCCTTGCCAGATGTAATGTGCCTAACAATGAAACATCAAGGAGGAAGGGTGACCACCGGATGGCCCCAACATCCCACTACAGTGGTCTTTTACTCTCATCAAAAGTGTTAGGTGTTCCTTAAAGATTTGAGGGGGCTGAAGCCAAATCTGGCAGCAGAATTACTCTTATCATATCCAGCTATTGAGAGATTAAAATGAAAAAAAAAAACAACACTATTTAAGAGAAAAAAAACACAATGTTAAAAATTAATTTATTAGAATTGAAAAAAATACGGATTACATATACGATTCTTTTAAATTTAATTAATACTTACCAAAAAAGTAGTCAGTTGGTAGTTTTTTTCTTCTTATACTCCTCTAAAGTCGTTTCATGGTGGAATGACTAATAGCTGTCCGCTAACGTAGACTCACTCCATTTTCTACTATACCAACCCTTTTTGATCAAAGACCACCCCCATGTTCTCATGAAAAAATCCAAATGAGAGTGTAGAAAATAGGTTTTTAAAGACAAGTTACACAAGACAAGAGAAGTTCCTCAGCTTGTTTTTCATGGTTTTTCATCTTTGTATTCCCAAGAAAACTGTGGCACATCCTCTTTTTCCAATAAATTTATGTTCTGCCACTGTTTGCTTAACTATTACCTGGTCAAGGCAATGGATGGCTCAGCCTGACCTTTCATATTTTATTAAAACTATTTAAACACCTTTCTCTCTTTTGGACAATAAAGGGCACCTTTCTAATCTTCTAAATGTAAATTTATAGACAACATGGGCTGGCTGGCATCCCAGCTGTGATGGCCAGGAGGGCCTTTTAAAAGGATCAATATGGGTGTGATGGGCATTTCGGCTGGATTGGTTAGTTGTGTATTTCATGTGACCTTATAATGGCAATCTTGTTGCACCAGAGGTTAAAAAGGAATGGTCCACCTTCCTTAAGTGAGTCAGAGTCGGTAGGAGGTGGACACCCCTCACTAGAGGAGGGAAAAGGAGGAGGAGGAGGAAGAGAAAGGGTTAAAGAATTGACTGTGATTGTATTCAAATGTTGGAAGAAGAGTCCAAAAATGTACTTTGTACAATAAAAATGTTTATTTAGATCCAGGATTGTTGCCTGTGTGGTTATGTCTGAAGTTTGGAGGTCACAACTAGCATTTTTGTAGTAATAAGTAGAGAGAGAAAAAATACCGATTGAGAACAAAAAATGTGAACCAACTATTTAATTTTGGGTTGTCTCCACTTCAAGTAAAGTTAAGAATGAAGAAGATTGTCATTTGTCAGTTCAAAATATACTTCAAATAATATTCTGTACATGAAACATACTTATGCCATAAAACAAATGTAACTTAATTAATGAAATAAAATCAATATTTTTTTAAAACAGTGTTTTTAAGTGAATCTGATACCTCCTGGGAATAATTTGTAGTAGAGAAATTCCAATTTCAGAAGTGGATTCAGCACATCTACATTTATAAAGTTCACCATTTTTATTGCTTGGGAGGATTTTGGTGCAGACCAGCATTATCAGAAGGGATTATAACATCAAGTCCTATAAGTTTAACAATTATTTCCTATATAAGGTGTCAGGCTCCTGCTGACCAGAAACTGGATAAGGGTTAGGGTTAGAGTTAGGGTTAGCGCAAGAGACTTATAAAATAAATGGGCAGATGTGGACCGATTTCTTGGAACCATTACAGCTCACTGAAAACTTGCTGTATGCCTCCTGAAATGTGATTAAATGAAAAGCAACTTTCCCCATGTATACCTTTAACATGTCCTTGTGTAAAGCAAAGCAAGTGTGAAAAGAGATCAGGTATTACTTATTCCACAAAGATATTCTAAAACGGCCTGAACACATTTGTTGGTACCTCTAGAGTAGATCCTAAATAACTGGATTTGAGTGATTTTTCAAACGTGCCTTTTGAATTCATATCACACATGGCTCCAATCATGCAATCAGTCATTCAGCTTATTTATATGGGGAAAAGTCATCACTCTGCTGTTTGGAATCATCGTGTGTCCCCCACAGTGAAAGCAAAGGAGAGAGCTGCCTGAGGAAATCAGACAGAAAATGATAGACAAACATATTAAAGGCAAAGGCGAGATGATCATCTCCAAGAAGCTTGATACTCCTGTGAAAACAGTTACAAATATTAAGAAGGTTAACATTCATGGAACTGTAGCCAACATCCTGCGATGTTTATGCCCAGAGGGGACTGGGCGGTCTCATGGTCTGGAATCCCTGCAGATTTTTTTTTTTCTCCAGCCGTCTGGAGTTTTTTTTTGTTTTTTCTGTCCCCCCTGGCCATTGGACCTTACTCTTATTCGATGTTAATTAATGTTGATTTATTTTGTTTTCTTATTGTGTCTTTTATTTTTCTATTCTTTATTATGTAAAGCACTTTGAGCTACTGTTTGTATGAAAATGTGCTATATAAATAAATGTTGTTGTTGTTGTTGATGTGACCACAAGAGGAAAATTGACCCCAGAATGGGCAGAAGGATAGTGAGGATGGTAGACAAAAAGCCAAGGAGAACTTCCAATGAGATACAAGCTGAACTCCAAGGTCCATCAGTGTCTGATAACCTCATCTGTTGCTTTTAGTGGCAATGGGCTCAATGAAAGAATACCCAGCAGGTCTCCATTGTTGAAACAGAAACATAAAAAAGCCAGACTGGAATTTGCTTAAATGAATATTGAAAAGCCATAATGCTTCTGGGAGAATGTTCTTTGGACAGGTAAGACAAAACTGGAGCTTTTTGGCAAGCCATATCAGCTCTATATCCACAGACGTTAAAAATGAAAAGAATAGAACACCATGCCTACTGTGAAACATGGAGGAGGTTTTGTTTTGGGGCTGTTTTGCTGCATCTGGCATGGAGTACTTTGAGTCTGTGCAGGGTACAATGAAACCTCAAGACTATCAAGATATTCTGGAGTGCCCAGTGTCTGAAAGCTCTGTCTCAGTCACAGGTCACGGACCCTCCAGCAGGAAAATTAGCCAAAATACAAGGCTAAAACACACAAGAATTACTAAGAACAAAACATTGGACTATTCTGAAGTAGCCTTCAGTGAGTTCTGATTTGATTCCCATTGAACATCTATGGAAATAACTGAAACATGCTGACTGGAAAAGACCCCCCTTCAAACCCAACATAACTGGATCAGATTGCTCAGGACGAGTGGGCCAAATGACCTGTGGTCAAATGCAGATGTCTCATGGAGAGCTCCAGGAATTGCTTGTTCTCAGTGATTGCCTCTAAAGGCAGAACAACAAAACATTATGTTAAGAGTCCCATCATTTTTGTCCACGCCATTTTTATTTGTGTTATTATTTGAAATATTCTGTTGATCCAAACTCTAAAGCAATATCTGATTTATGTTGAATATGAAAGAAACAATGATGGGTGGCAACGACTCTTCTCAGTTTCAAGTTATTTTACAGACCATTGCGAGCTCTTCTTTTTTGTGGACCAACATATTTGTCCACATCTGTATTTTACTATTACTAGCTGAGAGGCACAGTAGTACATTAGTTAGCACTTCTGTGTCCAAGACAGATCAAATGCCACCACAGACACTGAGAAGACAAAGAAGACAGAAAGTGCTCAGTACTGGCAAATCAAAAGCATTTACTATAATTAAAAACCACTGCAAGAAAGATTTCTTCCTTCATCAAACAACACTCAATGCCCCAAAGTGATAAAGTGAAAAACTGAAATATCACATTGACACAAGTATTAAGACCCTTTGCTAAGAAACTTGACATTCAGCCCAGATACATCCCATTCTATCCATCATCTTTGAGATGTTTGGAGTCCACCTGTGGCCACTTTAATGGAATGCACGTGATTAAGAAAGGCAAAGATCTGTCTAAAGAGGGTCCCGCAGTTGGGCAAAAACTAAACCATGAGGTTGAAGGAATTGCCTTTAGATGTTAGAGATAGGATTGTGTTGAATCATAGATTTGGGGAAGGCTACAAAAAAATTCTGCAGCACTGGGCATTACCAAGAAGACAGTAGACTCCATTATTCTTAAATGAATTGGTCTGGAGCAACAATGGTTCTTCCTAGAGCTAGGCATTTAGCCAAACTGAGTAATCAGGAGAGAAGGGTTTTGGTAAAAAAGATGATCATGAATCAGAGGATCGATCTGGCAGAACACCAAAGAAGATGTGTGGAGATGGAAGTAACTGCCAGAGGGACAATAACCACTACAACACTCCACTAATCCAGATGTTATGGCAGAGTATGACAATGCGGGTTTAGCTCCATGCTCCCATTTCCTTTTTGGGAGCCTGTGGAACCCGACACTGTCAGTAATGTAACCGGATGAGCTGGACAATGAGGACAACAATGAAGCAAGGGGAAAGGTGCAAAGTGCAGAAGTGCTTGTATTAAAAACTATTCCAAAACAAAATCAAAGCAGTGTCCAAATAAAAGTGCTGTTCACCAAATGTTCATAAATAAATAATCCATAAAAAAGGTAAAAATCCCAAACAGTTGAAACAAGATTAAAATCATTTTGCAGTCATTGGGGTCACACCAGCCAAGCGCAGCTCCTTCCCAGTCGCTCCAGCTCACCCAAGGACGCCGCAGTCCTCACACTACTGACCCCCGTCTTGGCTGCCTCAATCAGCATCTGCCAGACCACTCGGGTCGGTTGTCCTCCCATCTTCTTTCTCACACTCATAGTCGTCCCTCAGATCCTTAGGATGATCCCACTCCTCTATTCAGTGGGCACGATCTGTCCCTTGATTGCTGATTCTTCTCTCCATTTGGGACTCCTGACTGCGCTGACCTCTCTCATTCATGCTGGCTGCTCTCGCTCTCTAAGCCTTTCTTCCATTTTCTTTCTTTCCTTTCTGTTCCCACTTCTTTGTGCAGGCCCTTTCTTATATGGCTCCGTGGGCACAGCATCTCAATCATGAACCGCAGGAAGCCGATTAAGCAATTGAGAGAGATTGCACCCTCACGTGCAGGTGCGACTCACCCCAATTACTCCATCAACTACCCATAGCTGCTCAATCGCACCCACGGAGACTGACACGGTGAACGGATTATTTAAAAGCTGACAATCATTCGTAGCCGCGGACCCACTACACCACACAGAGTGCCTAGATGACACATGAAAGCCCCTTGGAGTTAGGCACCTAAATGACTCTCAAACTATGAGAAACAAGTTTCTCTGGCCTGTTGAAACCAAGATTGAACTGTTTGGCCTCAATTCTAGGGTCACGTCTGGAGGGAACCAGGCTCTGCTCATCACTTAGGCAATACCATTCCAACGGTGAAGCAAGGTGTTGGCACCATCATGCAGTGGGTTTGTTTTTCAGTGGCAGGTGCTTGGAGACTAATCAGGGCTAGGGGAAAGCTGACCAGAGCAAAGTACAGAGATTTCCTTAATGAACACCTGCTGCTGAGTGCTCTGGATCTTAGACTGGGGGAAGGTTCACCTTCCAATTGGACAATGACCCTAAGCACGAAGCAAAGACAACACATGAGTGTCTTTGGCTCATCTCTGTGAAAGATCTCGAGTTGCCCAGGCAGAGCCAAACTTGAACCTAATCAAAATATCTTTGAAAAGACCCGAAAACAGCTGTCCACCGACCGTCTCCAACCAGTCTGACAGAGCTTGAGGAGCTCTGCAGAGAAGAATGGTTGAAAAGCCCTAAATCCAGGTGTGCAAAGCTTGTCATGTCATATCCAAGAAGATGCCAGGCTGGAATCGCTGGCAAAGGTGCTTTGGTAAAGTACTGAGTGCTGGGTCTACATATTTTATTTATGTCAATGTGATATTCCAGCTTTTTATTTTATTATTTTAATTCCTAAAGTCAAGATTGCTCTTTGTCATTATGGAAAACTGAGTGTTGTTTGATGAGGGAAGAAATTTTAGTACAAGCCTGCAATATAACGAAATGTGTGAAAAGTTTAGGGGTCTGAATACTTTCTGAAGTCACTGTGCACAAAATGGACTCCTCTAGGACAGTTGCACACATGGTCAGTCAAAATGAACCCGATTAGAACTCCATTGATCCATTCCATTTATCAATGAATTTTCAAACAGGCTTAATCCAGTTTAGGGTGGCGAGGGGGATCTGAATTTCCCTTTCCGATGTCATACTCGAGGAAGGAACCCATTTTGGTTTAGAGCTGCAGTATTACAGGGACAGCTTTGGATTTTTTTCCTCTTTTTGATCATTTCAAATGCTTTTACCATTTTTTTTCCACTACTCCACCATAAAAAATCATTTGAGTTAAAAATGCCCATTGGTTTACAGACTCAAAATATGCTGTGACCTTTACATTTGTTTAAAAATAAACTGCCTGCATTCCACACCGCCACCTTTCATCTACAACGTGAGCTTAGAAATGATACAGTCATTATTGCCGTCCCCTACTTTTCTGCTCGACTTCTGCAGTAGAACAGCCTCCTTATTGACTGTCACCTCACGCTGTCCCTCTCGCTTTATGTATTCAGCCGATGTGCCTTGCTTGAACGCCTCCCTTTGCTAATCGCAGTATCTGATAGTCTGCCTTTGGGTCTGCCTAGAAACATTCATAGTCAGGATGTGTACAGACTAATGGCATGTGGAAATGAATCTTATTATCATATATTTTCTTCCACACTTGTAGGGACCTTAATAACTTGACCTGTGAGACAGAATTAAAAAAAACCCATGGGGAGAGTGAGAATGAAAATAATGGAATTGGAGAAATGCAATTAAAAAAGTGGTGCAAGGTTACGAATGTGAGGTAGATAAGGTTATGTCACTGGGATTTTTTTTTTCTTTTTTAAAATGCCTTTGCTAAGCAAGGTCAGCTATGATAGAACACTTAGGTGATATTCTTGGCAAAGTGATCATCCCGGGGACATGTAAAATACAGAATATCCACACATCTATTCTTTGGAGCTGTTCATTTCATCACTGTGTTAAAGGGACTTGGATCTGATTCCATCAACATTAGGCACAAGGCAGGAACTAATCCAGGAAGAGACACCATTATGGACTGCTTTTAAATAAATGCTCTGAAGTCACTATGCAATATATTGTGGGTAAAAACTCTGCCGGCCAAAAGTCACACTTAAAAATGTTCATGCTTTTGAAAAAATCTGATACCTTTTCTCATCGTGATACAATTTTTAAAATAATTTAAAAATACAGCCAGAGCATTACTAGTGTGTATAATGACCATTACTGCTTGAAATGACTGGGTTTTAATGTATTAAAGCTACAAAGCTTTTATTTTCAGCAGCCATTCCTTCAGTGTCCTATTGTTCAACTCCCTTAGCTTATCCTTAATTAGACCTGTTTACATGCTAATTGGTTATTAGATAAACCTCAACTACATTAGCACCAATGAAAGCTGAATAGACCTTGACCTCAAAAGGAGGTTTGGAGCAGCCACTCATATACTTGAATAAGGCTGCAAATACGAAGATTAAGTAACATAGAAGTGTACAGGTTGAGTCCAACAACAGAACTGAGTACTTATGGAGGATGACTGACTTTTAAAACAGGTTGGTAGAAGTGACATCATCTGGGGGTGGAACCAGAAGTGATGTTCTTGGTGCTGGAAATGAAAATGTGATGCTCTTGGGCCCAGAACTGGAAGTGACATCATCAGGGCAGAACTGGAAGTGACGTTCTTGGTGCTGGAACTGGAAGTGATTTTCTTGGAGCAGGAACCGGAAGTGACATCATCGAGGCAGAACTGGAAGTGACGTTGTTGGAATCAGGCAGAACTCCCCATGTCTGGTTTGCAGAGATAAAAGAGAAAGATTTACTGCACCCCACCACCCTCTGGCCTGGCGTTGAATTATCTTCTTTTGATCCTTCTAGCTGCCTCCCATGTGCACATATGTGACAACTGTGTTTACTTGTGTTACAAGGTACTGGAATTCCTAGAGTTCAGGTCTGGGTTCAGAAATGGCCCAAATGAAACAGCTTTCTCAAGAAAACATGTCATTCTATTATTTTTTTGCAGGATGAAGGTTATTCTGTGTGACAGATAGTCAAGAAACTGAACATTTCATACAAAGGTGTCTGTCCTTGTGTGCATTCAGAGCAAAGTGTGTGTGTATATTTATTTACTGAATTACTTACTTATCTACATATTTATGTATTCATTCATTCATTCATGAGTTTCTATAAAAAGCCAAATTTCCCCCTGGGGACAAATAAAGTTTTATCTATCTATCTATCATACACCTTACATGTACCTTCAGCACCTTTCCTTGTTATCCACGTGTGTCTGAACTGTCTCTATAATGTGTTCCCATAAAGCCTGCTCCTCAGACTCTGTCATTATTTTTGAAGTGTCGTTCTTGTCTACTGTCTGCTTTAATACTTCTCGTCTTTGAAGTTGACTCTCAGCATGCTTCTTATGCCTTTTCTCTTCCTTGTGTGTCTCAAACTTGCACTTCCTCTTTCAATCTTGTCACCAAAGCTAAACTGACCAATCAGATTACTCTGAGGGACAAGACAAACCACACAAACCTTAGTGTTTCATTATATAGTGAATATTTCATTAATTTTATCCCAAACTAGCTTTCAACTATGCCCTTCTACCACTGTTGAAGAATTAATTAATAGCTACATCTCTTCTTATCATTGACATTAGTATTATATTGTCTCCTCATAATCTCCATTTTGCTATGGTGAAAATATTTGACTCCTTCAGTCTTTCCACACAGCTCACACTTTGGATGGATTGCCATTAATAACAATTTTTGTGTTTTTTACCTTTCTGTGGGTAATTAAACCTGACTGTGTCTATCATGTCTGTATCTAAACTCTCTTTTTTGCTGTTATAAATTCTTGCACTCTAAGCTCTAGGTTTCTGGATTTATAAAACCTTCCTAGCACCATCCTTTTATCTTTTTGGTATTTCTTTCTAACCCAAATATCTTTTTTAAGAAGTGGTTCATCTCTTCAATTCAGAAGAAGCTTGTCTTGAAAGTCTCTCCGTTATTTATAAGGCCACGCTTCCACCTTTTCATTCCTGCCCTTTAACGCCCAATAATATTATATCTATCCCCACTTGGATTCAACCAGGTTTCAGTTATCCGCATAAGCCACACTTCCTTACAGGGATTTAACAGCACAGCTGAGCTGAACTTCAGTTTCATAATATTAATACATCTACAGTTAAAAAAGTAATATTCTGACTATTATCATTCTCGTTATTTCTTTTTCTGCTACTAGGTATTAATTTTAGCATTTTTGTTTTTATGCTTGAATCAAGGTTCCGTTTCTTCATATTGTCATTAATGGTGCAACTTAGTATACTATTTCAGTTGTTAAATGTGATCTGTTCTTGACTCCCAATCTCTATTTTATAAAAGTCATCAACTAACTTGTGCCTTTTAAGTACTTTTTTCAATCAAGTTTAACCAGTGTGGTTGAGTAAAGAACTGCAAGTTTCACAAGAAAATGTCGGGGCACCAAATCGGTCGTCCTCATTTAATCAACCTGAACAAAATAAACAAAAATTGCCGCATAAAGTGTTGTGTCTGTTGTAAGAGGTGGACTTCTAGGGCAGAGCTCTGTTAGCAGCGGTGTTACTGTACCCTTTTTTTCACTATCATCCCAAAGTATCCTGAATTTACTCATCCTGAGAGGATTTAATTACATTATAGGCAAGTATAAATAAGCATGAGCAGCAAACAAAGGGCTCAGAAAGAAAAAGAAAAGGCAGCTAAAATGCCTTTAAAGTCTAAATTGGCCTTAAGTTCACAGTATGGCCTGCTAGAGACCAGAACAGAGTGGTGAAGGAACAGATCTTCCAGGATGTGACGTTGCAGCATCGGCTCTAGCCAAGAGCATAAGTTGGAGTGAAACTGTGAACGAGGTGGGCAAACAGAATTCACACTAAAACATAGCATACAGACAAAAGTGGAAATGTGCGTATGCACAAAAAAACCAAGTGCATAAGGAAACTTCCAAGTACAAAGTACTTCCATTCCATAAATCCTGGTCAGCGTGAAATGTAATGCACATGCACGCACCTGTCGCCCCACCCCTGACTCCTCCCAGAATTCTGCACCTTTGAATATACAAATCATTTTAATAGCCTCTTATGTTCAGTGTTTTGTGAAAAGACAGTGGCAAAAGCATGGAAAAAAAACCTTCAGTGAATGAGAAGCGGAGGTCCTAATCACTGAAGTGGAGGCAAGGATAAATGTACCTTTTGGTGGCTTAAGCAGTGGTATGAAGAACATAAGGAAACTGATGGAGGGAACTGAAAGTCGCACAATGCCCAAAATAGAAAATTAGTGGTTAGATGTCAAAGTCAAGCTGAAAAGGCGAGTTGCAGCCCACCATCAGGGTGTCATATGGAAGCGTATTAGGGTACAGAGAAAAAAAAAATTAGGGACACAGTGAAAAACAAAAGGTCGAAACAGACTTTAATTTCAAAATTTCCACTTTAATCTTGTATTTTATTTTGTCATTAAAGTCTTAAAGTTCATCTTAAAATTGATGTTTAATTTACTAGAGTTTCTCAAATCCTATCATAAATAAAGTAGTATGTTAAATTCTTTGTATTCTATGTGTTCTATGTGTGGGAATCACTACATGCTTCTTAAACAACTTTCTCTTTCATAGACAGGAGCGTGCAGGCAGTGATCGCCACACAGAATACATTTCATTCAAGATATTACAGCTCTCTGAACATTTTAGAATAGTAAGATGTATACTTGATATCATTTCATGATGAAATGCATAAAATATATATTAAACATGTGGGGGGCACGGTGTCACAGCGGTAGCGATTAGCTGCCATGTTTGTCCAGCGACTGTTCTCGCCTCCCCGGATGCTTACTGGGACATACAGAACCCAGAATGGAATTATATAAAGCAGCAGTACTGTGTCTGTCAAAAATACCAACCCCCAATTCCTGTCCTTACGCTTTCTTTCTCCACTTGACCAAGTGCCACACAATGAGCTCTGTAATAAATGTTAAATCAGCTGTAAGCGTAGAATTCTTCAAAACATTTATAGAACATTGAAAAATTTTCATTATACATGTTTAATTATTCCATCCATCCAGGATTGTGCCAGTCCCAGCAAGCATTAAACGCAAGGCAGGAACAATCCATGGATGGGGCGCCAGCTCCTTGCTATGCTGCGCCAACATGCCCTTATGTGTTTAATTATTAAAAGTATACATTATTTAAATGAAGTTAACGATTTATCTGTTAAATGTAATATGAATACCTTAATGGATTTCATCATAAAAATGATTTCAAGTATACATCCCAGTATTCTAACAGCACAGAACTCCAAAGGGATAGCTCGTGGAAATCTAAATCAACTTCAAAGCCAGTCATCATCATCTGTAAATACGTGCTCTCTTCTATTGAATTGAACTGAACTCCTTTATTGTCATAAACTTATTTTCCTATAAAATGAAAAATGAGCAATAACAATAACATGATAAACAATAATGAAAAATATATAGTATGAAAGCATAAGTACAATAAACATGTACATACAGCACAGATAGATTGTGCAAATGATTCATTAAGTGGATCAGGTTGTGCAATGTTACAGTTGTAGTGCAAGTTTACAGTGAGGTAACTATAATTATGAGCTATAACTATAAGTATGAGCAGTTCTGCTGGGAGCACTTGATGGACTGATTGAGTGAATTTATAGCTCAAACTGTTTCTGAGCTTCAAGATCCATGGAGGAAAGGCTCTGAAGTGTTTGTCGGATTGGAGAAGTTCAAATAGACTGTGCACATGGCTGAGTGGAATCCATACAGATGCTAGTGGCTTTCCTTAGGCAACGTGTGCTATAAATGTCCTCCAGGGCTGAAAGCTGTATCCCGATAATCCTCTGTGCTCTCAACACAACCCACTGTTGAACTTTATTTGTTTATTTGATCAAGTATGGCCTTTTAATCCCCACTGTCAACTAGAGCTAATACCCCCTTGAGTCAGCTGCATCATTCCTAACTGCACTCACAACTCCTACGGAGCGCAGAGAAAACCAAAACTCACTGTCCAAGCTGATGGTAATGATTGCCACAGTCGGTGGTAGGAAGGATGTGGGAATAAATGATATAACAAACGATATAAAGGATATAAAGAAAGAAATAAAGCACCTAATAAAGAAAAAATGAGAAACAGCCTCAGGATATAAAAGACCTAGAAAACATTTCAGTACAAAGTTTACTGCAACATTTACAGAAATTCTACAAAAAATTTATGAAAAAATACAGGAAAACATTAGTAAGTTAGAGAGTAAAATCAGAGTACTTGCTGCTCTGCTTGAAGATGTTAAGCAAATGTTTATGACTCGCATTGAAATAGCTCAACAATCAACACCTATAGCTGATCACAAACTGGCTGCGCTGGAAGACAGATACAGAAGGAACAACATCAGAATTGAAGGTCTCTCTGAAAACCATGAAAGTCAAAACCCAGTGAAACTCAGAGATGAGATATTCTCTAAAATAAATGGAGAGGAATTCAAATGAGATACAGAGATCTCAGCAGCCATCATATACATGAATCAAATGCCTCAGAACCAAGAAGCCTGATTGCCCATTTTGACAAAATACTGGTTAAAGAAATCTTGATATCACTTCTCAGATTGAAAGAGGAAATTATATTTGAAAATAACCACATTCATATTTTCCCAGATTTCACCCCTTCAACAGCTGCTAAATGTGTCGCATTCTACAGCATTAAACAGAACCTACACAAAGCTGAAAGCAGAAAAAAAAAGCCATGAAGACTGATGCCGAGATTCTTTTGAAACATGATCATGAGTCATATTGTGTCCTGGCAAGGCAAAAAAGATTCTACTTATAACTTGGTACATTTGCCGTAACTATACTTTCGATTTCTTTATTGACCACTTTTTATCTTTTTCAATTATTGTATTTAAATTTCTTCCTTTGAATATCCAGAATGTACTATCATACATTATCTCAGTCTCCAGGGGAACTATGTAACATCATTCTCTAGGTTTATTGTGTTGGGACTGTATAAGATTATATGCTAGCTTTATTGTATTTGGACTCTATCATAAGAAGCATTCGCGGATAGCGCGTTGCCGCACCTACCACACAATGAACATATCTTAGTGCTGTATCTATGCTCCCTCCCTACCTGTTCGTCACAGGGCTTCCTTATAGCTGGCTTCTCCACGTATTTCCTCTCTTCTTAGACATTCTGCTGCCACTTGAGGAGCGTATCCCTTTGAGGTGTGAACTAAGAGGTGCTATAGTATATAATATCAAAAAAGCAATAATTTATGCAAAATTCCAGATTTGTTCATGAGAAGTATAGCTTATTTTCAAAATTTACTTTTCTAACTTTCACTGCAATTAACTCTCTTATTATATATTCATATTTTAAGATATTTTAGAGTGTAACTGTGGAAGAGTTTAGGGGAGGAAGGAATAAATGTGTTGTGCTATCTAATGCAGTAGATCGATGAACAGGAATGAATTCCAGGGGAGTGGAGGAACAATGTGATTGTACCCATTTATAAGGAAAAGGGAGACAATCATAATTGTGGAATTTATAGAGGGATAAAGCTGGTGTCACACACAATGAACATTTGGGAAAGGGTTATAGAGAAAAGACTCAAGGAAGAGACCACCATAGGAGAGGAGCAACTTGGTTTCATACCAGGGAGAGGAACAACTGATGCAGTATTTGCAGTGAGACAGATAATAGAGAAGCATTGAGAAAAACAGAAAGGTTGGCATGTGGTGTTTATTGATTTGGATAAGGCTTATGAAAGAGTGCCATGTCAAGAGGTCTGGAGGTGCATGAGAGAGAAAGGAGGAGCAAAGAAGTATGTGGGTATTGTCCAGGGTATGTAGGAGGGAATGAGGACTAAATCTCAGTTAGAGTAGGTCTGCACCAGGGATTTATGAGTCAACACATTGTCATGCTTAGGTCACAAAGTTCAACAGGTTCATTCAGGGTTTTCAAGAGACTGAAGCTTTATTCAAATACAGGCAGAACAAACACAAGTCTCTTCCAGGAGTGATCCGGGCACACTGTCAAACAGGTTGCCACAGCTCCACCTCTTTTTTAAAAGAACACACAATCTTCCTCCTCAAAGGGGTGCAGTGGCTTGGGAACGGTGACTGGAGCAGAGGATGTCTGGGGGAAGAGAAACAAGACAGTGAGATACTAGGACAGCCACGGTGCAGTCTTTTAAATGTTCGAAGCCACATGTGAGATGCAGATCAGGCTAGCAGCTGATCCCACAAAGAGAAGATGAAAAGCTGTGTTTGTTTTCCATTTTATCACTTGTAATAAGTAGAGACGAGAGGCGTGGAAAGGTTTGGGGCAGCCACCCGTTTAATGCGGTTTCCTGGCTGCAAAAGTATTTGAGGCATTGTATAACAGTTTACACAACAGAGTCCAAAACAGAACTGCCTGCCAGAGCAAAGGCAGTGGGCTTTATAGTACAGAGGGCGGAAGTGGTGTCGTCCTCTGGGCCAGAACTGGAAGTGACATCATCCTTGGGGCCGGAATCGGAAGTGATGTGTCCTTCCTGGAAATGGCGGCTCCTGGTGGGATTTCCCGGGTAGGACCTGCAGAGAACTCAGAAAGAGCGTCAGCGTACCCCGCCCCCCCCGGGCAGATGTATAATCAGTATTTTCTAAGCCCTTCAGCTGCCTCCCATGCACACGTGTGTGACAAGACTCCCCCCTCAGCCCAGACCCGCCGGTCGGCTGACCTGCACCGAGAGGTCATGGGCCCGGGAGAGGGCATCGCCGTTGGCATGAAGAGACCCCTGTCGATGAACGAGCGTATACTTGTACTGCTGCAGGTCAAGAAACCACCTCGTGACCCGTGAATTCGACTCCCTGTGAAGGGCCATCCACTTCAGAGGTGCATGATCCGTCACCAGAGTGAACACGCGACCCAAGAGGTAGTACCGCAGCTGAGTCACCGCCCATTTGATCGCCAGAGCCTCTTTCTCCACCGCCGCATACCTGGTCTCCCTGTCCAACAGTTTCCGCTCAGGTACATAACGGGGTGTTCAACACCGCCGACGCTTTGGCTCAACACGGCTCCCAAGCCTGGGTCCGAAGCGTCCGTCTGGAGGACAAAAGGGAGAGAGAAGTTAGGGGAGATTAAGATAGGTGCTGAAGTCAGAGCCCTTTTTAAGTCACTGAATGCAGCCCCCGCTTTATCAGACCATACCACCGTATTAGGAGCTCTTTTCTTTGTCAAATCGGTCAAGGGCGCCGCTCTCTCGGAGAAGCTAGGCACAAACCGGCGGTAGTACCCGGCCAAACCGAGAAAGGATTGGACCTGCCGCTTGGTTTGCGGACGGGCCAGGCCAGTATGGCTTGCAACTTGGAACACGGTGGCCTCACAGTACCCCGGCCCACTAGGTAGCCCAAATATTTGGCTTCTCTCAATCCGAAGAAACATTTCTTGGGGTTGATTCGGAGCCCGGCCTCCCCTAATGTCCGTAACACTGCTGTGACCTGCTGTATGTGTTCTTTCCAGGTGCTGGAATAGATGACGATGTCATCCAGATAGGCAGCACAGAACAAGTCGCAGGCGGCCCGTGTAACCCGAATGGAAGGACACGATACTGCCAGTGTCCGCTAGGAGTGCTAAACGCGGTCTTTTCCTTCGCGGACTCCGTTAAAGGAACCTGCCAGTACCCTTTTGTCATGTCAAGTGTAGTCAAGAATTTGGCTGGTCCCAGTCTCTCGAGGAGGTCATCCACGCGAGGCATGGGATAAGCATCAAATCGGGAAACTTGGTTGAGCCGACGGAAGTCATTGCAAAACCTCAAACTGCCGTCAGGCTTAGTAATCAAGACGATGGGACTGGACCAGGGACTACTACTTTCCTCGATTACTCCTAGTTCCAGCATTCGCTTGATTTCCAGTTCCACTTCTACTTTCTTTGCCTCCGGGAGTCTGTAGGGTCACTCACGGACGATCACCCCCGGGTCAGTCAATATGTCGTGCGCAATCAGAGAGGTCCGACCTGGCTGTTCACTTACCACCTCTGGGACGGAGCGGATAGCTGCTTCGAGCTCCTGTTTCTGTCTGGGCGATAGCTGCTCGCCGAAATTAAGGGAACTTACTTCAGCGAAGAGAGAGCAGGGCTGTCCGGAGGAGGGATCGGGATCCCTCTCCTTCCACGGTTCAATCAATCAATCAACATTTATTTATATAGCACATATTCATACAAAAAAATGTAGCTCAAAGTGCTTTACAAAATGAATAGAAAAATAGAAGACAAAATAAAAGATAAACATAAGTCAACATTAATTAACATAGAATAAGAGTAAGGTCCGATGGCCAGGGTGGACAGAAAAAAACAAAAAAAACTCCAAAGGCTGGAGAAAAAAATAAAATCTGTAGGGGTTCCAGACCAAGAGACCGCCCAGTCCCCTCTGGGGGGACTTTAGCAGGTTTCAGCAGGTTCACATGATACACTCGCTCAGCTGGTCGGCGATTGGGCTGTTTCACCAAATAGTCGACCAAACCCTTCCTTTCCTTAATTTCGTAGGGGCCTAGCCAATGTGCGAGCAGTTTAGAGTGAGAAGTAGGTACCAACACCATGATGCGATCCCCCGGTTGGAACTCCCGGAGAGTCGTGCCACGGTCATAAAGGTGGGCCTGTGCTGATTGTGCCTCCTCTATATGACTTTTTAGAATCGGTCTTATTGCATCAAATCTATCGCGATTGATATATTCCAAAATATTAGTGGAGGGCTGTGCCTCCCCTTCCCAGCCCTCTTTTAAAATATCTAATAAACCCCGGGGCTGTCTTCCGTACAGTAATTCAAATGGAGAGAACCCCGTAGAGGCTTGAGGAACTTCCCGGTAGGCAAAGAGGACAAGGGGGAGAAGTTGGTCCCAATTCCTCCCATCCTTGCTGACTACCTTACGTAGCATTTGCTTGAGAGTTTGGTTAAATCTCTCCACTAGCCCATCGGTTTGAGGATGATACACCGAGGTCTTTAAATGCTTAATTTTCAGTAACTTGGCAGTCTCCTTGAACGTTTCCGAGGTAAAAGGCGTTCCTTGGTCCGTCAGGACTTCTCTAGGAATGCCCACCCGCGCAAAGACTCCTACTAGTTCCCGTGCAATATTTTTAGTGGTAGCCGAGCGCAACGGAACGGCTTCTGGGAATCGGGTTGCATAATCCACGAGGACGAGTATATATTTATATCCTCGGGCTGAGGGTTCTAGGGGTCCTACTATATCGACCCCAATCCTGTCAAAGGGAACGTCAATAAGGGGAAGGGGGACCAGAGGAGCACGGTCCCTCCTAGGAATTTTCCGCAGTTGACACTCCGGACAGGAAATGCAAAAGCGGCGAACCTCCTCATTAATCCCCGGCCAAAAAAAACGGAGCTTAATTCGCTCTAGTGTCTTGTCGGAGCCGAGGTGGCCTCCAAGAAGGTGGGAGTGTGCTAACTCGCAAACCTGCCGCCGGTAGGTCCGCGGGACTAGCAACAACTTCCGGACCTTCCCCTCATGTTCAGCGACCCGATACAACAACTCATTATCAATGACAAAGTGAGGTCCCTGTGGCATGGGCAGATGCGTGCGTTGGCCGTTAACGAGCACCACTGCATTCTTTATGTGTTTCAGAGAGTCTTCATTCCACTGTCCTCTCTTGAAAGAAGCCGGCATTGCTCTAAACTGAACGAGCAATTCAGAGAGAGGGTCCGGTCTGACCTCAAGGGGCGGAGATTCCTCCCTTGCTGCCGGGCGCTAGTGGATGACGTAGTAGCCCGCGACGGTCCGGGAGTGCCTTCGTCATTCTCTTGGCCTACCGCCCCACTCCCTGTCGGCTGATTACACGGTGTGGAAGCAGCTTGAGATGAATCTTTGTCATCTATAACGAGGCCATAAGTTTTTCGGGGAATGCTTTCTAAGCTACCGCTGTTACTATTAGACCAGTCCCGCCCGAGGATTACGGGAAACGGAGGATCCGGATGTACCGCTACGGTAAGCTGTCGAAGGGTTCCTTCGAGACATACAGTACGTAACACCGGGCGGTATTGTACGTGCGGATATCTCCGTGTATACATTTTAGACTGGTCTTATTTTTAATCCATTGTTGCGGTAGAATAAAACGGCGAGCAACGACAGACACGTTACTGCCGGAATCGAACAGGGCTGTTATTTTATGTCCGTTAATGAGAAGCTCCCCCGTATGTTTATCCGCCAGAGGATTGCTAAGGGCACACAAACAACCCCGCCATTGTCCCCTACGGTCCGCCTTGTTCCCCGACAGGTCGCAGGCCAAACGGTCCGGCGACTTCGGAACAGGCTCTGGATTACGCGGAAGGGACTGCTTCAGTAGGACATAGCTCCCAGGTAGTCCACACTGTGTTTTTAGGAGTTGTAGTAACTCATCCATAGAATGAAATTCGCCCCAGGCCGGCTGGGCAAAATCCTGGGGTAGACGCTGTAACAGCAAAAAACAGGCCACTTGCTGTACTATCTGTAAGGGGTTCAAATCAAATGGCCGTAGCCACTGCCCCACCTGTTGCCAGAGATCCATAGCCTGCTCTGACAGCCCTTTACTTGGGTTAAACTCCCACTTGAGTATTTTTCTCACCTGCTGGCCTGGGGACAACCATCGTTAACAGGGACCTTGGTCCCGATGGGCGGCTCGGCTTTCCTGCCCAGGAGAGCATACTGAGCTACTCGTGTGTGTTCCCCAGAGGCCAGCCCACGCCTGTGGGTCCCCTATACGTTCTCCACGAGATGGGTGGTTAGCCCCGGGTTATTCTCGTGGAGCAGAGCCTGCACCGCGTCCTTCCTGACCCTCCGGCGCACTCCCTGCCCCGAAACTCGGCCCCGGTACTCACCCACCTGGTTCTTTATAAGGTCGTGTCCCGGGTTCGTCAGGGACACCATCCTGCCGACTACGCCACTGTAATAAGTAGAGACGAGAGGCGTGGAAAGGTTTGGGGCAGCCACCCGTTTAATGCGGTTTACTGGCTGCAAAAGTATTTGATATAACAGTTTACACAACAGAGTCCAAAACAGAACTGCCTGCCAGAGCAAAGGCAGTGGGCTTTATAGTACAGAGGGCGGAAGTGATGTCGTCCTCTGGGCCGGAACTGGAAATGACATCATCCGTGGGGCCGGAATCGGAAGTGATGTGTCCTTCCTGGAAATGGCGGCTCCTGGTGGTATTTCCCGGGTAGGACCTGCAGAGAACTCAGAAAGAGCGTCAGCGTACCCCCGGGCAGATGTATAATCAGTATTTTCTAAGCCCTTCAGCTGCCTCCCATGCACACGTGTGTGACAAACTGTTTAAGAGGGTGGTTTCAGAGGAATGGCTATGTCCCCTTGGAGCTGTGTTCACAACATCCATAACCAGATATATCCTGTCTTCTTCTGATTTATCTTCAATACTTCTATCTTTCAAAGCCCTTCAGAGATATAACTCTTTGATCTGGTTCTAGATGTGTTAACTCATGGGATAAAAGTCAAATGCCCTTGGTGGAGGCTTTCTGCTGATTTCATTTGTTGTGCAACATCAGAAAAGAGGAAGTGGAGAAGAAGCTGGAAGAACGGAAAATGACTTGGGATGATTGAGGATTGAAGATAAATAGGAGGAAGACAGAATGTTTGTGGTTTGATGATGACCAGGATTCAGAAGTTAGCCTGCAGGGAGAGTGGATAAATTTACATATCTAGGATCAGTGGTAGGCCGAGATGGAAAACTAAATGCAGTTTGATCCCACCAAGTGTAATATGGATGGAACTGGAGGAAGGTATTAGGAGTATTGTGTGAGTGAAGAACTACGGCAAAGGTGAAACTTAGATAAAACGTTACTAGAGACTTCAATGCTGTTCACAGCCATTTGGGGAAAAGAGGTGTGGTCCTGTTTAAAAGTGGACTTATTTATTTTTTTAAAGAGCTTATGTAAAAAGCCAAATTTTACCCCTGGGGACAAATAGAGTTCTATCCATCCATCCATCTATCTATCTAGCCTTTCACATGTATACCTAAGAAGGCAGTTGGAGACAATAATTTAAATGACAACATTAAGGAATCCAGAATTCAGCAGAGTACAAAGTCATACTAGATAACTTGACTGAATGTAATATTAGTATTAATGACAGTTTTAAATTACATGAGCTAAAATCCAAATTCAATGAAGGAAAAAATTCTGGATTAGACAATATGTATAATTTATACTTTAGATATACTAGTGATAATGTTTTTGGATTTATTTTAGAAGTATTTAATAAGGTTAGGGGAAAAGGACAATTACCAAAATGTTGGAGGCAGTCAGTAATAATTCCAATAGGAAAACCTTTGAAAGATGTAAAATCTCCTGTATCCTATAGTCCAATTGGAGTCGCTTCCAATTTTAGTAAAATGAGGGAGAAGATGGTCAATAAATCATTACAATTTTGTTTTTTTTAAAAAAGAGATCATTGATTACAAGTTTTCAAAAGGGCTTTAGGAAACATAGAAGTACTTTGGATTAAGTTTTTAGATTGTAATCAGAAATTTAAAAAAGCATTAGGCAACAAGGAACAGGTAATTGCTGTGTGTTTAGATTTAGAGAAGGCACATGGCATGCTATGGAAAGATAGATTGAGTGTGAAAATGTATAAATATACATAATATATAGGAAAATATATTGGTGGATTAGAGACCTTTTAACCCAAAGAATATTCAGGGTAAGGCTGGGTAAAGCAATGTCATCTGAAAGGGAAGTAGGAAATGGAACTCTACAGGGAAGTGTTATTAAGCCACTTCTATTTAATATTATAATTAATGGCCTTCCAGAAGCAGTAACAGAAGTGGACATATCTCTGTTTGTGTGATTTGAAAAAGAATGAATTTCGTCTTAGTAAAATACCAATTGCTGTTTCCAGCATTCAAGCAATGGCGGATTCAAAATGTCACCCTCTAAGACCGTGGCAGCTTGTTTATCATTAAAGAAAGTCACAAGACTAAATCCATTCTTGTTGTACAATACAGAGATAGAATGAAAAACTGAATTTAAATTTCTTGGAATGAAATTTGACGCAAAACCTAAGTGGAAAGAGCACATCAGTGAAAATACTGTAAAAATGTAAAATTAGGCTTAATCTAATGAGATGTGTACCTGGATAGTCATACGGTGCAGATAATAATTTTTTGTTTACAATGTGTGTCTCATAAATATGATCAATAGTTGATTATAGCTGTCAAGCCCATGCATCAGCAGCCTCATCCATATTAGCACTTTCAGACAGAATTCAGTATAGGGCAAAACGATTAAGTCTGGGACATAACCAACAAAGGCAACGTTAGTAGAGGTAGGATAAGGATCAAACTAGACCTTCAATTTTAGGCATTCTTCTTTTTTGTGATTACATTTTTATTAACAATGTATAAATTGTAAACAACTGTAATAGCTCACAAAAAAGGTACATTATAATATAACAATAAAACACCCACCCCACGGCGCCCACCCCCTTAGCCAAGACCTCACACACCCCTTCCCTTATATGAACAACAGCATTGGAGTGGAAGGCACGACGGGACTAAAAAAAAGATAACTTAATAAATAATTAAATAACCTAAGTACATATTTGGATGCAGTTTCCCTTTATATGATATGATTTAGGACAAGTTGTGAGGCTGACTGCCAGTTAAAATACAGGTGCCAGGTGAACCATTAATCCATGCTGCAGATATTCTTAAAACAAAATGTGAATCCTCCTACAACAAATATTCTAGACAATTGTTGGGAATATTGGTATGGTAAAATAAGGTGTGAGTTATGCAGAAAACGTATTAAAACTGGCTACATATTTTGGATTACATACTTACGCAGTGACACAAAATAAATTATCAATTTGGCCACCTTGGTGTTTGGTAAGACCAGATGTTGATTTTCAAATCAAAAATGAAATTACAAGGAAGAATTCTCAGATGTATCAAAAGTATCAGATGGCCATTTATCTTCATTTGATGTATAGTGATTTTGTCCAGATATATGCAGAAGGTTTGAAGGATTCAATACAAAAATAAGATAAAATCTGCATTTTACATGAAGAACATGAAGAAGGCATTCACACTGAGGGTAATTGATGACTTATCAGTATATTCAGCAGAAACGTTAGCAGTTTTCTTCAGACCTGGAATGGATAACTGGCACAAATATGAGGAAAATGATGATATTAACTGATACATTGGCTCTAGAACAATGTTTCCCAACCCAGTTTTTCACATGCCAGTGTGGGTGCCCCTCCATTAATTTAACTCAATCATTTCAGCGGGGGCAATTGGGTGGTACTCCATGTAGAAACGAGTACAAGCGTCAAAGTCTGGCTCCCATGCGATCACTAGAGCATTAGATGAATGAAGTGCGATCATCAAGGCTTTTGTTCCTTAGTGAATTGCGAATATTCATCATCATATACATCACTTTTGAGCTTTAATATGTTTGTCATGTTAATGCATATTATAATAACAACTCGGAAATATGAATTATGTGTGTGAGTCGCCATTTGGCTGCATTTCCCTACTTAAGCAAGGGTGTTGTTATGTTCCAGTTTATATAACATATTGCATCAGAGTTGCCGTAAATTTCCTTCTTTGATAAATCACAGCGTTTACGTAGGAAGTTGCGCATGCACATTTCAAGCCTCTTTTTTTTTGTGCGTATGCAAGCTTTATAAATGAGGCTGCAGGAGAAGGTCAGTATACACAGGATTAAAAAAGCTGCAAGTTGATTTACAGACCGTTATTCCAATTTTGCCAGGGCAAGCAAACTTTCACTCTGAGTTTAGTGACATAGACAGAAAACAACCAACGAGATAATTTTTTTTCTTTCCTTAAACTTAAGGGCCGAGTCCTTAAAAAGGGACTTTTTTCTCTCTTTCTTATGGGTGTGTGCCATATGTTTTATTTAATTATTAAGAGCTTATAACATACTTTTTGTATCTTATTTACTTATTGCTTTGCTTGTTTCGCCAAACCCCATGCGGTCCCTATGCGCTAGTCATTTCCCGCATTTCCCACTTGCGAAGAATTGTGCTGTGCTTTTGGATAAACACGAATATCAACTCTGTCTTTGATATCTCTGTCTTTCAAAACTATTATTGCTGACAATATGTCACATTTATATATATGTGAGCGTGATCTTTCGGATTCATATAGAAATCCAAGAAAACTTTTTTGTCCTTGTTTTTCACATAAATTTCGTGTAAAGTATGATACTTTTGGACGTATGGATTTGTATCCATTATTGGATGTAGAATTTCTAATACGTCCGATCATTTAACTCTTTCGAATTCTATGTTGCATCGCTTCTCCATGATCATAAATATAAACCTGACAAAATTGTTTTTTCTTTGAAATTAAATGTGTAGTAGCTTTAATTGTTGCGGACCTCTCATAGCATATGGTCCTGAATAGTGTAAATCTACGTTTTGAGCATTGATTGATGCAAACGCAAACAGATTATTGTAAATTCAGATATTTTGCCTGTAGTGTTTGTGGATTTCACTTTCACCAAATAACAAATCTTTTATTTCTCGCAGATACGCCTCTTCGTTGGGAAGAAACACTATTTTTCCCTGATGGCAACACGAATTAGATGATCTACAAGTGTATCAACATACTTCTGTCATATCACCTATGTCCATATATTTGATCTCTTTTTGCTGTTCCGTTATTTCACAGAGTAATAATTTCCATTTGTTTGTGAGAAGGGCCAAAAACATTCTCAAGGACAACACTCATCCTGGAAATTCTTAGTTTGAGCTCCTCCTATCAGGAAGACGCTTTAGGTCAATCCGAGTACGCACTAACAGACAAAAAAATAGCTTTTTCCCATCTCCCATAAACTTTCTGAACTCTGAATCTCCTCAGTCTGAGATCATTTTTTAATTGAACATGTGCAATAAGCTATATTGGTAATGTGCAATATACTAATGTAATACAATGTATAATATGTAGTGTACTATTCATTAACAGGTGCAATAACAATTTATGCTGCTGTACTTTGAGCAATAATAATTTGCTCTGGTTACTTGATCACAACACTGTATACGACATATTGAATTATTTGACTTTTCTTTAAATGCACCTTTGGGCTGTCACATAAAGTAATTTCGTTGTGTTACACAATGACAATAAAATGCTTGAACTTAAACTAACGCGATCTTTACTATTTAAGTACTTTCATTATGTCTAAACCTGCTCTGCATGTGTATCGCACCAATGCTTTACGACATTCTACTTTGTCTTCTACTCTTTGTCTTTTATTTTCGGCCCCAGGGTGTGTTTAAATTTCTTGGCGCAAAGTCTCGTCTTGCAGGACATGAAATTATCTCTCTGAAAAAGTCTTGTCTCGTTCCAGGATTTTTTTATACAATAGAGAGATTTGTTGTTTAAATCTTTTGATATTGCCTCTTTTTCTTGTACCTTTATACATGTTGTATCTACTTTATCTAACTCCCTTATTGTCCCACTGAGACCCTCAGATGAGGACCCCAGGGCATAACAAGTACTGAAGTCCATCAGCACTTCTTTACACAATGAGTAGTGGGAATCTGGAATAACATACCAAAACATGGATTTGAAGCAGAAACCTTGACAACCTTTAAGAAGATATCTGGATGAGATATTGGGATGGCTTAGCTATTAGCTATACAAACAGACTTGATGGACTGAATGGCCTCTTCTCGTTTGTAAGATTTATGTTTTTTACATCTGCGTTAAAGTACGAGCCTTGCATTTAGTTGGTAAAAATGTAATTCAGACGCACTTCCTTTCACGGTAATAAAAGTCCAAGTGAGAAATGGATGAATAAACTAGCAATGCATTATAAACATTCCAGGACAATAAAATAATTAGCTTTTTCAAGAAAAAAATGGATGATAAAATGAATATGGGTGTCTAACAAAATTTTGTGATAATAAGCAAAAGCACTACAACAAAACCCTCCTCTGTACTTGTGACCTTCCTTTGATTGCCCTTTAAATGTGACAGCCAGTCAGGGATGGCCAATTTACACACTAAGTAATTGAATATCTAAATACCAGTGCCATTTAGACTGCTGTCTTTGTTGTTTTTATTCTTTACCAACTGAATTTATTATTTTAGCATAAAAATAGAACTGAACCAGAGGGTAAATTGGGGTCTGAATCAGTGTTGCGGAAAGGAAAAACCTGTTAAGGAGAGGGGTTTTCTTCTCTTTACAAGCCTTTTTTTTAACACTCTGCATTCTGTTAGTGATGGATGCCAAAATTTGTGTTTCTGTAATATGATTTAAGAGTACTGTAGTCGGAAATTGATTTTTTTTAATCTAATAAAAAAGTCAAAATTCTAATAAAAATTCAGCATTCTTGGTAAAAGGTTATTCATTTTTCTACTTTCTGGTTGCATGACTTTCTTAGGATTATGTGGATTATTCTCAAAATCTGTGAATTTGCAAAGCAGGAAAGTATGAAGTTGAACATGGAATAAATAAATAAATACATAAATAAATAAAGAAAAAGCACAGCATTCTGAGGCTGAATCCAGTCTGAAGATTTAGGTGAGAGGAATTTGTTCACCTTATATAGTTTTACACAGCATTCCTAAGAAAAAAAAATATTCGCCAAATTACAACTCATTTCCGGCGCCGCATCCGAGTGGCAGCCTTTCCAGCAGCTCCGTATATGACTTTATCTTTTTACCTTTTTATCTCTATTTTTTTCTATTTCACTGATCACTTCTACCACTTTCTTTTATGTGGAATTGCTCCCTGGACACTTTTACACATTTTACTATTTTACTATTTGACATGGATTGTTACACTCCGAGAATCGCCTATTCAAGTAGTCAGCTTAAAGCACTGAGAAGAAATGCTTATGCCGGTGTGGTTCCTTATTTACCTGACGAGGTAAGAAGGCGATATCGGGCAGCCGAGCCGGCGCAAAGATAAAAAATAAGATTAAATTGAGACAACTTGAGAGAAAATGGCGTTATAAACCGCCGGTGCCTTCTGTGATCCTGGGAAATGTAAACTCACTACCAAATAAGATCGACGAACTGGCTGTGCTGGTGAAAAATGTCAGAACCTACAGAGAATGCAGCTTGCTGTGTTTTAGTGAAACGTGGCTAACGTCTATCATCCCAGATGCTAACGTGGAGCTACCCGGGTTTAGCACAGTTAGAGCGGACAGAGACGCAAGTACCTGTGGAAAGAAGAAAGGAGGAGGACTCGCTCTCTATGTCAATACAAAGTGGTGCAACTCAGGACATGTAAGCGTTAAAATCTCCACTTGCTGCAGGGACATCAACTGTTGGCCGTAAGTCTGCGCCCTATTACTTGCCCAGAGAGTTTGGACACGTGATTGCTGTTATTGTTTACATCCCCTCAAGCGCGCGGAGATGGCGAGTGACATCATCCATTCCGCAGTTGCTAAGTTACAAACGCAGCACCCTGAGGCACTTGTGCTAATCGCTGGAGACTTTAACCATGTAACGCTGGATAAAACATTACCTGCCTTCTCCCAGTATGTGGATTGTAACACTCGAGGAAACAAGACTATTGACCTACTGTATGCAAACGTTAAAGACGCATACAGCGCCACCCCACTGCCTGCGCTTGGGAAAGCAGATCATAACCTGGTTCTGCTTCAGCCTCAATACAAACCAAGAGTGAGGCGCTACCTACAACCACACGCTCATTCAGGAAGTGGTCCCTGAGGCAGAGCAGGCTCTGAGAGACTGCTTTGGAACTACAGACTGGGATATATTGCTGAGATCACATAGTGAGAACATTGAAGAGGCTGTTGAATGCACAACTGATTACATCAACTTCTGTATGGACATTGTAGTTCCAGTAAGAACAGTATGCTGCTATGCTAACAACAAGCCATGGATTACAAGTGACATCAAGGGCCTTTTGAACCAGAAGAAAAGGGCTTTTAAAGGTGGTGATAAGCATGAGCTGAAGTGCGTGCAGAAGGAACTCGAGTCCAGCTCAGGGCGAAAGAGCAGTACAGGAGAAAGCTGGAGCAGAAGTTGCAGAACAACAGTATGAAGGAAGTGTGGGATGGGATGAAGATTATCACTGGCTGCAGCTCGAGCGGGTGCCGCCATCGAGGCAGACGTGGAGAGAGCAAACCAAATGAACAACTTCTTTAATAGGTTTGATCACAGTAACCCACTCTCACCTCTGCATCCTCCAACCATCCTTCTGCTGATACCAGCATAGGTGAGACATCCCCACCCACAATTACAGCAGCCCAGGTGAGCAGAGAGCTGAAAAGACTTTGTGCCAGCAAAGCAGCGGGTCCAGATGGTGTATCGCCACGATTGCTGAAGGCCTGTGCGTTGGAACTGGGGAGTCCTCTACAGCGCATCTTCAACCTGAGCCTGGAACAGGGAGAGTCCCAGGCTTTGGAAAACATCTTGTATCACTCCTGTCCCAAAGGTATCACGTCCTAGTGAGCTGAATGACTTCCGGCCTGTTGCTCTGACGTCACATCTGATGAAGACCATGGAGCGGCTGCTGCTTCACCACCTGAGGCCACAGGTCCGTCACGCCCTCGACCCTCTGCAGTTCGTATACCAGGAGAAGGTGGGAGCGGAGGATGCCATCATCTATATGCTTCATCGATCCCTCTCCCACCTGGACAGAGGCAGTGGTGCTGTAAGAATTATGTTTTGGACTTCTCTAGGCCTTCAACACCATCCAACCTCTGCTCCTTAGGGATAAGCTGACTGAGATGGGAGTAGATTCACACCTGTGGCATGGATTGTGGACTATCTTACAGACAGACCTCAATATGTGCGTCTTGGGAACTGCAGGTCTGACATTGTGTGCAGCAATACAGGGGCACCGAGGGGACTGTACTTTCTCGGTCCTGTTCAATCTATATACATCAGACTTCCAATATGACTCGAGTCCTGCCACGTGCAAAAGTTCGCTGATGACACTGCTATTGTGGGCTGCATCAGGAGTGGGCAGGAGGAGGAGTACAGAAAGTTAATCAAAGACTTTGTTAAATGGTGCGACTCAAACCACTTACACCTTAACACCAGCAAGACCAAGGAGCTGGTGGTGGATTTTAGGAGGCCCAGGCCCCTCATGGACCCTGTGATCATCAGAGGTGACTGTGTGCAGAGGGTGCAGACCTATAAATATCTGGGAGTGCAGCTGGATGACAAATTGGACTGGACTGCCAATACTGATGCTCTATGTAAGAAAGGTCAGAGCAGACTATACTTTCTGAGAAGGTTGGCATCCTTCAACATCTGCAGTAAGATGCTGCAGATGTTCTACCAGACGGTTGTGGCGAGTGCCCTCTTCTACGCGGTGGTGTGCTGGGGTGGCAGCATAAAGATGAAAGACGCCTCACGCCTGGACAAACTTGTTAAGAAGGCAGGCTCCATTGTAGGATTAAAGTTGGACAGTTTAACATCTGTGGCAGAGACGGGCACTAAGCAAACTCCTGTCAATCATGAAGAATCCACTGCATCCACTTAACAGTGTCATCTCCAGACAGAGGAGTAGCTTCAGTGACAGACTTTTGTCACTGTCCTGCTCCACTGACAGACTGAGGAGATCGTTCCTCCCCACACTATGCGACTCTTCAATTCCACCCGGGGGAGTAAATGCGAACATTAATTTTATTTTAATTCTTTTCATTTTTATTACTATTTAATTTAATATTGTTTCTTTGTATCAGTATACTGCTGCTGGATTATGTGAATTTCCCCTTGGGATTAATAAAGTATCTATCTATCTATCTATCTAGGTTACAGTGTAATTAACCTCCAAAAGCATGGTAAAGGTGCTATGTAAATGTGCTATTATTATTATAATTATTATAATTAAAATAAAAAAATAACAATTTAATGCTGGTGTTCCCTGTAACCCATTCCCTATAACTGCTAAAAACCCATTATTTTAACATGACTTTCTTATAGCTTTGTTTTAGTGTAACCCTGATATTCTGTATTTGCTTTTAATTATCATTTTTATCATGGGTCCACAGTCCGTACTAACTCCTAATTTCTGGTCTCAGTCTATGTGAAGCTTGCATGTTCTCCTGTGTTTGTGTGGATTTTCCTCCCACTATAAGAGTCCTAATCCTCCTTTTAGCCTTAAATGGCGAAGGCCCTGTTTACTTATCTGAACTTCTCATTACTTACAAACCAGCTCACACATTGAGATCTCAAGATGCTGGCCAGCTTACCCGATAGGAATGAAAAATCAAAAAAGAGATCTCCTTAATATGTTTTTGGTTTCGCCTAGACTGCAATGAGATCAGAAAATAAAATGGAGATATTTTCTTTTGTCTCATGCTTCTCAGATTTTTCTTCTGAGAAAAAATACCCCACATGAATCTCCTCTTGAGCTTCAGCAGGGATCTCAGCAAAGTCACACAATGGACTTTGATTCTCCAAGTAGCGTCTTGACATTTTTTTTGCAATCTGAAGATGGTGAAATGTATGGACAGTTGTTTGTGGTAACAAAATTAGAAAACTGGAGTACTTGCTTCTGAAAAATACTATTAATTGTTTTTATTTATACTGTTATGATCCAATTAGATCAAACTCATTCTGGAAGAAAAGGCAGGCAGCATAGTATAGCGATTATGACTTTGGCTTTGAACCCTTGAGGTTGTGGGTTCATTCATACATTCATAACATTCTGGAGTAGATGCAGATTGCCATCATAAAAACCGAGGCATCAAACTTTGTGAAAATTAGCATTTGTGTTATTCTCAAAACTTTTGGCCGCAACTGTAGTAACACTCCTGTCTGGTGGTTTCAAACTTCTTCCATTTCAGAATTATTGTGAATTAATGGACTGCTGGTAACACAGAAAGCTTTAGTAATGGTTTGATCCCCTTGCCCTGATCTGTGCCTCGGAGGTCTACAGAGATCTCCTTGGACTTCATGCCTTGTTTTTTTTTTCCTTTGTAAATTGTGGGATCTTCAGGTACACTTGTGTCTTTTTAAATGAGGTCTGATTAATTCAGTTTCCCACAGGTGGTTGTTCTAGAAGCCTCTCAAGAAGAATTAAAGTAAACAGGATGCACCTGATTACAATTTGGAAGGAGTCTCACAACAAAGGCTCTGAAAACTTATAGGAATGAGAGATTTCTGTTTTTTTTAATAAAATTGCAAATCTTTCTGAAAATATGTATCATGGGTTATTGAGTGTAGATTGATTGGCAATTTTGTTTTTTACATTTAAATCTACAACACAATAAAGCATGCAAAAAACATACACTTTCTGGATACACTGTAAATACACACACATTCAATCTGGTAAAACTTTGAGAAAAAACAACTAAGAAACTGTCATAGAAACAGGAGACAACAAAGAACACACGGCTTGAGGAGAAATAAAGCAAACAGGAGGCATCTGACTACAATCTGAGGTGGCAAGTCAAATGTTCTCACTGCAGCAGGTCCACTGACGATGCCATCTCCATAACACTTCACACCACCCTGTCTCATCTGGAGAACAAGAACCGTTATGCCAGGCTGCTGTTTGTGGACTACAGCTCTGCATTTAACACCATCATTCAATCCCAGCTCATCGTTAAACTCCTGGATCTGGGGCTTAGCTCTTCACTGTGCAACTGGGTACTGGACTTCCTCACTGGTAGACCTCAGCAAGTGCGTATTGGTGGAAAAACCTCCTCCATCATCACCATCAACACTGGCAAACCACAGGGCAGCATGCTGAGCTCCCTGCTTTACTCTCTCTACACACATGACTGTGTAGCTAAGTACAGCTCTAACACCATCCTCAAGTTTGCTGATGATACCACTGTAATAGATCTGATCAGCGAGGATGATGAGACGGCCTACAGGGAGGAGGTCAGACTCCTGGCAGAATGGTCTCAGGACAACAGCCTTACCCTCAACGTTAACAAAACTAAGGAGATGATTCTGGATTTCCACAAACAGGCAACAGAGTACAGTCCCATCTACATCAGACGTGAGAATGTGGAGGAAGTCAGCAGCTTTAGGTTCCTTGGAATCACCCTCACTGATGACCTTAAATGGGCAAGTCACACTGCGGCAGTAGTCAAGAAAGCCCAACAATGCCTCTACTTCCTCAGAACACTGTGAGATTGAGTAAGGCCCAGATGTCCCCCACAACCCTGTACGGATTCTACAGGTGTACTTTGGAATCCATCCTGACAGGATGCATCACATCCTAGTACAGCAACTGCTCAGATCAGGACTGCAGAGCTCTGCAGCGTGTGGTGAATACAACACCTCAGATCACGGGCACACAACTCCCTGCAATCCATGACATCCACACTACACGCTGTCTCAGGAAAGTGAACAGGCGGGACCCCCAGCCACCCTGCACTGTCAAATTTCACCCTTCTCCCATTTGGGAAGCAACTAAAGTCCATTCGGATGCGCACCTCCAGGTTCAGGAACAGTTTCTACCCAACTGCAATCAGACTCATGAACATTTGTTAGCCTTGTGTCACCTCCACTGCTACCTGCACATATACTTCTGCCACTGTCTCTATTTATTCCTAGGATTCTGGTTTCATTTATTTACTCATTTATATTCATTTATTTATTGTGTGTTATTTATCTATGTTCACTGTCTGCTGGGGCACATGCAAGTGAGCATTTCATTGTACATGGTACTTGTACTTGTACACATGAATTGAATTGAAATATTTATATGAAGGAGAAATTTCAGTTTTGGATTTTTAATAACTCTAATGCCTTTCTAAATGATGTCCATTTGTTTCAGTTTACCTCAAATCAAGTTCTCAACACGTACGGAAGCTGAGAGAGGACGTGCAATATCGTTATTTTTTTCTTTTAATTGTTATCGAGATCTCCAGAATGCAAACTTTGTTTTCTCGAGATAGCAGAATAATTTTATCAAAATCTTGATAAAACAAAAGATCTTGTTTTCTCGAAATAATGAAATAATTGTACCTAACATTTAATGTTTAGCTTAAACAAAGGTGAAGCCACCTCCTGTTTGAAATGGCAGAAGAGCAGGACTATATTGATCAGCGTGTCACATTTTTGTTCAATCAAGGGATAACACAGGCTGAAATATCTTTATGCCTTATTTTAGAATATTACGTTAGTGTGCGTCATTTAAGAAGATGGTTAGCAAGGCTTTGGTTGTATAGGCATCTCAGTCTAAGCAAACCTGATGCCATTGTGCACCACATTGCAGAGCGGTTTACAGGCCCTGGGTAACTCCACGGATATCGTATGATGACAGAGAGATGCAGATTAGCTGGACTAAAGGTCACTAGAGATCTTGTATTTGAAATACAATCAACTTTGGACCCAGAAGGCTTTCAGTTAAGGAGATGCAAGAGACTGCGAAGAAGGCTTTACTGTGTCCCAGAACTAAATTACCTTTAGCACATGGACAGCGAAGATAAGCTCACACGAGATCTCGATAAAATTATTTCGTTACCTTGAGGAAACAATTTAAAAAAAAATAACAATATTGCACATCCTGTCTTAGCTCCTGTACAGTTTTGGATTTTTAATAACTCTGCAAATAGATCTGAAAACCTTTCTGAAAAAAAGTTTTGACTTTTGAAGCATACGAGTGGACAGGGAGAGCAACCGTGGGCAGAGCATTATGAAAGTTGGAGACTGGTGCAACCCTGATGGGATCCGTGGGCACCACCAGGGAGTGCTGTAGCAAGATCTGCTGAGCCCGTTTTGGCAGTTCTTCCGCCACACCCCGGAAGTGCTGCTGGAAACTAGGTCATCAAGCACCTGGGGTCTCATGTATAAACGGTGCGTACACACAAAAATGTTGTGTATGCCCATTTCCATGCTCACATTGTGATGTATAAAACCTAAACTTGGCGTAAAGCCACGCACATTTTCATACCTGCTAAATGTTTGCCGTATACAAGTTCTCTGCTCAGTTTTGCAAACTGGCAGCACCCAGTGTCAAAGCAGTGCTTTTATTCCAGTGTGGTTTCCCTTTATTTTTTAGATCCACATCCCTAATGCAGCTTTTATAAATACACTGAAATTAACCGCATATTGTTTATTAGTTTAAGGCATCTGATTGTAATTAACCTATAACAATATAATGGTCCACGGAATTGTAATAACTATTCCAAATACCATAGCTGCTTTAGCGTTGTTACTCTTAATGCACCCCTTGGAGTATTTATCCCACTCTATCTGAGTGTGGAATCACAGCTGTACAGCAGCTATTCGGATTATTGGTATACAGCATCAAGCACACGCTGCCTCAGTCATGCTGTCTATTGAACTGCTTTCATACTGCAAACACTTCAGAGCCTTTCCAGTATGGACCTCGCAGTTCAGAAACAGATTCATCCCAAGAACACTAAACACAATCAATCACTCCATCAAGTGCTCCTTGTGGAACTGTTTGTACTTATTAGTACAATTTACTCACTGTAAACTTGCGATACAGTTATAATTTTGCACAACCTAAGCCACTTTATAAAGCGCATATTTACATATAATGACAATATCATTTTTAAGATGAAATACAGCAAAATATGTTTATTACATTACACAGATAAAATGTTAACATCACTTAAATATTCTATATTGTTAATAATTAAACATATGAGGACACAAAGTCGCACTGCTACCTAGTTCAGTTATTTTGCCTGCCTCGCGCTTTATTCTTGCCGGGCTGGCACGACACTGGTAGGATAAATGGATAGAATAATTAAACATGTACTATGAAAATAGTTCAATGTTCCTTAAATGTTTTGAAGAATCGGCGTTCTCAGCTTACAGATGGCTTAACGTCTATTACAGAGCTGATTGTGTGGTGATTGGTTACTTGGAGAAAGAAAAGGACAGTAATAGAAGGTTAGTATGTTTGAAAGAGACAATACTGCTGCAATAAATTATTTCATCGAAGGTTGCGCACGACACAGCAAGCATCATGCAGGAGGCAGGAACAATCTCTGGATGGGGCGCCAGCTTGTCACTATCACTGCGCCACCGTGTTTCCATGTTTAATACATGCTTTAATTGATATAATATGAATACTGAAATGATATCAAGTATACATCTCAGTATTTAAATTATTCAGAGAGCTGTAATATCAAAAATGTAATGGATTCTGTGTCCTGTCGGTTTAAGAAGCACATAGTGATTCACACACATAGAGAAACACATACATAACAAAATAATTAACGTGCTACTTTAGTTACGATGGGATTTGAGAAACTAGTAAATTAAACAATTTAAAGATGAAGTTTATGATGTTCTACTTTAATGACAAAATAAACAAAGTGGTTTAAAGTGGAAATTTCGAGAATAAACTTGACATTTCGTGCTTTTTTCTCAATGTGTCTCTATTTTTTTTTCTTTTCTCTGTACCCTAATGAGCTTTCATATGACACTCAGACGGTGGGCTACGAGTCGCCTTTTCACGGCGACTTTGACATCTGACAACTTCTTTTTTATTTTGGGCACTGTGTGACTTTGTGAACTTAAGCTTTTCAGTTTCTCCGACACTCTATGCCACTCGATCAACTTCCTCTTGTTGTTTATACCACTGTATAAACCAACAAATAGTACGTTTTTCTTTGCCTCCACTTGGTATTCGCTGAAATTCTTATATTTTCCCTGTGCTTTTGCCATTGCCTGTTCACAGAACGCTGAGCTTAAGGGCTATTTATATTCATTTGCATATTCAAAGAGGTGTAATTCTGGAAGGAGACAGGGCGGGACAGCAGGCGCGTGCACGTGCGTTACTTTTCACACTGAACGGGATTTATGTAGCAGAAGAACGTGGAAGTTGGCAAACGCACAGATTTATTCATCTGGAATTTTTTGTGTGAATGCACATTTCTGCTTTTGTCCTTACGCCATGTTATAGTGTGAATTCTATGCACTACGTTATGCATGAGACCCCAGGAGCACTTCCGGGTGCAGTATAAAAAGAGCCAGCAGCCACTACTCAGGGAGCCAGCATCAGGACGAGGAAGATGAAGCTTGACCAGAGGAGGGGAGAAGAAGGAAGAGAAAAAAGAGAAAGAAGAGTATTGTTTTGTTCTGTGCTTTTGGAAAATGGAGGAGGTGTGTGCCTTCAACTTGTGTCCCACGCTTGTCTGTGTCAGGCTGAGGCGGTGGTACCAGCTTGGTGGTCCACACTTTCTAAATGATGTCCAATCGATTCAGTTTGCAGGTGGACTCCAAACAAGTTCTCAACACATCTCAAGGAGGTTTAAAGCAAACAGGAGGCAGCCTGCTGCAATTTGGAGTGCCACAGCAATGGCTGTAAACAGCTAGAATGAGAGATTTCTGTTGTTGATTTGAAAAATTTATAAACCATCCTGAAAACACAAACTTACTTTATATGCTGAATGTAGATTGATGGGCAAAAATGTCACATATATCCTTCTACAATTAAATATACAACACAAAACAGTGTGCAGAAAGGTAAAGGGTTCCAAATACTTTAAGTCCAGTGTAATTATTTATGCATTTATGTCTGAGATATTTCTCTATAATGGCTTACTGAAGCATGCACCCACAGTTCAGTCGGGCAAATATGCTGTTCCTCTTTTTTTGGATTAGCCTTATTAGACCAATTATACTCAAATAAATAAAGAGACATAAATAAGTCTGGTGTTTTCATGCACACCAGAGGACATAATAACAGCAGACACTGGACACCCTTTTTTATTTCTATACCCACCATTTACTTAAAGATTTCACATTTTATAGCACAGCACTCAAAGTCTGATCTGGGTGCCCATAAGATTTTTGGATAGAAGAACAAAAACAAATTTCCAATAATTTAGTAAATCAATAGCTGATTACAGCAATACAACAAAATAATACATCTTTTGAGTGTATAGATACTTCTTTACGCTTTACATATGTCTGTCGATTCATTAAACCATGATGGTCTTTGTTACGGATTATCAATTTAGCACAAAGTTTGATACTCCAGCAGTGCAATCTGCCTGCAGTTTGCTGCGGGGTTAATTAGCTAATTCCCCAGCTCAGCTGAGCTTGGAGGGGCACACAGATGCAGCTTCTGCTTTTCTAACCACATAACGCAGCAGAAAAGCTAATTAACGATGCCCATGTTCCACGTCCGCAGGCTTTAAAAGAAAAGAAAAAAAAATGATGGTACACAGATTCCAGAATCTCAAGTGTTAAGATGGCAAGTGGACTGGAACGATCCGTCTCTTTCTCACTGTCGAGATTAGTTTTGCCTTCTTGATGCCTCATTTTTTTTCATATGGAAAAAAAGCTTTTCCTAAACCTAAAGTGCTTTTTTGACCTTCGTACCCATTTCATGTTTTAATCCTCGAATGTGAGCATTCACTGTGCTGGCATATTGAGATGCTCTGGTGACTGGTTTCCAATAAAAAATTGAGATCTACTAGGAAACACCCACAGCTCTAGTCCTCAAATAAAGGAGCCTCAGTATACAGCAAGCTGAAATTTTCTCCTTGGGAAGACAGCATTTTATTTTTCACCATTAAAATATACAACTTCACAGTGATCATACTGGTGATGTAACTTTCCAAAGTACTGATTGTTTGTCAGCATGGATTTCTCTGTTGTTCTTGTTTTGCATCCTATAACAAGATAGGATAGGTATTCTGTGGCTTTGCCCACATAGTAATGAAACAGGACAAACTTTAAAAATCAAGAGATGTTGGCACTGTATCTGTTTGTCTTCAGCTCTGACGGGAAAATGTTCCCCGCGTGGGGAGAAAAGCACAAGGCCGTGATATCTCTGGTAATCAGCAACTACCCTCTAAAACACGTGGAGCTCTGATCTGTCTCTAAAAAACGTCAAACATTACTTCTTAACAATATGTAGATGATAATGTCTGTTGAACAAACAGGTATCGCTATATAAGGGAGGCAAGGTGCACTCCAACACATGGCAAGACGTAGACCAACTCAAACAGAGGCTGGAGAGTGAATGAGGAAGGCCCCGCCCCCCTGCTCTCTGCCCACAGCCACTCCGTTGGATTTGCATAAATACATCAGTACCACAAGCGAACTCTGGTACTTAACGCGATGAGAAAAGTCACAAAATCAACTGGAAAGTTAAAAAAAAACACATATAAAACAACCACATCTAAATCAGTTAAGTAATTATCTCATGAAAAGTTGACAGACATAAAGACAGAACGCGCTTAGACTATGAAATTTTTTAAAACGTTTCTTAGCGAGCACCTATGGGCCAAGGGTAACCTACATTCCAGATTTCAAGTCCCAAGTCCTCATAGTTGGGGAGATTTCGTGATGAGTGAGTCAGTGGTATTTGGCTTTTATAAATATAGATTAACACATTGACTGCTGGACCTTTAATTACCAGGATGCTTCAGTATTGCTCTATGAATATATGATCAATAATGAAATCTATCAAAATTTGTAAAAAATGTAAAGAAATGTATTATAAAGCAATGGTTTTCTTATCAACAGTAACTCAATCAAAGATGTAAAGAAATTTTTAAATACTTTATTTTGAGCAACACGACTAAAAGTCTACAATTGAATGACTGTTCTTAAAGGATTGCACCATGCAGAGTGCCGTAAATGTAACGTGTCTCTTTGCGCTGTCCATTCTTGTTGCACTCGGTGTATGGCAGAATGTCCATGTATTGCTGTCCTGACAGTCGTGACAAGTCAGTCTCTTGTGATGAAGAAACCACTTTGGCGCAGCTATCCACGTCAGTGCCAGAGCCTACAGGTCCCACATAATCCAACTGATTGTCACAATCTTGATCACTGTCATTATCATCAAAATATTCATCTTGCAAAAAAACTCGTTGCTTCCGAATATCTGCAGCTTTATATTGCACTGTTTTCCACAAGCTGCTGTGTGTAAAAATCCTTAACCACTAGATGGCAGCACTATAGCAGATAACTGAGATGCACCAGAAAGCTGGCTGCACCTATAGTGGCTGTATACTGAGATCCCATTTATATTGTACGTCACACCTAAATGAGATATGATTTAACTCGTACTGCACGTTCAAGGTGTCATTTGATTTTGGGAGACTCTAGTTTATCAGGAATCCACCATTACAATAATGCTAGCAGGAGTACCCTCGGGAATCTATAACCGGTGAATTTTCCAAATGAAAGAAACAGAACATAGAAATAGAACAAACAGTTTTCTGATTCACATTTTATTGTAAGTTCCTCCAATGTGGATTTTGTCTGGTGTGGCGTTTCAGACGTCGTTGAAATAAACTTTCTTCTGGCATCTGAAGTGGACCTTCCAATTCTACATCTTTTTTTCAGTGGCATGGCTATATTAGCGAAAAGCAGGACAATTATAATGTGTTACATGGTATTACGTATGGAATAAGCACTACAGTGAGATTAATTTACGTTATTTACAATACTGTACTTCGGAAAGCGAACAAATAGCACCAGTCAGTCAGAAAGAGCAACACTGAAATCGTACTGTGAGTCGGAAAGTGAGCAAATAGCACCACAAATACAGAAAGCCAGTGAGAAAGAGTAGTACTGAAACTGTACTGGGAAAAATGGCAGGGAGGGGTGCTCTGTTTGTAAGGAGTGTCTGTGTTGAACTGTGCCATCTAATGGATGTTGGCAATGGTAACTACAGAGAGAAGTAACATACAATCGCTGCTGCGTGTGGGGAAAATGGTGGGAGAAGGATGCTGTCTTTTTAAGGCGAGTGTTTGTTCAAACATGCTGCCATATAATGGACGTTGGCGAATGAAATACAGCAGTATCAGTGCGTGTGGGAGTGTGAAACGCGCGAGTGTGAGTCGGTCATGTGCACTGGCTCGTTCACATTTTACATTCATACGGCAGTTCCCCTTCACCCGATCAAAGGAGTCGGCCTCCTCATAGTTGGACACTTCCTCCATCTCTTGGCAATTTAAAGCAACATGGGTAAAGAGCGACACACAGGGGCCAAAGCTGATGCTAGATGGCGCCGCCGTGAACATCCGTTACAACGTACGGCCATCTTGTCGACGATAAATATGGTGACGTGTGCCGAACATTGTGTTGGTGAAAAGGTGCCCTGCGCTTTACCATGAATATTTTTCCCAACCAAACATACCCCATGACCTACTCCTGGTCACAAAGGAGCCCCATCCCCAGCTTGGTCGTGATCAGATGTCCGGTGCAGATTTGTATGGCGGACAAACAAATATACATACATACACAAATACATCGACTTTGCTTTATATATTAGACTAACTATAAGCATAATAAATGAACACTAAAACAGCGGAGAAGCCGTGGATTAAATAAAAAGGCTGCAGTTATCAGCAGGGAGACATGAATACCATGGCGAAGCAAGGAAGGGAATGAAGAGTCCGGAGCGACGAACGGCCTTATATGGGCAGACACCCAATTACGTGGGAGGCGTGGGGATGGGGGATGCAATATAGGCAGGCAGCCTACTACGTGGGAGGCATGGGGATGGGGGAATGCAACGCCGCCTCACACAGCGACCGAGCTGCAGGCTATGGACTTATATATGTACGTAAGTAGGATTCAGTTATGACCGTTATGCATAGAATTTCGAAATGAAACATCCTTGACTTTTGTAAGTAACCTGTAAGGAATGAGCCTGCCAAATTTCAGCCTTCTACCTAAACGGGAAGTTGGAGAATTAGTGATGAGTGAGTCAGTGAGTGAGTCAGTGAGGGCTTTGCCTTTTATTAGTATACAGTAGATAATACAGTAGATATAGAGGTGCAGATAAATGGTTTTCAAGGAACGAGTAGTTTTCATTTGGAGCACATTCTTTGAAAAGTTACAATGGCTAAAATAGTACTGTTTTTGGTAGAAATTAGTAATTGTAACTCTTTATCAGTTAACTTTTTTACAGATTCCTTTCACCCTTTCACACCCAGAAGAGGTTAAATCTTGAACTGTTGAAACTAATTCCTATTTGGGAATGTTGCTGGAATGTCTAATATTACATGATCTGCATTTGATAGAACTAGAACCTGCCAATAATGCCAATTGGGATAAGGATTCGGCTTTTTTTCTCCTTGATTTCAGACTGGAAACATTAAACTGTTAGAGGAGGCTAGGGAAGTAAATTCCACCCCCTTAGTAAACATTTATAATCTTTCAAGTAATTTGTTACTTTCTTCCTCAGATATTTCTTTGTTAGAGAATGGCCTTATATTTGTACCTACCCCCTAACTATTAGATATCATTGTGAGTTAAAACTATTCGATTAATTTGAATTCCATCATGGTGAGGACCAGGGGCCTCATGTATAAACGGTGCGTACACACAGAAATGTTGCGTAAGAACTTTTCCACATTCAAATCGTGATGTATAAAACCTACACTTGGCGTAAAGCCATGCACTTTTCCACGGTACCTCATACTTTGTCGTACGCAAGTTCTCAGCTCCTGTTTTGCAGACTGCCGGCATCCAGCGTCAAAGCAGTGCTACTGTTACTGTGTGGTTTATCTTTATTTCTTAGAGCCACATTCCTGCCGTGGCTTTATAAATACACTGAAACTAATCACATATTGTTTATTAGTGTAATGCATCTCATTGTAATTAACTTGTAACAATATAATGGTCCAGGGAATAGTCATAGTATTCCAAATACCATAATTGCTTTAGCGTTGTTACTTTCACTGCACCTTCTTCTTCTTCTTCTTTTAGCTGCTCCCGTTAGGAGTTGCCACAGAGGATCATCTTTTTCCATATTACTCTCACTGCACCACACAAAGTATTTATATCACTGTATCTGAGTGTGAATCACAGCAGCAGCTGATCGGAAAGAGAATTATCGTTATATAGCATCAAGCACACGCTACGTCAGCCACGGCAAAACGTTTCAAAGCCTTTCCTGTACAGACCTCGTGGTTCAGAAACAGTTTCATCCCAAGAAGTATAAACGCACTCAATCAATTGCTCCTTGTAGAACTGTTTGTACTTATAAGTACAATTACCTCACTGTAAACTTGCACTACAGTTATAATATTGCACAACCTGAGCCACTTTATAAAGCGCGTATTTACATATGATGACAATATCATTTTTATGTTTATTATATTATACAGGTAAAACTTTAACTTCATTTAAATAATCTATATTCTTTAGAAATATTAGAACTGGCGCTCTAAGCTTACAGTTGGCTTAACATCTATTACAGAGCTGATTGTGTGCTGATCGGTACTTGGAGAAAGAAAAGCAAGGACTGCAGGGGCGGCCACGCCAATATATATTGAATATAAAACAGAAAGAGAAAATAACGACACAGCTAAAAATGCAGCGGCAAATTTCGACAAAAGTTAAACGCTTGTGTCATGAGCACAAGGCGGCTATGCAGTGTTCGCAACGGACGTGGCCATCCACCGTGCATAAGATACCAAATTGACATTGGCAGGCGAAGGGGCCACCGATTCTTTCTCTGCCCAAAGCCGCCACAAGCCTAGAGCCGTCCATGAGTACTGCTGCAATAAATAATTTCATCGAAGGTCGCACACAATCACTGTGCCGTGAAACCCATGTTTAATAACATGCTTTAACTCCTATCATCATTAAAATGATATCACGTATACATCTCAGTATTTTAAATATTCAGAGAGCTGTAATATCATGAATGTAATGGATTCTGTGTCCAATCAGAGGAACGGAGCCGGTTTAAGAAGCAAGTAGTGATTCACACACTTAGAGCACATAGAAGATCACATACAAAACAAAGCATTTAATGTGTGTGGAATGGAAAAATACAGCTTGTCCCTGTGACATGTAGCAGTTACAGCTTGTCCCTGTGACATGTAGCAGTTACAAAATGTGTATGTGACATTTCTATGTATACCCTTGTGTGAGGTACAGAGTGTACTGGGTGAGCAGGTCAAAGGAATCTGCCAGCAACAAGTCTGTTATTATAGTTCCTGTTTGTCTCAGAATCTGCCCTTTAACCAGTTTTTTATTATAGTTCCTGTTTTTAAAGCTCCAAATAAGGTAACTTCTTCTTTTTTATTTTGTCAGCAGTAAGAAATATGTACCGCCGCCTCTATTTTTGGAAATAATGATATCATTTTGCTCGACTCTGTAAGCTATAAAAAAGCAAAGAATTTCCTATACGAGAGCTTCTCTAGTCTAGGTGCAATAAAGTGTGTTTTACTGATTAATTTTATCTGGTGTGAGACTCCTACTCTGTTCGGCAATAACTCAAGAGAGAAAACATCGTCCACAGTTTTTTGGCGCCCAACGTGGGGCAGGAGACGATCGGCTGACTCCTTGATCGGTACCCGCCTTACGGATCTGTCTTCTTTGAAGCAGACTGCCTGTGAGCTCCGGCAGCAGTGAAAAGCAGTTCCGGCAAAAGTTAGGACTGCCCTGTCCTAGGACGGCTTCTGAGTGAGAAGTCCCCGGTCTCCTCCTGATTCCGAGTGGAGTACTCTGCATTGCGCACCAGATTAAATACCTAGACTAGGTAAGTACCGTTGGGGGTTTCCTTGGTGGTGGGTATGATAAGAGTGATAAGTAACTGACAGTTTTTTAAACTGACACTAGCGGCCCAGGATATTAATTATCTACTCGAGGTTTATTAATTAACTGTTGGGAAAGGATGTAGGAGTCCGAACTGGGATATTAGTGGGATAGGCATTGGGACGGTTAAAAGGTGCGTGGCACACCTAAGGTAAAGAGCCCATTGCCCGTCAAAGGTCAGTCACGGACAAAGACGGTTAACAGTTAGGTAATTTAAGAGAAAAGGAAATCGAGTAGGAAAGCAACAGTGTACACTGAATATAGTTTCAGGAAAAGAAACTAGAAAATAAAAGATATAGTTTCAGGGGAAGAAACTAGGACAATAAAAGAAAATGGGTTCCGCTAGTAGTAAAAAAGTTAAGCAGGGGTCTGATGGGTCTAAGTTTATACTGGAAGGACTGTTTTCGGAGGATCAACAGACGTCGCGGAAAAATGGGTCACCTAGGAAACTAATTGAGAAAAAGACAGGCTTAGATTTTAAAAGGCATGTAAGAAGTGGAATAAACAGAGCGGTGGGCGTTGGCCAGTACACGGCACCGGTGATATGAGTGAGATTCAGGAAATAAGGAAAATATTGTGTAGAAATACCCAAGGTTGTTGCAAGGGAGGTCCGTATCGCATGGATATGTTTGATAGATGGGAATTGGTTATAAAAGATCGAAATTTAGAGGCGATCACTAGACAGAATGAGGTTCTGAGAGCCAATGAAAGTAAGGTCAAAAAAGAGAAGGATGACTTGCTTTTAGCTTTACAAACAGCCCAACCACCTGACAACCATTCTAAAAAGAAAAGAAACGTCTATACCCTATATTATATGGTTCTGGGACTCATGTTCCCGAACCCCACCCTATGACTTTCGGGAGGGTCGAAGAGGAGGAGGAGGTAGAGGAGGACCCACTAGAACAAAAACCTGAGCTCCCTATCGTACACCGAGGAGGAGTTACAACACGAAGAAGGGCCCAAATAGAAGCACCTTTCAATTCCCTACACGTTAAATCCTCTGTTTCAGTTTCCCCCACTGCCCCTGACCCCGATTTCCTTCCCTCTACTGCTTTCCCATTAATACAGATTCCTAATCCCCGGCATAATCCCAATCAACCTACTGGTGACCAGAATCCCTTGACAATTTCCATTTCCCATATTTGGGACTTAAGTGAGCTAAAAGAGGTGGTCAGCTCCTTAGTTGACCCTAAAAGGAAGGGGACTGAAATTTATTGAACAATTAGAACAGTTGGACAGCATGTATAAACCCAAACGCTGCGAATGGACACAAGTCCTTCGTCGGAAATTGGGCCCAACTTGGGCTTCTGTTAATCATGGCACTGATAGTAATGGACAGCCGTGGACTTGGCGTGAGATTTTACATCGAGGAGATGGTCAGTGGAGAGGCAGATTTTCAAACTCAGTGGAGTCTATTGAAAGCGAACTTAGAGGAAAAGTATAAAAAGGGCACTGACTGGGCTTTGATTTCTGCTGCAAAACAGAAAAAAGATGAGACTGTGGAGGAATGGGGACTTAGGATTCGAGATTTGATGGCTACCCATTCGGGCATAGAGCGGGCTGAGGACCAGCGTCGTGCAGCCGTGCCTCCTTTGTCTCCGGTCTCCGTTCAGACATCCAATCTAAAGTCCGTATCTCATGCATTGGCTGGGAATCGGCTACCTTTGAAGAGGTTAAGCGACATGCTGAACATGCTGAAAGGCAGACATTGCACAAGCAAGAACAGACCCAAGCTAAGTTGGTGGCTGCGCAACTAAATTACTACACTGATGGGCGGGAGGCGTCACCGGTCCACGGTGCCCGGGAGGCTTCGAGGGAGAGGGCGGCCGGGGTCGAGGTGGTTTTACCTCTTCCCAAGATCCTTCTCAACAACAACAACAGCTCCCTACTCCTTACTATTGCTATAATTGTGGTCAGCCTGGCCATTATAAAAGAGACTGTCCAAATCGTCAGAATAAGCCTCTTTTGACTACCCCCGGAGATGAATTTACACCCGGTTTCCCCGGAAACCAAGGCTGGCCCTAGGAATTTTTAGGGACCTCTAGCCACTCCATGTTTCCTCTCTTGACTGCGGATCCTGAGGATGATCCTCTTTTATCTCTGCATGTTAATGGACAAGAGACTATTTTTCTAGTTGACACTGGCTCACGCTCTACTCTTTCTCTGGCTAAGGTCCCTGCCTCGAGCGACACAATTACTGTTTGACAGCCTCTGGACAACCCCATTGCCTTAAAGTCTCACTCCCACTTCCTGTCCAAAGTTCCCTTCTGGTCCATCCATATTACACCGTTTCCTCCTTAATTCCCTTTGCCCAGTTAACCTCTTGGGACGTGACCTCATGACTAAACTTTCCCTATCGATTACTATGACCCCCAAAGGCTTTAACTGCTCCACCCCTATGATTCTTTTTCAATCATCTCACCCAACACCTTCCTTTGCAGCTTGGACTCTTTCCATTTCCCCACACACCATTTTATTAAAGGCCCTTAGTACATTCCCTTCCTGTTTGTTCCCCCATCTTCAAGTCCCTGACACCCTTCACTGTACCGCTCAATACTTCCCCGCTGACGTTGATGCACCTTGGTTGGAATCTTTTCTTTCTTGGCTCCCACACCAGAAAATGTACTTGTTCCTTGTCTATTCCTGTCCTCCACCAAAGCTGCTGCATCTGTTCATCTCACCCTTTCTCAGCAGATTTACTATTTGGGTGGCTCTGTCCCTCATATTTCTCTTGCCAAATCGCATGACACGCAGTGGGTGCAAATTGGACCTTGGGTTCAACACTGTCTTGACCGGACAGATTGGCAATATGTTGCCCCTGGTGTCTTCGACACCTCTGACCATTTAGTTACAAAGGTTGTTCTCCAAACTAATTTTTTAGTCAATCGTAGTCTTTGCACACCTTCCCCGTCATGTTCTGTATTTCCCTTACAGGTTTCTCTCCCTTCATTTCCTTGGCTCGCAGATATCCCTTCCTGCCTATGGTCTCAGGATAAAAACGATTTTGGCAGAATAGCCCATTGTGAACCTCTGGTGATCTACCCAAAATCCTCCTTCCGTCCACATCGAGCTCAATATCCTCTGTCTCCTGAGGCAGAGGCCGGCATTCTGCCGTTCATTCTGATTTAGTGAAACGAAGAGCTATAATTCCAATTACATACTCTCCGGTAAATTCTCCTATTTTGCCGGTAAGAAAAGCTGATGGTTCCTGGCGGTTTGTTCAGGACCTTCGCCAAGTCAATGCTGCTATTTTCCCAAGGGCCCCTATTGTTCCCAACCCTTCCACTATTCTCTCCGCGATTCCACCTTCCGCCCGATATTTTTCTGTAATTGACTTGGCGAACGCTTTCTTCTCTGTCCCTGTTCACCCAGACTCTCAGTTCTGGTTTGCTTTTACGTTTCAAAACCGCCGTTGGACTTGGACTGTTATGCCTCAGGGCTACACTGAGTCTCCTTGTGTGTATGGACAAGCGCTTGCTCAAAATCTTGAGGGTTTCTGGCCAGACCGTGGTTCCACATTAATTCAATATGTTGATGATATCATGCTTTGTAGTGATTCGCAGGAATCATGCGAAAAGGACACAAAGAAATTACTTATCTTCTTGGCTGAAAATGGCCATAAAGTGTCCAAAGCTAAATTACAATTGGTACAAACAACTGTTAAATATTTAGGTCATGACATTACCAATGGCACAAGAGCTCTCTCCACTAGTCGCATTACAACCATTCAGAATCTTCCTAGACCGGTCACTAAACAACAGGTTATGTCTGTCCTAGGCATTCTTGGATATTGTCGACAATGGATCCTTAACTTTTCGGCACGTGCTCAGCCTCTGCAAGATCTGGCCAACACTCCCGGCCTTCCCTTATCTGGCCACGTTCCCTGGACTCCTGAAGCTGAGACCGCATTTTCTGACCTAAAAACTGCCCTCCTTTCTGCCCCCGCTCTCGGCTTACCTGATTATTCTCGTCCATTCACTTTGTTTGTGGACGAAAAGGGGGGATATATGAATGCCGTGTTGACTCAAAAACATGGAGACAAACAAAGGCCAGTTGCATATTTTTCGAAAAAATTAGACCCCGTTGCAGCTGCTCTTTCTCCTTGTCTAAGAGCAGTTGCTGCTGCCACAGAAGCAGTCTTAGCTAGCACCGATATAGTACTCATGAGTCCACTGACAGTTAAAGTCCCACATGCAGTTCATTCCATTCTGGTACAAGCAAAAACTTCTCATCTAACTACAGCAAGAGCCATCCATTATCAGAACGTTCTTTGCACTCTCTCAAATGTCACAATTGAAAGGTGTTCTACCCTCAATCCGGCTACTCTACTCCCGACAAATGAGGAAGGAAAAGAAATTACTATATATACAGATTCTCACTATGCTTTTGGAGTCTGTCATGATCACGGGGCATTATGGAAATTAAGGGGTTTTAAGACCAGTACTGGCAAGCCCATTCAACATCAGAAGTTAATTGAATCTTTGTTGGATGCCATAACTAAACCATCTAAATTGGCTATTGTGAAGTGCCAGGCACACACTGGCAAACAGGATCCTATTAGTAAAGGAAATGAATTGGCTGATTACTTTGCTAAACGAGCTGCTCGTAATAATGTTCCAGTTTCTCTTTTCCAACAGAGTTCGGAGTCGGTTCAAGATAACCAGATGATTTCTTTACAGAGCTTGGCAACGGATCTTGAGAAGAAGAAATGGTCCAAGGAAGGCTCCTTGATTGAAGGTGTTTGGACAGGCAATAATCCTATTTTTTGCAATCTTTTAGTGGTTACTATTAAGAATGCTTCTTTACATGATTCCGGCATCTACATTCTTGGTGCCTATGTCTCTGGTACAGATCTGTTGGGAAAGTTCAGGATTGAGGTGTATTCCACTTCCCCTACCTCTTCCTCTTCATCTTCTTCTTTTAATGCTTCTTCTTCTTCCAATACTACTTCTCCATTCTCCTCTCTGTCCGTTCTTTTCATAGAATCCACCTTCGAGGTTGAAACTGGGTACGGTGATCGGAACCGTTGGCTGCAATGGGTCCTGTATTCAGCTCGTCAGCTCAATCAATCCGACTGCTATGTATGTGCCACTGCTCGTCCCCATCTCGCAACCACCCCCTTCCCTTTGTCCCATAACTCCTCCAACTCTCTTCCTTGCTTACTTTCCCTTTTTAATACTCCTTCCATTTTCCCGAATTCTTCCTGCTCCCCTCTTTTCTCTCTTTTCCCCCCTTCTCCAAGAATGACCCCTCCTGCTTTTGAATACATTCCTGGAAATTACACTTGCTTCTCCCAAAACAGTTCCCGTCACGTTGGTCATCTCCTTTCCTCCTCTTGCTCTGACATTTACAATTCCACTTCCTTCCTTAATTTCTCTGTGTTCCTTAACAATCACACCACTCCTCGTTCTGATATTTGGTGGATGTGTAAGCCCACCCAACTCCGCGATACCCTTCCTGTTAATTGGTCAGGTACTTGTGCCCCGGTCCAACTTATTATGCCATTCCGTATTCTTCCTTCTCCCGCTCCCTTCTCTTCCCCCTCTTTAACTTCTTCTATCTTTCTTCGTCGCCGTCCCCGCTCCAGCCCTCAATCTGAGGACTCCTACACTGGCCCTCACTCTGAGGACTCTTACACTCTTCATGGCCCTGGTGTTTACATAGATTCCATAGGAGTCCCCAGAGGGGTTCCAAATCAATACAAAGCTCGTGATCAGGTTGCCGCTGGTTTTGAATCCATTATTTTCTGGTGGTCAACAGTTAATAAAAATGTTGACTGGATTAATTATTTATACTACAATCAGCAGCGATTCTTAAATTTTACTAAAGATGCCATTAGAGGTATCCACGAACAATTGGATAAAACTTCTTTGATAACATGGCAAAATAGATTAGCTCTTGATATGCTCCTAGCTGAGAAAGGGGGTGTCTGTGCAATGTTTGGTGACACTTGCTGCACTTACATTCCTAACAATACTGCCCCTGATGGTTCAATTACTCGTGCTTTAGCTGGCCTCACCTCTCTCTGTAATGAGTTAACCACAAACTCTGGCCTAGACTCTCCTTGGGATTCTTGGTTCACCTCTATGTTCGGCTCCTGGGGGCAATGGTTCAAATCTATTTTTGTCTCCCTTGCTGTTGGAGTTCTTCTGCTCCTTCTTGCCTCTTGCTGCTTATTTCCTCTTGTCCGCTGTCTCATTGCTCGTGTGTTCCGTTCTGCTCTATCTAAAGCTTACCTCCTACGTCAAGAACAAGTTTTTCTTCTGGCCCCTGAAAGTGATTCCGAAGTTTAACCTGCCAGATTCCTTTTTCTGCTCAAAGGGGTCGAGTGTGGAATGGAAAAATACAGCTTGTCCCTGTGACATGTAGCAGTTACAGCTTGTCCCTGTGACATGTAGCAGTTACAAAATGTGTATGTGACATTTCTATGTATACCCTTGTGTGAGGTACAGAGTGTACTGGGTGAGCAGGTCAAAGGAATCTGCCAGCAACAAGTCTGTTATTATAGTTCCTGTTTGTCTCAGAATCTGCCCTTTAACCAGTTTTTTATTATAGTTCCTGTTTTTAAAGCTCCAAATAAGGTAACTTCTTCTTTTTTATTTTGTCAGCAGTAAGAAATATGTACCGCCGCCTCTATTTTTGGAAATAATGATATCATTTTGCTCGACTCTGTAAGCTATAAAAAAGCAAAGAATTTCCTATACGAGAGCTTCTCTAGTCTAGGTGCAATAAAGTGTGTTTTACTGATTAATTTTATCTGGTGTGAGACTCCTACTCTGTTCGGCAATAACTCAAGAGAGAAAACATCGTCCACATGTGCTACTTTAATTACGATGTGATTTGAGAAACTGGTTAATTAAACAATTTTAAGATGATGTTCTACTTTAATGACAAAATAAACTACATGATTAAAGTGGAAATTTTGAGATTGAAGTTGACATTTCGTGCTTTTTTCCCCACTGTGTGCCTTTTTTTTCTCTGTACCCTAATAAGCTTTCATATGACACTCAGACGGTGGGCTACGCCTTTTCAAATCAACTTTGATATCTGAGCTTTCAAGTTTCTCCAACACGCTATGTCACTCGATCAACTTCCTTTTGTTGATTATGCTACGGTTTAATTAAACAAATGGTATGTTTTTCCTTTGCCTCCACTTGGTATTCGCTGAAATTCTTATATTTTCCCCCATGCTTTTCCCATTGTGTTTTCACAGAAGGCTGAGCTTAAGGGCGATTTATATTGATTTGCATATTCAAAGAGGCGTAATTCTGGGAGGAGTTGGGGCGGGACATAAAGCGCGTGAACAAGCATTACTTTTCACGCTGAACAGGATTTATGTAGCGGAAGAATGTGGAAGTTGGAGTACGCACAGATTCCTGCATCTGGATTTTTCTGTGCGTAAGCACATTTCGGCGTTTGTGCTTACGTCATGTTATAGTGCAAATTCTACGCACAGCGTTATGCATGAGGCCCCAGGGTATCTTTGTGGACCCTTCTAACTGGTGTCCAGAGGTCAGCATTTTACATCCGTTGATTAAAGAGTTAATTGATAGATAGATAGATAGATAGATAGATAGATAGATACTTTATTAATCCCAACGGGAAATTCACATAATCCAGCAGCAGTATACTGATACAAAAAAAGAAAACAATATTAAATTAAATTAATTAAAACTCTTCGCCAAGCATTAATCACCGTCTTTCCTAAACAAAACAAGGACTTATTACAATGTGCATCATACAGACCAATTTCACTTCTGAATAATGATGTTAAGATACTCTCCACAGTCCTAGCTAGAAGGATGGAGAAAGTGCCACCTTTGGTACTATCACAAGATCAAACTGGATTTATTAAAGGCCAACACTTAGCTTCCAATCTCCGACACCTGTTTAATATAATATATTCACCTGCAAAGTCAAACACCTCAGAGTTATTACTATCGTTGGATGCAGAAAAAGCATTTGATATGATTGAATGGAAATACCTTTTCACTACATTAGAGAAATTTGAGTTTGGCCTGAATATTAGTGCATGGGTCAAATTACTGTATACCAATCCAGAATCTTAAGTTTGTATTAACAACATCTGCTCAGACTACTTTAAACTAGAATGTGGTACCAGACAAGGATGCCCCTTGTCACCACTGCTATTTGCAATCGCCATTGAACCACTGGCAGTCCACTGTCAAAATGCTCATCAGATAAAGGGTGTTATGGTGTATAAAATCTGTACATTTTGGTTTCCATTATATTTTGTTCAAGACAAGACAACAGATGAACTAAGACAAATTAAAGCAGTTTTTTTTCCCTTACACCTTACTTTTTGTTCATAGCTTCATGCTAATTTGGTTTACAGCTTGGGAAAGAATGCTGAGCTGATATCTCAGGCTATTGATTACTTTATGGATGGACATTTGGAACAACAGTTTGGTTTACAGCCTGGGACAGGAAAAACTACTGATACCTCAGAGTACATCAAAGGTTTTGTTGTGTGGGAAAATGGACAGTGAATTAATTCATCAATCATTTTGACAGCCAGCCAATCAGGTGCATATGTTGTGAAACCAAGGCATGACATTTCATAATAAATATGCCTTGGTTTGAAAAGCAAGATAGAGAGAAGAAAAGGGAGAAGAAGAGAGAAGAAAAGAAGAAGAAGGAGAAGAAGAAGAGGAACGAACGAAGACGGCCCTGGTCGTCAGAAAGGCATCATGAACATCGATTGCTAAATCAAACGCCTCCCTGGGACATTCATCCTTGTCATCTGTAACTTTTTCGTAAGCTTTTTCTAAAGACTATATATTCAGACTTTCCTATCAGTACCTATTTTCTAGTATTCTTTGTTCTTGTGGTATTATTATTATTATTATTGTAATAAATACCATCCTGCTTTTAACTTTCAATGCTTTGTCTTAATGTCTAGAGTGATTGAAGTAATAAGTTAGATTTCTTTGAGCACCTGGTGAAAGCCAGATTTTTGCCATTATTTCTGTGCTGTGAGGTTTATAAGGCTGAGAGTGAGAGCGCTACTCAACAGAAGGGACAAATACGATAAAGAAGGTTTTCTTGGCTGATAAATGGCCTATAGTCAAGAGTGCTGAGTCTTTGTATGTTTATTGTATTCTTGTAGACCAAAAGTAATATTTAGGTCTGAGATATCACTAAAACATCGTATGTTGTTCGTGCCGAAAATAAGTAACTCTCTTGAAGTGCTGAATGACAGGCTGTTATTCCTATAGCACTTGTGTGGTTTAAAGTGCTAAGGGTTAATTAGCGTGGGTGTGTCATTCATGGAGCACTGTTGTGGTTAGGGTCTGTGTGTGTGTTTATCTATGTGTGTGTGTGTTCATCTTAAACTGCAACAGTAGACCAACCTGATAACAAACTTGACAAGAACACTTACCCTTGAGGAAACAGGTAATGGGCAAATAGAGGGAAATACCACGATAATACAAAGGGGATTATGACTGAAACAGAAAATTTCTCTATATCCAGATGATGTGGTTTTATATATATCATACCCACAAAATACTGCGCCTGCAGTCTTAACAGCAATTACAGAATTTCAAAAGATCTCTGCTCTCAGAATTAATTTGAATAAAAGTGTGCTCTTTCCAGTGAATTCTCAAGCATACAATATTAGATTGGACACCTTCCCTTTTATTATTGCACATCAGTTTAAATACATAGGGGTAATTATCACAAGTAAGCATAAAGCTCTTTATCAACAAAATTTCGCCGTCAGTTTTGAAAAAATTAAGCAAGACTTGCATAGATGGTCAACCCTCCATCTCACTCTAGCTGGAAGAATTAACGTTGTTAAAATGAATATCCTTCCTAAGCTTCATTTTTTTATTTCAAAACATTCCAATATACATCAATAAATCATTCTTTAAGCAATTAGATTCAACCGTAACCTCATTTATTTGGAACCTAAAACATCCACGCATCCAAAGAGCGACTCTACAAATACCTAAGACAGAAGGTGGCATGGCTCTACCGAACTTTCAGTTTTATTACTGGGCAGCAAACATACAAGCTATAAATACCTGGACACAAATAGATGAACATATACAGGCTTGGTCCGCAATAGAAATAAAATCCTGCAGTACTTCTCTATATTCCCTGCTTTGTTCCTCAATAAATGCAAGTTATCGCCAATATACTAATAACCCAATTGTGCTTCACTCACTCAGAATATGGAATCAACGTAGAAAGAATTTTAAGATGGAGAATCTTTCATCTGTGGCACCTCTGCACGAGAACCACCTTTTTCAACCCTTACAAACACATGCAGTTTATAATATCTGGAAAACATTTGGGATTAAATTGCTTAGAGATCTTTATATAGACATCTTTGCATCCTATGAACAATTACATTCCAAATTTAATTTTCCAGCAACACATTTCTTTCACTATCTTCAAATCAGAAACTTTGTCAAACAGAACCTGCCCGATTTTCCCCATCTCCCACCATTCTCTATGCTGGAAAAAATATTGCTCAGTCTCGAGGACTCAGACAGCATTTCTGCAATATATAAAAATATTTTACAGTCCTTCCCTTTCAAAGATCCAAGAGGACAACGGGAAAAGGATCTCTCACTCAACATATCAGAAAAGTAGTGGAAGGTAGCAATGCAGAGGATTCATTTCAGCTCCAAATGCACAAAGCATACAATTATTCAAGTTAAAATTATATATCGAGCACATCTGTCTTGCTTGAAATTATCCAAAATGTCTCCAGGGAAAGATCCAATCAAGCTCCAGCCTTACTGGGTCACATGTTTTAGGCCTGCACCAAATTAACATCATTCTGGACACAAATTTTTAAGTGCCTTTCAGACAGCCTTGATGTCACAATCCCTCCTAACCCATTAACAGCTGTGTTTGGTGTTCTTCCAGATGGGTTTAAAGTGGAGAAGGACAAACAAACTGTGATTGCACTCACTACACTATTGGCACGCAGACTTTTTGCTGAACTGGAAGAATCCTAACTATCCTATTTTAAGTCAGTGGATAACTGATGTTTTATATTATTTGAAATTGGAAAAAATCAAATTCTCACTTAGAGGATCTGTGCAGAACTTTTTCAAAACCTGGCAGGATCTAATCAATAATATTTTAGAATAACCTCTTAAAGCACTAAGGAAGCAGATTCTCTCCCCATTTCTTTTTCTTCTCCATTTATCTATATCCGCCTTATAAACTCAATTTATTCAAGTTTTAGTCTGTTGGCTCTCTTTCTCGGGGTGGGGGTTGATTTGTTTTCAATCCTGTTTTTTCTTTTGTAAACATTGATCTAAATAGTAGACCAATATAATAAAATCAATAAAATTTATAAAAAAGTGACTATTATCCATAGTGTTGCTTTCTAGATGTATACAACCCAAAGCTTGCAAATGATAGCAAGTCAGGTTAACTCAAATATTACAGTAATTTATAATTATTTCACAAAGAAAAAATTGGTCTTTTCCACAAAAAGCAATAATTTGGAGTCAGATTAGTGGTCAGAGACATGAAGCTGTTGTGGAACTGGGTGAGTTGAATCTTAACATCTGTCTAAACTCATGACTAGATTATCAGTGCTGGAGACGCCAACTCTTCATCCTGTATTGTCCCTTTTTGTTGTCACACTTGCATTATTAATATATTAATGCACTGATATTTTTATGCATGCATCTATGAATAAGGCTATAGATGGTGGTTACTGAGATTTGGCCGGAGTAGGGCCCTGGGCAGTCTCCCATATCACAACCCCTTGGAAACAGTTCTGGCTACCATCACAAAAATATTTTGAAGAAAAAATAAAAAATGGGATAAGACATTCTATCTGTCCTTGCTTATAGATGCCCTAAAGCAGGGAGCATTGTGTCCCATCTACCATGTAAAGCAAATACAGCAGGATCAAAGGTTGTTGCTGTTCCCCTTGAGGAACACTTTTAACAGCATTTCCTTTGCTTTACAAATTTAATTCCCAAAAGATCTTTTTTGTCATGGTGATTTATCAAAATGTAAAAATGTAATAGCAGTCATTCTAAGATTATAAAGGTTGCTGGTAAGACTTTTAAGATTTTAATGGATTTGTGGTCAAGGATATACTAATGAATTAAGAGTCTAAAGAGAGCGCAAGAAATGTGAAGGGCTGAATGGCAACAGTGTTTTGTTTAAAAGTGTAATAAGTATGGCTATGAGTGTTGTATGTCTGGATCAATTTCAAAATAATACTTGAAAAGATTGTGTCTGCAAAAAGTAAGAAAGTATTTATTCGGTGTGAATAAATGAAACAATAAAAACTGCAAAAGACTTACAGAAGTCAATGAGCCCAGATTCCTGTTTCTCTTTTTTTATACCTTGCATTCATGTTCTTTATGCAAATTTTATCTAGAATTTTTGGTGGGAGTTTTAGGCACAGAATTAATTTTCGTTATTTTTCTATGATTTTTCATTTTGTCAAAGTGTATACAGCTCAGTCCCAGTTTGTGGAAACAAACCAAAGAATTAGTAGTGTGTTTAAAAGTATGAGTATACCACTAGTGCTTTTGCTTCTTGACTACAAGTTAGGATTTCACTTTCGGTTCGTACTTTTTGGTCTTATGCCTTTCTCTGGCTCTCTACTACTGTTGTGTGCTGTTAGGCACAACATCTAAATTATTTGCTCATGCAATAAAAAGAATATGATAGTACACTGCTTTCAGCTTCTAAGGAAAAAAAACTGTTATTATGTATTAAAGTGTGCTTATATTTTTTTTCTTGTCATTTGTATTGTCTTTGTATTATTGTTTTTCAGATTTCTTACATTATTTCTGTCAATTATGTTTATTTTTGTTTTATTGTGTACTTTCCTTTTTTATGTTTACTCATGTCTCTTGTTCTTTGAGGGTGGAGCCACGCTGACATCGCCACTCCTGGGGCCTCATGTATAACGCCGTGCTTAGAATTCGCACTATAACATGACGTAAGCACAAAAGTCGAAATGTGCTTATGCACAGAAAAATCCAGATGCAGGAATCTGTGTGTAGTCCAACTTCCACATTCTTCCGCTACATAAATCCCGCTCAGCGTGAAAACTAACGCACGTGCAAGCGCCTTCTGTCCCGCCCCAACTCCTCCCAGAATTACGCCTCTTTGAATATGGAAATGAATATAAATTGCCCTTAAGCTCAGCCTTCTGTGAAAAGACAATGGGAAACGCACGGGGGAAAGTGTAAGAATTTCAGCGAATACCAAGTGGAGGCAAAGGAAAAACATACTATTTGTGTAATTAAACCGTGGTATAATCAACAAAAGGAAGTTGATCGAGTGACATAGCGTGTTGGAGAAACTTGAAAGCTCAGATATCAAAGTCGCTGTGAAAAGGCAAGTCGTAGCCCACCGTCTGAGTGTAATATGTAAGCTTATTAGGGTACAGACAAAAAAAAAAATAGGCACACAGTGGGGAAAAAAGCATGAAATGTCAACTTCAATCTCGAAATTTCCACTTTAATCATGTAGTTTATTTTGTCATTAAAGTAAAACATCATAAACGTCATCTTAAAATCGTTTAATTAACCAGTTTCTCAAATCACATCGTAATTAAAGTAGCACGTTAAATGCTTTGTTTTGTATGTGATCTTCTATGTGCTTTATGTGTGTGAATCACTACTTGCTTCTTAGGCCGACTCTCTTCTTCCGACTGGACACAGAATCCATTACATTCGTGATATTACAGCTCTCTGAATAACTAAAATACTTGGCGTGGCCATCCCTGCAGTCCTTGCTTTTCTTTCTCCAAGTAACCAATCACCACACAATCCGCTCTGTAATAGACGTTAAGCCAACTGTAAGCTTAGAGCGCCTGTTCTTCAAAATGTTTAAGGAACATTGAATTATCTTCATAGTACATATTTAATCATTCTATCCTTCACGCCAGTCCCAGTGAAGAATATGGATTATTTAAATGAAGTTAAAGTTAAAAATGATATCGTCATCATATATAAATATGCGTTTTATAAAGTGGCTCAGGTTGTGAAATATTATAACTGTAGTGCAAGTTTACAGTGAGGTAATTGTACTTATAAGTACAAACAGTTCTACAAGGAGCAATTGATTGAGTGCGTTTATAGTTCTTGGGATGAAACTGTTTCTGAACCGCGGGGTCCGTACAGGAAAGGCTTTGAAATGTTTTGCCATGGCTGAGGTAGCGTGTACTTGATTCTGTATCTTGATAATTCTCTTTCCGATCAGCTGCTGCTGTGATTCACACTCAGATGCAGTGATATAAATACTCTGAGTTGTGCAGTGAGAGTAATATGGAAAAAGATGATCCGCTGTGGCAACCCTTAAAGGGAGCAGCTGAAAGAAGAAGAAGGTGCAGTGAGAGTAATAACGCTAAATCAGTTATGGTATTTGGAATACTATGGCTATTCCCTGGACCATTATATTGTTACAAATTAATTACAATCAGATGCATTACACTAACAAACAATATGTGGTTAGTTTCAGTGTATTTATAAAGCCGCTTCAGGAAAATAAGGAGTAACCACACAGGAACAGCAGCACTGCTTTGACGCTGGGTGCTGCCAGACTGCAGAACCGACTGGAGAACTTGCGTACGACAAGGTATGAGGTACCGTGGAAAGTGCGTGGCTTTACGCCAAGTGTAGGTTTTATACATCGTGATTTGAAAGGGGAAATGTTCTTACGCAACATTTCTGTGCGTACGCACCATTTATACATGAGGTCCCTGGACCCTCCCTCTAGCAATTTAAGGAAGGCTCTGTTTCATGACACCCATATTCTTACAGTTATCTGTGATGTCTCTGTTTCTCTCCATCAGGGAGTCACTCCCAACACCTGGATCATCAGACTGCAATCTTCTTTTGAAGAACTTTTATAGACGTTGTCAAAGTTTACATTTTCTTCTCTATTGTTGTGTTATAGCATTGGTTGATCTCTGACTTCTATTTATTTTCTTTTTCAATGTTGTTTTTGAATTACCATTTTTCATGTATTTTTTATGTTAATAGTATAATGTTTAGTTATTTTTTAAATATTTATACATTGCATGTTTATGTTCTTTTCCTGTACTTCTTGTTTTTTGTAAATGGACCTCCATGAGTTCACTGCTGATGGACAACCCTCGGTTTTTATACTCCAGACTCAGGTGTAGATCCCTGAAAGGTTCATTGAGAGTTGTTACAGTAATCATTTTTTCTGTTTATAATAGATTTTTGCTCTGTTTTTGGATTTCTGATATCTGGTTTATGGACTGGTCTTGTTAGCCTTGGGTTTCCTTTTAGGCAAACACCTTTAGCTTTGTTTGTCCCTTGCTTTGTCATTGCTGCTCAACTTTTATTTATTTCATATTTTTTTGAATTTTAAGATAATTGTTTTGCCTTTACCCTTTTGAGTCAGAGGTTTAATTATTCCCTTTTTGTTGCATGTCATTTGTTGTGTAATTTGTAAATTTAAAGTACTTTCAACTTTTAAAGGCCTGAGTCCCATTTTGGGCCTTTTGAATTTGGGGCCAAGCTGCCTGAGGTGAGGCCTGTTCTTGAGACTGGTCAGGTGTTCGTACATTGTGAGGCCTGTTTATCCCTATTTTTGATTGGAGACAGGGTCTCCAGTATTATTGTGAGGCAATGAAAAGACCAGGAAATAATAACATAAACTAGAACTGTAGTCAGTGCCAGGCAAAAGGTCAAAAGCAGGAGATAAAACAAATAAATCAAAACACTGGGGCAAAACCAAAAATGTAGGTTTTTAGAAAAGTTCAATATGAAAGGTGAACTTAGAATGAACCTCGTACTTGGTCTACTTGATAATCAAAGTAGCTGATGCTAACAGAATATAGATCTTTTTTATCAAAATGTCTGGCCAAGACATTGATGTCACAAGTCATAGTCAGATGACTCACAAATCATGATGCATATATAACAAAATGGAATTAAATACACAAAAAATAATGTGCATTATTGTGATGCTTTTGTGTTATCACCAGACCTTTTTTGATTTGGATTAGTTTTCTTTTTTGTTTACCCTAATCTTGCAAATCAGCTCCTTATTTTACTTCTATTAGCGTTGTACTGTAGGAAGCACAGGAAGATTTTATGAGGCAGAGTTTGACAAAAGACATAAATAGAATGTAGCGAAGGTCAAAACTGGGTGATCAAAAACTCTTAAGCAAAAATATTTAAAGGTAGTTGACTATCTTCAAATTCGAATGAGGAAGTGCTGTGACAAATACAGAGATACTTTATTGATTCCAAGGTATATTTAACAGCTGACCTTTTAACTCGTTATGTGATTAATATAAGGGTCACAACTTCGATGACTCCGCCACAGCATCCACTAAAGCTACCTAGCAACAAGTGGAGAAAAATGGGTGACTCTCCTTATAAACAAAAATGATATCGAACAATTTCAAAATAAATATTCATAAGTAGAATAACACAATCGGTCAGAGTTCTGATGCAAGAATCCAAATCCTGGGCTAAGAAAATTCCAGTACAGAGCGTAAAATAAGCAAAAACCTCAATGGAAAAGATATAAAAAATAATAAACAGACAAATCATGACAGTTATTAGTTTCTTGGATTACAGAATTCATTGCCGTTATTAACTCTTCTGAATATTTTATTTTAAGGTAGTTAAAATATGTTTGGGTCTTCCAGCGACAACATCTTGAATTTTTATTTGTGTCACAATTTTGTTTATTCATCTCTATGATGCTAAAGAGTACCATTCAGGATAACACTGTCCATGATGTCACAGGTCTTTGGGCATAAATATCAGTCCTTTACACTTCTGGATTACCTAAATTGGTGGTTATGAGCTAAAAACTATGAATGTGTGTATATAGTTTTGTTTTTTGATTAACACTTCTGATTTTTGACTACGAGTTAGGATTTTGTTTTGGTTTTGACCCTTTGGCTTTATTGACGTCTCCAGTTATTGTCTTATTTTTTCATTCCTGACTCCCATCTTTCTTGCAGTCCCTTACCTTTCAGCCCTTGTATTGTGCCATTTTTGCTGTAGGCACAACAACACATGTGAAAACAAGGAAAACCCATGAGGAAAGGACAAGAGAATACAGATGCCTCAAAGTGTGCTCACATCTCTTTTCAGGAAGGGGCCTGGTAGTCTTTGAAGAATGAAATTCTCACAAAGGTCAGCAGATCTATGTGGGAGTCTGCCAATTACTCCACCTGCAGAAGAAACACTTCCTGCCATGCATCTTCAGGACAATTTAAAATGTGGATGAGCCCTAAAAATGTTGGTTTACTTCCTACGAGCATCGTAAGAAGATCTCTATCACTACAACCAAAGATGGCACTGCTCTAGAAGGGCCCTATCTCTGGTAAATAGGGACAAAGACACTACAGCTTTTATCACAAAAGTGTTAAACACCTTTTACTTTGTTCAATAGCTTGGAGGAAAAAGCAGAAAGCCTTTAAACATCATCAAAGGTACATTGATGGCTCATGACTACATGTACCATAGGCCATATTTATCATAAATCATTAATCTGTGATATTAAGATGTTTCAATTTAGACATAAAAGTAGAGAAGTGGTGCAATGATAAGCATTCATTCAATGGATGTTGGATAATCCCTGTGTAATCTGTATTCATGGTATAGCCCTAAATTGTGGGCACTAAACCGCGTCTTATTTCTATATGTTTGTTCTAAGCTTTATTAATCATAGATCAGTCATTAAAGGCTACTGAATGGCATCACCAAACTTAACTTATTGAGGGGCAGTCAATATTAGGGTTGAAATGAACATTATCTTGCAAGCTCTGCGTCTAACCGTGTTGCCACAAACTAGACCATTACTTATGAAAAGTAAATACATTTCCAATATACCTGAGACATTTGCGGACATATCTTGCAAAATAATGTAAAATATATGATTTTTAAATATATATTTTTACAATTACATTTGAAATATAATCAAGCATACATTGCTTTTAACATGTTATAACAAAATTTTTAAATACAGTGTGTATAAGACATGCAATATATTGAGTATTTAGACCTACATTTCCGAAAGAACATTTATGGCTTACATTTTTAGCTGGGGAAAAATAAACACAGGCTTCCTAATAAATCTAATTTATCATTGTCAGCACATGTAGATGTGACATATTCCACTCTGAAACGTGAACTCTAAGCTTAATATTTTTTGACATTTCAAGAAAACTATTTGTTAAATGTATTTCTCTTCAATATTCATCTCTATCGTTCTGCTAATAATTTAAAATATTAATATATATAATATTAGAACATCTGATTTCAGTTAAAAGACAATTATCTATATACTTTAACACGTATAGTACATTATAAGTAGAATTTACAGCAGATTAAAAAATAATGTTGTAATAGATTGTAGCAGTCCAGTGCAGCTAAGATTCACACCGTCAAAAAGACAATGATTTATTTATTTTTTTTTGGTGGATATTCGAGGATCGCACCCAGCCTTGGCCCGACCCGCAAACACTCACCAGTAGAGACACAAAAATAATGAATGAATGAATAATATATTAAATGAAAACTCAATACACAAAAACAACAATCAGACAAACCTCCCCTTTCCCCTACGGCGATACAGATGTAACATATCAATCAATCAATCAACATTTATTTATATAGCACATATTGATACAAAAAAATGTAGCTCAAAGTGCTTTACAAAATGAATAGAAAAATAGAAGACACAATAAAAAATAAACATAAGTCAACATTAATTAACATAGAATAAGTAAGGTCCGATGGCCAGGGTGGACAGAAAAAAGAAAAAAAACTCCAAAAGCTGGAGAAAAAAAATAAAATAAAAAAATAGCAATGACCCACAACAATAAACACTCACAAGAACGTCCTTATACAGTTCAATACAGCAAAAGAGGGTGAAATGGTATGGTGTGAAGATGAGAATCCCGAAAATGAGTGAAACAGTCCTGAGCGGCGAGGGGTGAGATTTTCAGGAGCGCTCCTTTTGAAGACGCACGAAGATTAATCCACCACAACACACGACAGGCACAAGACCGCCCATCCATCCTAACGGGAAACGATCCAGGGCACAATTGATTTTTCAGACAACACGTAGGACAGGATACACAAAAACACTGATCTCTCTTTGCTCCATCAGGCCCCACTTTTCAACTTTCCCGCTTGCCTCTTTTGTCCCCAGCAGCCCCTATTTCCATTTCAGTCATTCTATGCAGGTAATTCCCCATGGGCTGCTGGGAAATGAAATTCTTCCCACGGTAGCACTGCTACAACATGTGTTTTACATTATATTATTTCTACTTCACTAAAATATACAAAAATGTTTTTATATTTTGAAAAAATAAATTGCAATGTACAATACTAGCAGTAGTATAAATATCTTACAATATATTTAGGTGTACTGCAAGATACTGTAGTGTATTTATCCTTGAAGTATGACACATTTTTAAATATATTCATATTGGTAGTAATATGTTTTTTAAAAATATATTTTAAATGCAATCAATATTTGTAAGGGCAGAGGAAAGCATTAAAATGCAGCCAGCTTTCAAGGCTGACTTTTTCTTTCACTAGGCCAAAATTGCACTTCACTGAAAAGAAAAAAAAATCAACTAAAGTGCAAAAGAGCAAAAAATAATTGAAAAACAACTTGTCTAAAGCCAATGAATCCTAAATAGAAATCCATGAGAACTGGCTGTCACCCCCTACTGGTCATTCTTCAGTAGTATCTGGGTTGTGCTGTCTAATCTGATGGCAGAATCTTTCCATTTGTTGATTCCAATGTTTCCAGTATCTTAGGTGTCTTTTCCATGGTCAGGAAAACAGGTTGGCAGTAGAGCAGCGGCACCAAGTGCCACAGCAGGACACAGAGAAGAGAAACAGAATAGCGGAGGGTTAGTAATGGTTTATAAATTGTATAATACTTATGTTTTTTTTTTTACAAATAACTAACAAACAGGAGTATACACAGCTACTCAGTAGCTCTAGTCAGAATATGCCAGAATAAACTAGTGAGTCTTCAGTCTGCATTTTAAAGCTGAGACTGAAGGAGTGTCTCTTATAGAAGTGGGCATATGATTTCATAGCTTTGGGGTCCTGTAGCTAAACACTCGACATCCAACTGTTATTTTATTACTCCTTGGAATCTTCAGTAAAATGGGATTTTGAAATACGTTGCATGGCAGTTCACTAAAAATAATGTTTAAACCAACTGAGTTCAAAAGTGAGAGTGCCTTGTTGCTGTCTGTATCATTTTTACCAATCAATAACAGTTTTTCTTTATTTAAACACCAGTAGTTATCATTCACCTAGTCTTTTAAGTCACTGACAAAAGTAATTAAGGGCAGTACAGAAGAAATGTCATTTGGTGTCACGTTGACATAAGTTTTCTTTGTCATCTCCTCTTTCTATGACAGCTTCTAAGCCTGCTGTCAGATTAATTTATTTCTCAGTTTTATCAGAGTGAATCTACAGTATGTGTGTTTACAGTGGATTCAGAAATTATTCATTTTCTGCATATGTTATTGTATTGTAAGATTTAATTTTAAATGGATAAAGTTGCTATTTTTGCCCATCAATCTATATTCAACCCGTAAAATAAAATGTGTTTTCAGGAGATTTTTATTAAAATCAAAAACTGAAATCTCTCATTCTTATAGCTATTCTTACCCTTTGCAGTGGCACTCTGAATTGCGGTCAGGTGCATCCCGTTTGTTTTAATTCTCCCTGAGTTGTGTTCAGAACATAAATGGACTCCCTTCTTTGGTCAATTGAATTGACCAGACATCCTTTAGAATGGCACACGCCTTCTTATATAAGGTCCCACAATTCACACTGCATGTCAGGACAAAACCATGCCATGAAATCTAAAGAGCATTCTGTAGATGTACACAATCAAATTCTGGTGAAGCATAGATCAGGGCAAGTGGATAAATCCATTTCTATAGCTCTGATTGCTCCTAGGAGTACAGCAATTGTGAAATTAAAAAAGTTTGGAACCACCAGGTCTCTCTCTCTAGAGTTGGCCCTTTCGCCAAACTGAGTAACCAAACAAGGTGAACTTTGGTCGGGAAGGTGACCAAGAACACAATGATCATTCTAACAGAGCTTCAGAAATCCTCTGCTGAGATGGAAAAACCTGTTGGAATGACAGCCATCTCAGCAGCACTCCCATCAATCACGTGTTTATTTTAGAGTGGATAGACAGAAGCCATTCTTGAATTAAACTCATATGACAGCCCACCTGGAGCCTCATGTATAAACGGTGTGTACTCACAAAAATGTTGTGTAAGAATGTTTCCACATTCAAATCGTGATGTATAAAACCTAATGTTTAATGCATCTGATTGTAATTAACGTGTAACAATATAATGGTTCACAGAATGGTCAAACTATTCCAAATACCATAACTGCTTTAGCGTTGTTACTCTTACTGCACCACAGCGGATCATCTTTTATCATATTACTCTCACTGCACCACTCGGAGTATTTATATAACTGTATCTGAGTGTGAATCACAGCTGTACAGCAGCTGATCGGAAAGAGAATTATCGGTATACAGCATCAAGCACACCCCACCTCAGCCATGCTGTCTATTGAACTGCTCTCATATGACAAACGCTTCAGAGCCTTTACTGTACAGACCTCATGGTTCAGAAACAGTTTCATCCCAAGAAGTCTAAACGCACTCAATCAGTCCATCAAGTGCTCCTTGTAGAACTGTTTGTACTTATTAATACAATCACCTCACTGTAAACTTGCACTACAGTTATAAAATTGCACAACCTGAGCCACTTTATAAAGCGTGTATTTACATATGATGACAATATCATTTTTATGATGAAATGCAGCAAAATATGTTTATTATATTATACAGATAAAACTTTAACTTTAACTACACGGTGCCGCAGCGCTAGCGAGCTGCTGGCGCTCCGTTCACGGATTGTTCCTGCCTCGTGCTGTATTCTTGCTGGTGCTGATGCAACACTGGAAGGAAGGATAGATGGACAGAATAATTAAACATGTACTACGAAGATATTTCGATGTTCCTTAAACGTTTTGAAGAATCGGCGTTCTAAGCTTACAGATGGCTTAACGTCTGTTACAGAGCTGATTGTGTGGCGATTGGGTATTTGGATAAAGAAAAGTAAGGACAGGAATTGGAGGTTAGTACGTTTGAAAGAGACAGTACTGTGTCACACACGTGCGCATGGGAGGCAGCTAAAGGGCTTGAGTGAAGGCGGTTCTGAGGCATACCGGGATGTGGCAGAGTGCACTGACTCTTTTTCTCCCTTTGCTGTAGGCCATTCCTGGGGGATTCCACCTGGCTCTCTTGATGTCACTTCCAGGACCGAGCCAATGGAAGTAGACCTTACCAGCCCCGGCCCCTGTGATGTCACATCCAGGCTCGAACCAATGACTGATGAACATGGGCCCGATCCTTATGACCTCATTTCCTGTCTTTCCCTTTAAAAGCCTACCATTTTCCCCTTTTCCCTCAGTCTTGTTCTGGTCTCAGTTGTATGCACTTCAGTGCTGATTATTGGATAAAAACGACTTTTGCAGCCGGGATACCATATTATACGGGTGGCTGCCCCACATCTTTATCTGTTTATGTCTTGTTTTTGTGACAACTGCTACATTAAAGTATTTCATCGAAGGTAGCACATGGTGCAGCAAGCATCTTGCATGAGACATGAACAATCACTGCGCCACCGTGTTCCCATGTTTAATAACATGCTTTAACTCCTATCATCATGAAAATGATATCACGTATACATCTCAGTATTTGAATTATTCAGAGAGCTGTAATATCACGAATGTGATGGATTCTGTGTCCTGTCGGAGGAAGGGAATGCCCGGAAGTACGTAGTGATTCACACACATAGAGCACATACAAGATCAAATACAAAACAATACAAAATGAAGCATTTAATGTGCTACTTTAGTTACGATGGGATTGAGAATCTAGTAAATCAAATGATCGGTCTGTCGTGGTGAAAAAGGAACTGAGCCGTAAGGCAAAGCTCTCAATTTACTAGTCGATCTACGTTCCTACCCTCACCTATGGTCATGAGCTATGGGTAGTGACCAAAAGAACGAGATCGCGAATACAAGCGGCTGAAATGAGTTTCCTCCGCAGGGTGTCTGGGCTTTCCCTTAAAGATAGGGTGTGAAGCTCAGTCATCCAGGAGGGGCTCAGAGTAGAGCCGCTGCTCCTCCGCATTGAGAGATGCTTGGGCATCTGATCAGGATGCCTCCTGGGCGCCTCCCTGGTGAGGTGTTCTGGGCACGTCCAACCGGGCGGAGGCCCCGGGGAAGACCCAGGACATGCTAGAGGGACTATGTCTCCCAGCTGGCCTGGGAACACCTTGGGATTCCCCCGGAAGAGCTGGAAGAAGTGGCCGGGGAGAGGGAAGTCTGGGCCTCTCTGCTTAAGCTGCTACCCTCGCGACCCGACCTCAGATATGTGGAAGAGGATGGATTTATCTCTGTGTCTGATTAAATTTTTTTCCAGGTAGTCAGATTTTCTACAAAATCTGAAAAACATTCTTGTTAATATGCAGTTATTGGCAGTTTGTGTGAATATGGGTGTGTGATCGACTGGCATTCCAGTCAAAGGTAACTTCTAGTCCTGTAGCAAAAGACTGCAGTATACAAAATAAGAATAGGAAAGCACATATTTAGAAAATGGTCAGAGGGATGGATGTTTGATTGTTATGATATTTGTTAGGTCAACTCCTGCCTATTTCTGTTTCATACATTCATAGGATTCTTCTCTTGTTACATTTATTGTTTATTTCTGTGGTGACGTGCATTAGGAGTCCATGGTGGTGCATGAGGTTTTAAATAAAAACAGTGTGGCTGAGGCTACACAGGTGTGGGTGCATGTGGTAATGCCGCCGGGTGGCCCTAGAATATTTAATGTTTGAATGCCACATTGTGTATTCACTTGCAGTAATGGTCAGTCAGTTCGACCAGTTGATGTTCAGCAAGTGGAAATCACGATACCATGCAAGTTTAAAAGGAGTGAGTAGTGAACGAAAGGATTGAGAAGGAAAGAAAAAGATGGGAGAAAAATTTGGACAGTCAGTTTGGAGCAGAGAGAGTGAAGACTGGAGGATGAGACAGTGTGGTGGATGGATGGCCCCATGAGGGAGTGAGAACAACAGAGCTCCAGGGGTGTGTTGCTTTCTTTGAGTTTTATGGAGGAGCAGGAGCGATCAAGTGCACCAGTGATCCTGTTAGACTAAAGGCAGGATACAGGATGATGGAGACCAGCTCCAAGCATTCCAGTAGTGATAGAATGAGGTGGCTGGGACAAGAACTCCAGTGAGGATCATTAAAGGATGAGTTGAGGAGGCCTTAAAGAGACCGAGAGAAGCATTGAGGCTCACAGGAGGACTGGGTGAATGAATCAACTTTATCTTATGGATTTTATACTTGATTTTGACCCTTTGTATATTTAATTATGGATTGATTATATCTCCCATCACAAATCCACGTTTTTTATCAAGGATTATTTATTTACTTTGAAAAGTTTGCATTGAACTTTTGGCACTTTGGAATAAAAGTACAAAGCCCTTGGAGGGACTTGCTGTTGTGTGTTCTCATTTCCTTAACCATCCTTGGTTTCATGACTATCAATAACCCTGGTTAAGGGAAATGCCCAAGCCGTGGGCAACCCTGACATCACAGTTTTCTCAGAAATGTTTAGCTAGGGAGACTTTAAAAAGTAGGTTATTTTTCTTTATAGACTGTTTTGTTACAAATGGTGCACAGACAGGTTAGGTGATTTCATCAGGGTGACACAGTCAGAGGCAGAGACTGAACTATCAAGCTAGTGGTACAGTGCCAAGCCCTACCCATGCTTCCCGCCTCACTATTTAACTAGTGTTACCAGATGGCCAGTAATGCATACAAGTATCATTATATAGTTTTTTTTTATTGCTTGGAAATCCTTCAAAGAGTGTAAATTCTGTCATTGATGTTCCATGGGGAAAAAAAAAGAATCTGCAGTAGTAAATAGGCAGCAATGCAGATGGCACAGATGAAATTTTGGCATCTATAAGGAAAGGAAAAATACAAGTGAGGATGGTAGCTGTCCTACTTTACTTGTTTTGAATTCTTTTGCCTAGAGGTTTGTTTCTTTTCCTGACAGATTTAAGTGAAACGATTTTATTGTTTTCTTATAGGGATATAGAGCAGAGAACTGAAGAACTGACTAGAAAAAAGGAGTCTAAACTTGTGCTGTTTATTTTTACTATAATTTTTCTTCGCTTTATTTCACCTTGTAAACTATATAAAGTGACCTATTTACAGAAACTGCATGAGAACATAAAAATTTGACCATACAGTCCATCAGACTTGTTTGTTTGGCTAATAGCTAAGCTATACCAATATCACACTCAGATACTTCTTAGAGGTTATTAACTCTTTTGGGGCGGATGTCAACTTTTGTCAGCACAAGGGTTTTTAGAGCGGATGTCGCATGGGCATGGAATGTAAAATAAAAGCTGTAAACGTCAATAAAACTTGCCGTTATGTGCTAGGTAGACCCTCTTTGCTAGACTTGTTGACTTGCTGTTAAATCCCAGCATGTGTGAGAGGCCGAGGCGTAAGGCACAAAGCAAAATACTCCTTGTATATTATTTATTGCGTATAATTGCAGAGCCAGACTCTGACTAATTGAACTCCGATTTTGATGCAAGTGATCTGGAAATCGAAAATGAAAGTTATGTACCTGCATCAGCTGAATGGTCCCTGGCTGATTGTGCAGCTGACAAACCTACAGCAAAGTTCACCCTTGAAGGACTACACAGACATAGATCTGTGGGAGGCAAGCTGGCAACTAGACTTCATCAAATGACACGGCGTGCTAGTGGACACTATGGATTATCAGCCACTCGACTATGTCAAGTTGTTTTTTTTTTTTCATAATGTGCCAATCAACTTATGAATTATCCTCTTGGAATAGGTCTGTGAATTGATATACTGTAGTGGCTCATGGAACATAAAACAGAGTGACACTTGTCATGAATAAGTATTTTATGTTGATTTATGTGTGTGACCATTGCTTTGTGTGACTTTTAGAAAACTGAGTTATTTTGGAACAAATGTTCAGCCCTGGGACAAACGAAAATGAAAAAATAGTTAGCCCAAAAGAGTTATAGGTTTCTGATTCAACTCCATGTCTCGGGAGTTTTTTTAAGATTCCCACAACTCTTTGCCTAAAAAAATGCTTTCTGGGTACAGTCCTACATGCACTTTCCCTTAATTTCCACTGATGTCCTTAAATATGTGATTCACCCTTTAGTTAAAAAAATTCTACTGGATTGACTTTACTAATTCCTTTGAGAATTTTGAAGACCTTCACTAGGTTCCAATGCAGTCTCTTCTGCACAAGACTAAAGAACTTTAATTCTCTGAGTCTTCACAGTAGGACATGTCCTTGAGTGCTCAGATGCACTTGGTTGCTCTCCGCTGCACGGCTTCAAGTGCTTCTATGTCTTTCTTGAACTGTGGTGTACAGAACTGCACTCAGTACTGCAGATGCTTTCTTACTAGTGCAGTATATAGTCTGAGCCTAATCAATCAATCAATCAACATTTATTTATATAGCACATTTTCATACAAAAAATGTAGCTCAAAGTGCTTTACAAAATGAAGAATAGAAAAATAGAAGACACAATAAAAAAAATAAACATAAGTCAACATTAATTAACATAGAATAAGTAAGGTCCGATGGCCAGGGTGGACAGAAAAAACAAAAAAAAAACTCCAAAGGCAGGAGAAAAAAAAATAAAATCTGTAGGGATTCCAGACCAAGAGACCACCCAGTCCCCTCTGGGCAAAAAAATGTCCCTAATGTCCCTTGATTTATAGCCTAAGATCGTGTTTGCCTTTTGATATTTGAGCACAATGCTTAGATGGTGAGAATGTTGTGTTAGTGAAAACCTCAAATCCTTTGCAGAGGTGGCTGCCTTTACGACAGTGTCTCTTAGCACTTTTTTACATTAAGGAACATTTTCCAAGTGTTGGCCCAGTTCTATGATTGTCCAAGTCTTTTTAAACTGTTTTTGCTACCCAGTGTCTGCCATGACGACCTCATCCTTCTTTTATCTGTACTCTTATTCTCCTGTTGGTTAAGCATGCTTGATATCTACAGTAGTTTTGCATGCTACCTCTGATGCCTATAGCTTCTAGTTTCTGAATTAATCTTTGGTGTTGGAAGAGTTAAGAGTGCTTAAACTGAGTATGATACTAGCATCTATAGGAGTGTGCTGATTGTGGCCACTGTTTATCGCCAAGGGTCACTACAAAAGAATTGATACAATAAGGAAGGAATGAAACCCACAATGCAGGTGTTTCATGTCTGTCTGTTCTCTACCCAGAAAGAGTACAGAACTGTGCTACTAAAAAGCAGGAATTGTAAAGCCACCTTCCCTTAATGCAGCTTTTTTTGTTGTGGTAGTGTCCTAGGGTGACCATATTTTCCCTTTCAGACTCTTTACTATGTAGACCTTAACAGAATGCCCCAGGTCCAATATGTAACCCTTGTGTGTTTACTCATACCTGCCTTGTCACAATCAGGGTTGACTGCTATTGTAGTGCAGTACTTCTCCCGTCACTCTTTCTCTTACATCTGTAACTCCAGGCAACTCAATCAAGTACCAGAGCAGACAGGAGAGATTTATATATAGATTAATTTACGATTTCCTGTTATTCCCAAAATATAAGTAGACTAAAAATGAGTGTTGGTAAAATATTACTACCTTATTATACCTCTACCAGCTGGCTCTCTTCCTTACTGGTCCAATATGATCCATCATGGCCCTTGGATAGAATGGTAGAGACATAACGTGGCCCCACTATGATGTGATAGCAGAGATTTCTGCATGGACTTCTGCAACAGAGCAGCAGGAAAAATCTGCAAGCCTCAATTTTGTTCTAGTCCTTGACACAACTCCTCCATGAGTGGGGGTGTCAATGATTCAGCTCTTCAGCATGACTCAGAAATGCCATGCCCAGTCCAGCTGTAGGCAAGCACAGACATAGTCATGTCCTTTCATCTCAGTCACTAGCCTCCATTTCGCCTCTGGACTGTCATGTTAGCCACCTAAGTTCCCCCAGGCTGTGTTCCAGGAAGGGAAAGGAGTGCTCATATTTCTAGAACTTGTAGTGCATATATATATACAGTATATACACTCATCTAAAGGATTATTAGGAACACCATAGTAATACGGTGTTTGACCCCCTTTCGCCTTCAGAACTGCCTTAATTCTACGTGGCATTGATTCAACAAGGTGCTGAAAGCATTCTTTAGAAATGTTGGCCCATATTGATAGGATAGCATCTTGCAGTTGATGGAGATTTGTGGGATGCACATCCAGGGCACAAAGCTCCCGTTCCACCACATCCCAAAGATGCTCTGTTGGGTTGAGATCTGGTGACTGTGGGGGCCATTTTAGTACAGTGAACTCATTGTCATGTTCAAGAAACCAATTTGAAATGATTCGAGCTTTGTGACATGGTGCATTATCCTGCTGGAAGTAGCCATCAGAGGATGGGTACATGGTGGTCATGAAGGGATGGACATGGTCAGAAACAATGCTCAGATAGCCCGTGGCATTTAAACGATGCCCAATTGGCACTACGGGGCCTAAAGTGTGCCAAGAAAACATTCCCCACACCATTACACCACCACCACCAGCCTGCACAGTGGTAACAAGGCATGATGGATCCATGTTCTCATTCTGTTTACGCCAAATTCTGACTCTACCATTTGAATGTCTCAACAGAAATCGAGACTCATCAGACCAGGCAACATTTTTCCAGTCTTCAACTGTCCAATTTTGGTGAGCTTGTGCAAATTGTAGCCTCTTTTTCCTATTTGTAGTGAAGATGAGTGGTACCCAGTGAGGTCTTCTGCTGTTGTAGCCCATCCGCCTCAAGGTTGTGAAATACTCAGACCGGCCCGTCTGGCACCAGCAACCATGCCACGCTCAAAATTGCTTAAATCGCCTTTCTTTCCCATTCTGACATTCAGTTTGGACTTCAGGAGATTGTCTTGACCAGGACCACACCCCTAAATGCATTGAAGCAACTGCCATGTGATTGGTTGGTTAGATAATTGCATTAATGAGAAATTGAACAGGTGTTCCTAATAATCCTTTAGGTGAGTGTATATATATATATATATATATATATATATATATATATATATATATATATATATATATATATATATATATATATATATATATATATAAAAACTTCTACGTGTGGAAGTATGTTTGTCTATCTGTCCAGCCCGGAAGTGTGAGGCAGCACAGAATTGCAAGGCTACAGCATGAAGCTCAAAGAAAGCGACTCTGTCACCAAAGTGAAGCCACCAATTAAACAGAAACTTGCTTAGCCGCTAATACACAAGCGAAGCAAGCACATTGGCAAAGCAAAATCTCCAAGGAGAGAGAAACTCGCTAAGCTGCTGATAGACAATGGAGGCGAGCACATCGGCAAAACTAAACCACCAAGGAAAGAAAACCTTGCTTAGCCTCTAATGTACAACCGATACAATTGATTGATTGAAGTGTCTGAATTCATGGTTTCTAGGAGCCTGGGCATTTTACAGCATGGACTTACACAGCTAGTATGTATATATTGTCACGTGTGTGTGCTAGGGGAGCAATCTAAGGGCTTAGGTAAGTGTAATTTACTGCTGAGACATGAGGGGGCACTGTCTAATAATGATCTCTCTTCTCTTCCCTCTGCAGGAAAGATGATTGACACCTCTTCCACTCATTTCTGGGGTCAGACCGTCTGGATCCGCCACTTCCTCCCAGAATTCCTCATAAAGAGAAACGACACCATCTTAAGACAGATCGACCTGAGAATCTATGATGTCTCAACCTTGCATAGTACCACACATATTCTTTTAAACCTTTTGTCTATCTCAATATACAATATTTGCCTTCAGATGCCCCAAACCCTTTATGTTGTGCATTTTGTCTCTTTACAGTGGTGTAGTTGGCAGGATATTCACGGGGAATCCTGAATCATGAGTAAGGCACAAGACATTGCAGAATTCATTCAACAGGTGATGGCAGAGGTCCGGGCAATAACAGACCCCAGTCACCGAGGTGGAGCTACAATACAATACAATACAATACAGTTTATTTTTGTATAGCCCAAAATCACACAGGAAGTGCCGCAATGGGCTTTAACAGGCCCTGCCTTTTGACAGCCCCCCAGCCTTGACTCTCTGAGAAGACAAGGAAAAACTCCCAATAAAAACCTTGTAGGGAAAAATGGAAGAAACCTCGGGAAAGGCAGTTCAAAGAGAGACCCCTTTCCAGGTAGGTTGGGCGTGCAGTAGGTGTCAAAAGTAGGGGGTCAATACAATACAATATACACAACAGAACAATTCCTTAAGACAGCATAATAAAAATTTTAGAATTACGGTTTAACAGTAGATGATATGACATAATTAGGTTTCGATATTTTTAGAGTCCTGGAGACCTCATCCATCTAGCTGCATCTCCATTTGGCCATGCCACGGCTGAAACATTGCTCCGATGAAAGGACCTCTCTTTCCCATGATTCCTGTGATCCTCCATCAGGGATGACTTTACCATAGGCAGGCAAACAACTTGGCAGGTGGGCCGTGGCACCAATGGCCACATTTGGGTACCGAGAAAAGAAACAGAATAGGTGAGGGTTAGTATTCAAATATAATTATCATGTTACTTATGTTATAGTGCTAATGACTAACAACAGAGATGCAGTATGTACAGTTAATCAGCAGCTCTAGTCAGGATATGCTAAACTGAAGTAGTGAGTCTTCAGCCGGGATTTAAAGGCTGAGACCGAGGGGGCATCTCTTATGGAAGCAGGAAGACCATTCCACAGTTTAGGGGCCCTGTAACTAAAAGCTCGACCTCCCACTGTTATTTTATTAATCCTTGGAATCCTAAGCAGCTCGCGTGGCTTGCCTTGTTCACTACAATATCCTTAACTGTAACCCAGTTGTGGGTTTACATGACCACATAAATAGGTTATTCGGGAAGAAATCTGTTTCTGTTAACCCGGTTCTTCAGATACTTGTTTCTCTAATTAGCATTAGGGTTTACAAGGCATTTTAGAAACCAGGTTTCTGTGAATAACCAGGTTATTAAGGATCATGCAAACACACTCAGTGTCAAAAAATCTAATTAAATCCAACATGATTCAATATTGTATAAAAATAAAATGTGAAAAAATCACATAAACCTTTGGTTTAGTGTTTTTCTACCATTATTCCCTGGCACAGTGGTGTGCTGTGGAAATAATAATGTAGTGCACCTGGGTCTGAAACTGGGAGGGACAAGCTCCCTTTCATAGCCGAGACCTTTGTGCAACCACAAAAAAATGGTTGAAAAACACTGCACTAGACTATGGTGCCTACCAAAACAGAGAATCATGGGGAGACGGAGCTTTCCCTAATCAATACCGGATGGCAGGCTAGCCCATCTTGTTTTACAAGCATACACACACCAATACTTGCCAATATCAGCATATTTAAAGTTGTCAGTTAATTAAATGTACGATCTCATGAAAAGAAACTGCAGAAATATCAGAAGTTTATCAACAGGGTACAGCAAAGCCAACCATAACATGGCAGGTAAAGGCTGTGAATAAGATAATCAGAACAAAATATTAATAAGAATCGCTAAATAATAAAAAAGGGATGAAAATTGTTTGTGACAATATAAAGAAGAACGAAACAGTTCATGTGACAATGGAAAGTCATAAGTCGACAGTGCTGGCAACAAAGAGGCTTCGGAAAAAGCAAATATAATAAAAATGTAACCAAAAAGTGTGTTTTGAAATTATTTCTCTCAGTGATTACTAATGAAAGAAGCTAAAACTCTAAGGTAGGTGATGGCAGGGAATTAAAACACGGTTAATTTAATCATCATAAATCATCCTTCAGGGTGAATTAAAGTGCTGGATTCATGAACGTATCCTCCCACACATTTATGATAACTAAGGTTGTGTTACCATGGCAAAAGGCAGAACAGGCACGCGTGTGTGATTTTTAATTTATACGTAAGTTTTGCTTCTACCCATATCACCTAAATTAGGTGAGATGCTTTCTGTTGTGCTGTTAGTAAAGTAGAGCTTTGCATATTTCAATACACCTTCTACTCTTCACCACAAGTATTTATTTTGGGTTCAGGTTAATTAAAATTAGTTCAAACTTTTAAAAAGAGAGATGCATATTACTAAGTTCTATCATTCCATAACATGACATAAGATTCTCGAAATCTTTTAGTTCAATTCGGGGTTGTAGATATAGCACAATCCATTGTAGGGCTCTCTCAGACATATACGTACATTCACACTCACACAGGGCTAAATTAGAATAGCCAACTAACCCAACATGGACATATTTGACAATGCTGGCATTGGGCCAGTGTACCTGAATGGAAACCGATGCAAAATCGCCAAAACAATGTGCAGAATCCATGGAGGCAACAACTAAGTGCAGGAGTTCTATTCAGGGTGCTGGATCCATGAGGCATCAATGCTAACCATTATGTCACCATGCCACCTTCTATCTGTCGATCCAATTTCCAACCTATTAATAAAAAGAAAAACATTATAAAAAAAAGAACACCCATTCATGTTTATTCAGCTTCATTCTTTCTAGTATCCTGTTGTAGTAGACTCATGTTCTTTTCAAGTTTTGAGGTTAATTAATAATATATTATGGGAGCATCTTGTTTAGATTCCTCTACAATGTGAGATAATTGCATTCAACATCTTTGCTAAACCAGCTTCTGGTCTTCCTATTGGCCTAATTTAATCCTTTGAACATTCCACATAGCCCATAAAAAAAAGGAAAAACTGATATAGATTTTATTACAGATTAGCTGTGCTACCTGGCTTTGCCAGGGAAATTTTCTAAGATGATAGGTGTTAGTTATAACGCTGAGAGTTATCAGATGTATCAACTCCTTTTATTTTTTCTCTTTTTGTGTTTCTGTTTAATTAGCCATCTCAGGTTCCACAAAGCTCTATCCTGGGTCCACTGCTCTTTTCGATCTCCATGCTTCCATTAGGTCAGATTATCTCAAGTCATAACATAAGCTACCACAACTATGCTGACGACACACAACTGTATTTATCAATAGCGCCTGATGACTCTCTTCATTCACTGACACGATGTCTTACTTGTGTTTCTGAATGTATGAGTAGTAATTTCTCAAACTAAATAAGGAGAAAACAGAAATCTTAGTGATTGGCAAAAAAGGATATAGTAAAGGTATTAGAAATAAACTCGATCCATCTATATATATAATTCACTAAGGCAAGACAACCATGGAAAGCACGCCGGAAGGGGCGTGGATTCACTAAGCCGCCGACAAGTGAGATACTTATGGCGCACACAGGAAGGAGCCACGCCCACCAACTCCAAGACCATTGGATACGACGACAACTTGCAGGGCCACGCCCACCAACTCGAATGCGACGACACAGAAAAATTGGCGTCATTTATGTTCGTCTGTCGTAGAGGCCACATGCAGTGCAGGTCAGCTTAATGTCATGTACCTCCGAGCTACATTGACTGTTCATAGAGGCATGTTTCTCGCGGAGGTGAATCGCCATATGCAGTGTTTGAAACGGTTTGCGAGGGGTATCCCATGGGATCCTTAAAACAATCCTTTAAAAGTGAGGTTAAAGCACAATGAAGGAATCAGTCTTTAAAAACCAATAAGCCCTGTGCCTCTGTTTCATTACCATCTCACCTGCTTCACCAATGCAGGCCCTGCAACAGTTGAGACGCTCTGTCAGCAGCTGACCTTCTCTGTGCCTGACCGGTTCACACAGAGGCAGCGCAAGAGAAAGCTGCACCAGAGACAAACAGAGGCACACACACAGGCAGCTGGTGGGCGGCTCTCCGTGAGTTTCTCTTGCGAGCAGACACATGAGCAGGCAGTGTGTATGCTTCGAGTGCGAGGGTGGACGCGACAGGACCATCTAGGAACAATCATGTCGCGGATGTGATTCGCTGTATGCAGTGTGTAAAACAGTTTGTCGCAGATGTGAATTGCTGTATGCAGCGTGTAGAACAGTTTGCGAGGGGTGTCCCTGTGTCTTTCCAGAAGTGTTCAACCATCAATAAATAATTATGCAGCGTTTGTTATGCCGCGGGTTCACGATTGTGTTGTATTTTGCTCTCTACAGAGTTCCATCTTTTCATTCACTTACTGTTGTATTCTCACACTAACCTGTTTTAGACAACCGTGTCTTTCCAGAAGTGTTTACCATTCAATAAATAATTATGCATGAGATTGATCGTGTGTCTAGACGTGGGTAAGCCGTTGAACCCCATTCGGGCTGCAAACCGTGGAATTGCCACTAAGTGCGACTCATACGCTCCCACTGTTTTCGTCCCTACCCTTTGTACACACCCCCCTCCCACACGTTGACTGTTAATAGAGGCATTTTTCTCGCGGAAGTGAATTGCCATATGCAGTGTGTAAAACTGTTTGCGAGGGGTATCCCATGGGATCATTAAAACATTCCTTTACAACTGAGGTTAAAACACAATGAAGTGAGCAGTCTTTAAAAAACGAGTTTTCGGTTATGACGCACGACCGCGTGCAGCATAGCAAAGTGTTGTACACGCTACATACAGCAATTCGCGTCCGCGACAAACAATGCATCTTCTTAGATGCTCCTGCACTTTATACACACCCCCCTCCCACCTCGCTACGCCGCACGGACGATTGTGTGTTGGTTCGTTCCGTGCATTGTTACAATGTTGCTTTTTTTGCTGATTTATTACATTACCGATTTTGCAAATGTTAAATTTTCTCCCTGTGCTTAAAAATTATTAAAAAAACCGGCCTGATTATGCGGCCTATGGTACGCCGCGGGTTGGCTAGTTAGGCTTAAAAGTCAAGACAGAGGTAAAGAATTTAGAGGTAATTATTGACTCTGACCTGAATTTTAAATCGCATATTAATCAGATTACCAGGACAACATTTTTTCACTTAAGAAATATAGCAAAAGTTAGATCCCTTATAACTTTGCAAGATGCTAAAAACTTAGTTCACGCTTTTGTTTTTAGTTGACTAGATTACTGCAACGCACTTGTCTCAGGACTACCCATAAAAAGACATCAATCGATTGCAACAAGTGCAGAATGCAGCTGCTAGAATCTTAAGTAGGAAAAGAAAATCCAAGCACATCTCTCCATTTGTGATGCGACTACATTGGTTACCCATGTCATTTACAATTGACTTTAAAATACTGCTAATGTTTTCCAAAGCCTTAAATAATCTCGCTTCATCCTAAATTGTAAAATCAAATGTTCAAATGACTGTCTGCTTATAATTCCAAGAGCTAAACTTAGAAGAAGTGATGAGATGGCCTTATGTTGTTATGCACCCAAAATCTGGAATAGTTTACTGATAGAAATTGACCAGGCTAATATGGTGGAGCACTTTAAAAAACTGGTAAAAGCTCATTATTTAACATGGCTTTCTCATAGCTTCATTTTAGTGCAATCCTGATATTCTGTATATGCATTTAATTATAATTTTTTATCATGGCTCCTCAATCCGTACTAAACACCTACTTGCTGTTTTTTTACCGGTTTTCTTTGGTGACTGGAGGGTGTTTTTGTTTTTGTTCTTATATAGCCCAACAAGTAATTATTATTTTTTCTTTCCTTTTACTATATACATTTTTTTATTTTATCAATACAAATTTGATCACAAATTAAAAAAAATAGAAGTACTATGCACATATCAGTAGTTGATTACCCAGTGGCTTCACTCACTGAATGCAAGGGAAAAAAATAAAATGTAGTATATAAATTATTAAACAGTAAAACATTAACATGAAAGAAGTAAAGATACATTGAGCAGTACTGGAGTGCTTTCGGGTAAAGTACATTATAAAGATGCTATAACACAATAGGTAAGTAGCACTAACAGCAGCTTAAATGTATTTGGATCATCTCTCGGTAGCAGATCCCTTGTAAAAGGCACTACACGACCGCTGTGGTATAGAAATCACATTTTCTATGCGATCCTGCAAATTTCTGCCTGACAACCTTGCACTATGTGCCTGTGATTTAAGAAAAACATTATTCTGAGAAATGTGGACGCTGCTCTTCCGTGCTTAACGGGCAGAAGGTCCAAACAATTCCCAAGTCCAAAACTTAACATGAAGAGGTCGGTACATCTTCTTAGATGTAAACTCTCCATTGTCTTAAAAGAATTCATCACAAAAGCAACCTTGATTGTTGCGGGGTCTTAGTGACCTGAACTCACCTTATGGGACAGTAAGTAGTTGTGCAGCGCAATTTACAAAGAGAGTTTTGCTTTGATGGTGCTGATTACACTCATTCGCAAAGATTTCCACTCTACCATGAGCCGACGGGGACTCGAAGTGTCAAAAACAGTGCGAGAAGAGAGGACGCCGCCCGAAACTACGAAACTCTCGATCCGGCAGAGCAGCCCAACATTCCGCACCTCCCAGCGTCCACTTTGTTCTCACGACCCCTCACCGCTGAAGGAGGTGTCATCTTCATATTGTTTACAGCTCGGCACAATTAAAAAGTAGAAAGACACAAAGCTGTTTTCCTCATCTCTTCTACTGTCAAGTAATGCCAATTAAAAAAAAGTTATAATGTGGCAATTTCCGAGACAGTCCTGTGGATGAATAAATAAAACTTCTTTGTCAGAACGTGCCTGGTGACGGACGGCTCAGTGCTGGAGTCCAGAGAGGAGGGCTGGGAGAGGGCGACACGGGGGCACACATCTATGGAATAGATTGGTGTGTTTGTGTTTACTTCTTTTCAATATTAGTAAAATAACTCTCACACAAATAATAACAATTCGTAAAGACGATATAAAAATGGCATCCACAAATGAAGTGATTAGTTCCTGTATTATAATATGTTCTGTGGTCATATGTAATTTCCGTTTCGCGTGGTCATACGTCATTTCCATTTCAAACGTCAAAAGAATTTTATATATATAGATGTTAATTTTTTTCCAGGGGCTAAGATTATTAGTTCGCTGGAGCCACTTATTTTTGAACATAGATCAATTCTTGCTTTTCCTAGCGACTTGGCTTTTGTTGATGGTCATTGCAAACACGATTTTGGAGAAAACTGTATTCTTTTAAATTCAAACAGGTAATTAGTAGGAATAATGGGCATTTTGGGAATAAGCATAATTTCACCTTGTAACAGATCCTGTAAAATTGGTAGCTTCGTTCAGATTTTAATTTAACACTGATTGATTATCTCAGCTAATTTTGGAAGGGTTTAATTCAAAAGCAGTGTACCATGAGTCATTGTTACCTTTAGCTTAGTATTACATACAGCTTTATCATTTACAGGCTGCGTATTTGTGTTACCCGTGTAATGAACTGAACATTTTAAGCACTGCACAGATAAGGACAGGTAAAAAGAAATAATATGGTGAACTATGTACAATTTCCACCTCCTCTGTGTTCTATCTGTGGGGAACCCTTGTTTAAAATGACCAAGACATGCTGTGGTTCCCAGTTTTTTATTGTAAACAGGCCCTAGCCTAATGTTACTCAACTGTGTTTCCCTCTGTTGTAAGTCACTTTGGATAAAAGCATCTACCAAGCAAATGAAAATGTAAATGTAGTCAGTGAAGCAGCCTGGTGCAGAGGTCCTGAGGGTTAAAGTCGACTGCATCACAAGCAGTAAGACATGTAAGAGGTTGCAGGTTAACAGTTCCATAACTGGTTCTGACAGTACTTCCTATACTATACCCTACCTTGAAGGAAGGTTACCTGATGCTTTTCATATTAGGTAATAGATGATCTGATAACGTGGTGTAATATACTGGCAGGTCCGCAGCCTAATACTCAGGAGCCAGTTTTAATAAATAAGTTGAATGGCCGGCTCGATCTCTGTGAGTGTGTGTGTTCGCACAGCTGTGAGAGGTTGCTGGAGTTATTGGAGAGAGGCGCTCCTGCACATGAGGGTTTCAGTTGTTTCATTGACTTTCTGCAGTGCGCAACTGAAACGCTGTGCACATGGAGCCAGGTAAAAGGGAACCAGTACAGTAAGAAGGGAGGACAAAAAGGAAAAGCAAAACAAAGACATGAAGTTTAAAAGAGTGGAGGGATAAAGAAAGGCAGAAGGTGCTGTTCTTCCATTGTTTTTCTCATTATTGTTACATCTGTCCCCCATTTCCTACCCAGGCTCTCTTTTATACCGCGATCGGGTGGTGGCACTGCAATCACTTGCTCCGAGGTATGAAAGAAGCACTTTATCAATCCGCTTGAGTTTGCACCCCAATTAACCTTGGAGTCTCACATGTGCATTTTTGTGTGTATCTGCACCCACGCTCCGGGACTTCAATTTATTTATTTAAAATGCACAGCACCACAAACCACTCTGTTAACAAAATGGACATGTGATGAGAAGACACAATAAATATGTGAGCAATAAGAGTGATGGGAATGGAAATACAGGGAAGAAAAAGCGATGGAAGCCAAAGTGGAGGTGGATGGATAAAGTAAAAGAAGATCTGAATGAAAAGGGCTTGAGGAGGTGCAAGTCCGAGCTGTATGGTGAAGGCTGATTAAGCACATCAACCCCACCTAGAAATGGGAAAAGATAAAGAGGAAGAAAAAGAAGTAGGAATGGCAACTTTTAGATTTTTTTCCGGAAATGGAAAGAAGTTATAACAACTTCAGATATCCCTCAGATATCATGTTTCATTACACTTTTCTTTGTTTCAGAAATGTTAAGGTAAGTGATGAATCACAGTCATTGTAGATCATATGAGACTCTGATTAAAAGGTGCTGTGGGACAAGGTTGGCTGCCCTCTTCTTTATTAAGGAATAAGGGGCCAAGTGTAATGTTTCCACATTCCACATTTGGACCAAATGCTGACTTCTAATTTATATTATGGACAGACTTCACTAATGGCTTAACCTATAGATCTAAGTTCTCCCACTGTTTCAATTAAAGCCACCCTTGCCGCTGAGCAAACAAGCAGGTGACAATTTAACAAAAGAAATCTTGTCTAATGCAGGGAGAAATGAAATAGTGTTTTGAAGCTTAATGACTTTTTATGGCCTGTTGTCTGGCTCATCTATATAAATTTGGCAGTATTAAAGCGTTTGAAGATGTTCAATTCCCTAGTCTCCAATATAGTTGGGAAACTGAGGCTAGACAGGTCAGTTAGGCTGGCAATAACCTACCAGAAGCTCTTCTTCAGTAAGTGTCAGATACTTTTAATGAACTGTCTTAGGAAACTTGAATCATAACAGTTCTGCACTATTTTAAACTTTAGGTGAGCTGTTCCTTTTTAATACATCTGAATTCACAGTCAGCATTAAAATTTGTTTAACATTTGACCTTAGCAAGTCACACTTGAAGTCTGTGAGCAAAAATTGGAAGTTTCATTCGTCCTTAACTGAAAGGTCAGGGTTTGTTCCACAGTAAGAGTAAGAGTAATATTTTCACATGCCTTTGATTTTGAGTGATGTATATATGACCAGTTGTTATCCATGTATAGCAGACTGCCAGCAGCTGCTTTGGCACACCATCACATACTGTCAGGTCCAGTCAAATTATCCAGAGAGTAAATGGAAACACTAGTAATTAGGCCCAGGTCTCACATTGAGTTATGTTTATGATTTGATATGACACATTGATGACTCAAGATGAATCATACATGCTCCACATTTTCGAATCTCTCAGTAAAACAGTACAACTCAATCCCAGGCATCATCCCTGCTATCCTTACATCTCTTGTAGTAATGTACGTAGACAGTACTAATTCATTAATACATTAGAACAATCTAGATATGAACAGGCCATTCAGGCAACAGAGATCACCAATGTTATCCAATTAATACTTCTAAAGTAACATCAAGTCAAGTTTTGAAGGTCCTTAAAATCTTTCTGTCTACCACACAACTTGGTCACTAATTCCGTGTGTCTTTGATTCTCTGTGTAATTTACCCTTAACAAGTTTCCAACTGGGTCCCCGTGTTCTTGATGAACTCATTTTAAAGTCACAATCTCGATCCACTGGACTACTTCCCATCATAATTTTAAACACTTCAGTCATGTCTCTTCTTAATCGCCTTTTGCTTGAACAGAAAAGGCTCGGCTCTTTTAATCTTTAATAATTCATCCGCTGTAGACCAGGAATCCGTGTAATCACTCTTCTCTGGACGTCTTCTACCACTGCTATGTCCTTTTCATGGCCTGGAGACCAAAACTGACAAGGACTAACCAGTATGTTGAGGTTGAGCAAAATTTCCTTGGAGTTGTACTCCACACACCAGACGCTAAATATAACCTAACATTCTGTTAGCCTTCTTAATGACTTCTGAACACTGCCAGTTGATATGACAAGTCCTCTATGACACTTAAATTTTTCTTATAAGATGTACTATAGATCTTAAATCATGTATTCAAACCTTGTTGCTTTAGTCACCTGCCCCCTCCTGCAGCCCTCTGCTCTGCTACATGTCTTTGGTCCTTGTGTACAAAAAAAGTGAAGTCAGTGCCCATCTATATTTTGTACAGGTCAAGGCATGGTCAGTTGATTTGTGTTTCACAAATGGAGTTACTGAATGTACTAAGTGTTGCATTGTAACATAATAAACTTAATCATTTCTTCCTCATTATATTTTAATTTGGCAAATACTTTCATTAATGGCAACTTGAAAATTCAGCTAGTAAGTAAAAATAATGCACAGCAAAATATTTAAAAAATCAGTGTAAGGTTTGTCACAGGAGGCTAGGGGACGCCTGGAAGGACCGGAAGGTGGTTTATACATCCCCAGGGCCATGAGGGGGCAACCGCCCTGGATGTTGAGGGGACCATGGGAAAGGACCAAGGAGGCTCAATTCCATTGGGGTCTGTGGCTACCTCCAGGGGATGCCCCGAGCGTTGTGGGGCTCGGGAAACGTGCACTTCCGGCACACCTGGGAAGGTGGAGGAAGAGCCTTCCACCGATGCCCGGAGTGCTTCCGGGTGTAAGGGCAGCACTTCCGCCACACCAGAAAGTGCTGCCGGAAAAGCACATCATCAAGCACCTGGAGCACATCCGGGTGGAAATAAAAGGGGCCCCTTCCTACAATCGGGGAGCTAGAGTCGGGAACAGGAGCAGAGGAAAGGCGGTCAAAGGACACTGTGTGCTGTGTGAAGTAGAGGAAAAATAAACGTGCATTTATAAAGAAGTGGTGTCTGTCTGGTGGTGTTCGGGCGTATCTCTCAGGTTATACTTTAAAAAAAATACATATATATATATACTTTTAAAATAATGCAGCTTATGGAAGGTAGATCAAGTGTGTGGAGCAGCTTGATTTGATAAGTTTGTAGAGTGAGGTGCCAGTCGAGTGCTGCAATGGGAGTCCAAGTGCTCAATTCAAACAAATGCTGGAAAACCGATAGGATGACGCTTTACAGTACAGATGGACAATGAGCCAAAATGTACTGTGAAAGCAAACCAAGTGCTTTTCATGGCAAAGAAGTGGAATATTGTTCAATGGCCAAGTCAATCAACTGACCTCAACCCAACTGGAAATGCATTTCACTTGCTGAAGACAAAACTGATGGCAGGAAGTCCAATTAACAAACATCCCCTAAAGACAGCGGCAGTAAAGGCCTGGCAAAGCATTACTAGGGTCAAAATCCAGCACTTGTAGATGGCCATGGGCTCAGTCTTCGGGCAGTCATTGACTGGAAAGGATTTTCAATCAAGTACTGAAAATGATCATTATATTTATGATTAGGATTAGTTTGTCTAAATATTTTGAACCCCTGAAAACAGGGAGAACATGCATAAAAATGGCTGTCATTCATATCTGGCTCATATGGTATTTTTGGTAAACCCCTTAAATTAAAGCTGAAAGACTACAACACCTCAATCACGTAATAATTGCTTTATTTCAAATGCATTGTGGTGGTGTACAGAGCCAAAATTATGAAAACTGTGCCACTGTACAAATACTTATGGACCTAACTGTAAATCTACTATGTTTGCCAGGTCCTTTTCCTAAAATGTACTTTCAAGTTTCAGACCTCTTATTGTGTAACATTTTTACTTCCTATGTGTAATATAACAATTTAACTGATTCTACATTATTGGCTCTTCCACCTAGTTTTAGGTATACCCTGTGATGTCTCCCAGTGGATTATCAGTTTCTTTACAGGTAGGAAGCAGAATGTGAGACTTGGCCCTTATATGTTGTATCCAATGTCAATTAGCTGTGTTCTCTCACCCCTCTTATTTTCACTTTAAACAAGTGACTGTAAATCCATGGATAAAACTGTCCTAAACAATCCTAACAATCCTAAAGTTTGCAGATGACACATAGTCATGCATAGTAGGTTTCATTTCTAATAATGATTTGTCTTCCTATCAAAGAGAGGTGGGCCATCTTGTAGAATGGTGTTCTTGTAACAACTTGGAGCTCAATGCTATTAAGAGGATTGGAAATGAGGATTGATTTTGGCCAGCAAGTCACTAACTGTCCACCTTTGCAAATTAATGGCCATACTGTGTCTATGGTTCAGTCGTTTAAATTCCTGGGGAATGTTTTCACTAATACATTAACATGGGACAAGCACATGACCTTCATCATCAAGAAAGCTAGGCAGAGATTGTTCTTCCTTCGCCAGCTTAAGATGCTTGGCTTATCAAGTCGTTTATTGTTAAATTTTTACTCAGCCATCATTGAGAGTATTGTGACCTCCTCCATCACCATTTGGTTTCCTTCTGCCTCCTCTCTTTCTAAGACTTGGTTGCAGCAGGTGATTTATTCATCTGAGAAAATCATTGGCTCTTGTCTCCCAACATTAAAAGATCAGTTCAATGCCAGAGCGAAAAAGAGGGCAGGAAAGATGGCAGCTGACTCCACCCACCCCAGCAGCCATCTGTTCATTAAACTGCCATCACGGAGGAGATGCAGGTTTGTTGTAACCCGAACTATTCAGATCCAAGATAAACTAACAAAGGGTTACTCCTAATTGTTTTTGTAATATATAACTGGTAACTGTGCTGTTTGTCTTATCATATAAACTTCATACTTTCTCAACTTGTAGTATTTGATATCTGTATTAGTTTGTATAGTTTTTTTATATTTATTTGAGGGTACTATTGAAGTTTGTAAATGTTTTTGTTCAAGAAACTGTTGTATTTGTATAGTGGTTTGCACAGCGTCAGGTAAATGGTGGGATGTAATTGTGTTGTCTTGAGTTGGTAATGTCTTATATCTCATGTTTTGCACTTAACCAAAGTCAATTCTGGTATGTTCCACATTCTAGCAACAAAGTAATTCTGAAAACCAGAGAGACATGAAAAAGTTGTACAGGATGGAAACCAAGGTTTCTAGAGCATCAGGTTTCCTCTGATGTTAAAATTATAATGTTTTCAATTTTGCAAAGTAGGGTAAGCATTTTTTTTTTTTTTTGCCAAACTGGTCCAAAAATCACAACTCACAAAAGATCACCTTGTATTGTGGAATGTTGTAAAATAAACCCAGTAGATGGGGAAATTCATCCAGCTGGTATCAAGTTCTGGACAGGTGCAAAACAGCTGAGGTCATGTCTTCCTACTTGAAAAGATAATCTAGCACCTGTTCTGGTTCACTGGGGAAAGTCAGGAAACAGAACATAACAGTATGCCAGTCCATCACACACACACATACACACACACCCCCCAGGGGAGCAAATTGAAATCGACAATTAACCTAAAACACACCGGAGGAAAAGAGGAAAACCTGAAGAAACACCTAGACAGACATATGGAGAACATGCAGACTCCACATGGACAACAGCTGAGTGTGTGATTCAAACCAGGACAATGAATCAGTGAGGTGGCAGTGCTATCCACCACACCAGCTAACTTAACAGAAGTCAGCCAGAAATTCAGTTATGGGGGCCTGGTCTGTCTTAAAAGAAAAGCAATGCTTTGTTAAAAAATTTACATTTTTGTAATCTTTAAACATAATTTGTGTTTTAATCCTGAATCAATTTATCACTTAAATTTAACATTAGATCTTCATAGCACAAATTGCTCATGATTCTAGTTTAACCATATAAGATATGAATTATATTTGTTTATAGTCTCTAACTTTTCAATTTTATTGTGTCTATTTAATAATCAACTTTTCATAGTGTTCTGTTAAAATACAAACTTAATTTCTTTCATGTTAAGACAAATTGAGTGCCACATCTATAACTTGATTTAATGTTTCAGTTTGAAAAGTGTAATTGCTGGCTTTTGATTCATTTTCTAGCTTGTGGTTCCCCTATGATGGATGATTGATTTCCAAGGGAGTTAGAGAGGGAGAAGAAATGCTGACTGCCAGGCCGGCGTTTACACTCCTCTTTGTAAATAACCCTTTGTTTTTACAGTTTTTAAATTGACTTCTTTTATTCCCATATGAATTTTTGGCTGCTGCAGTCAAGGGCAAAAGAGTTAATGGAACAAGAAACCAATGTTAATATTCCTCAGAGTCAGCAAAGCATAATCTGATATGTACATACACACACACACACATATATATATTTATTACTGCATATATCCAGTAATCTGCGTGTGTGCATATATATATATATATATATATATATATATATATATATATACACACAAAACATTTTATATATAAATATATATATATATATATATATATAGAGAGAGAGAGAGAGAGAGAGAGAGAGAGAGAGAGAAAACAAATTTGTTATGAAAAAATTGTATTCCTGCAGACGACCACGGGTAGGGAGCTTCAAAGCTCAACCCTGTAGGGGCCCGTGGTTACCGCCAGGGGGCGCCCCAATACTTTGGAGACCCTGGACCTCAGCACTTCTGCCACACCCGGAAGTGCAGGGGGTTAGAGGAGCAGACACAGCAGATACAGCGGGCACTTCCGCCACACTGGGGCGTGTCGGTGGGACATTGCCGGGAGACACCTGGAGCACATCCAAGTGTGGATAAAAGGTGCCGCCTCCCTTCATTCAAGGCTGGAGTCGGGTGAAGAGAGGACGAAGTAGGAGAAGAGAGAGTGGAGGTGGCCTGAAAAAGGAGAAAGGCAGAATGTGTGAGAGGCCTGGACTTTTGGGATGTCTTGGGGTTTGTGTGGCTGTTATTGGACTTGTAATTAGTAGGAACTGTAAATAAATGTGTGGTGGTGTTTTACAACATGTCTGCCTGTTTGTGTCCGGGGCTTAGTCCACAATATATATTATATTATATATATATATATATATATATATATATATATATATATATATATATATATATATATTTATATATAGTGATGGATGGCTGGCAGCTCAACACACTTTGATGCGCTGTCTTGGGGTCACACCTTCTGCACGGCTGTGCTGCGCACGTGCCTCGTGCTGCTCTGCCGGTTCCTTACACAAATTTTTTTGAACAGGTCCTAGCCCAAAACACGGACCGGAATCCTGCCGACTACGCCAGTGTAAGAAAGGCGCTATATAGCACCCGACCCGACACAGATTGGACACGGGAGGCACATGTATAAAATACAGAAACTTTTACTTTCTTTACCCATGGGGCACGTCTTCCCCATAATCCCCACAGGCACAACACAGTCCCAAGTACAGTACTTAAGCACCAGCACAAAATCACTCCTCTCTTTCACCACCACTCCTCCACAAGCTTTGTCCTCCTTCCACCTGACTCTAGCCCCTTGCTGGGTTCCATTCAGTCCTTTATATAGTTCTTCCTCCCACCTGACTTACTAGCACTTCTAAATTCAGGTTTTCAATCGGGCTAAGTGAGAATTTATTTTTCCACCAACTTCCTACAGCGTCACCTGGTGGCATCCCAGTACCCCCGCAGGGCACTATGGGACTTGGAGTTCAGCAGCACAGCTCTGCGGGTATCCGGGGCACCGCTGCAGTCCAGGGAAATTGACCATATGTTGGTTACAAAGTGTACATGTCATTACAATTGAGGTCCTGTAGGTCTAGTGTAGGTTACCATTATGCATACTTTAACTGCTGGTATGGAGTAATACAAAATGATCTTCAAGTCTCGTCATCCGTGTAGCGCAGTGTTTCTCAACCACTGGGCCATGCCGTTGGTGGATCACTGGTTGCCGTCACTGGTTTGCAAGTGGGATCGCAGTGTGTCACCTAAACCAGTGTTTCTCCGCCACTGGGTCTTAATCTGAGTTGCTGCCATTAAGTCACAGGTTTCCATCGTTAGTTTGCGAGTGGGTTTGTGAATGGCAGTGCTGCATAATAAGTTTCCCCTTTTTTGAGTGAGTGATTTCACCAAGGGGAAAAGTTTGCAGTAGCTAAAGTAGGAAAATAATGGTTGAGAAACACTGGTTAAGGAAGGTACTGCAGGTCGTATGCATAAGAATTAGACACATGGGGCAGTGCCATTGAAAACAAATCTTAAATACCCCTCCCAGAGTAAAGAAACATATGAAACCTTGTGAAATACGCATAATAATAATAATAGCAACAGATTTATTACTGTGTCTGGTTTTGACAATTTCTAGAACTTTATTACCCTATTGTTTTCCTATGGCCCTAAACAGTAAGTATGAACTCAGTCAGCCTGTAAATTATAAATCAGCGCATGCCCATATATATATATGTAGCAACAAGAAGATACCCAATGAGGGTAACTAACTCTACTCCTTCCCATTGGATGACTGTAAATCTGAGTTACTCCCAGAAAGTGCCGTCTCATTTGGACATAAGATCAGCCCAGAATGGAACTCTACCCCAGACCAGATGTTATAGATGTAGGTAGCCATTAGATTCTTCCAACAACTTTCAAGCTCATCCAAAAGGCAGTCGATACGGGGTCTGTGTCTGCGATGACAGCAGCATATCATTGATGAACTCTTTGAGGGCTGAATATTTTTTCCATTTTTCGGAAAAGCACACAAAGCAATGGTTTCACACATAAGTTGATATTAAACGTCATTTGCTGTATGCCATGGCTGCTGTCGGTGCCTGTTCAGCAACTGTAGCAGCAGTGGCTGCATGGGGAGAGCTCAGTGACCAGCAGGAATACGTGATGGGCAGGCTGCCTGGCTGTCTTCGCGCAGTAGTAGCAGTTGCAGTGTGGGATGCAATCCGGTTTGTACCTCTGGTCATCGTAAGAGGTGGTCCGTCCTCCCAGGTGAATGTTGGCGTAGGCGCATTAACTATACGGACATGCTCAGTACCACAATTACTCACTTTTGTTTTCGATCTCCAGATCACTTCCATCAAAATCCGAAAACTCAGAGTCTGACTTAAGCGATATGATACGCAAAACATCGTCCACAGAGTATTTTGCTTTGCGCCTTCGCTTTGGTCTTTCGTCAGATGTTCATGCCATTTGAGGGGTTGTCTGCTCTGCGCTACTCATGCACGGTCAAATCAACGAAACTAACTTTAAAGAGAGTCGAACTAAAACATGATGGTGAGTTTTGTCACAGTTTACAGCTGATTACCATCCATCTACTACTGAATTTCGACAAAAGTTGACATCTGCCCTGAAAGAGTTAAGTAAGCACTAGTGCTAGATTTGTGTTTCCAGTTTTGCCTTATTTTTGCTTCTAACTTACGATTAATGTCTTGTACCTTTTTTGATTTTCATTTCCAATTTCAAGTTCTGACACCAGGCTTTGACTGTTGCTTTTTTTTAACCACGTCTGTTTTTCGCTTTAGCCATCTCCAAGTATACTTATTCTCACAATAATCCTGTGCACTGTGATGAAAGAGATCCGTGGCGATGTGCGGTTATAAGTAAATACTTTAATAAAGGTACTCAGGTTTCAGTGGGTTGTGACAGTGTCTGGTAGCAGAGTGAAGCATTTATGGAGTGTTAATTAGGGAGACTGGTTGATTGTGCATTCACGTGCAGACACATACAGTTCAGTCGATAGCCTCATTGGCTCTCCGGGGTGAACAGCGTACCTGCATCTCTATCTGTTGTAGCGTGCGGCCTGGCCCCTTACTCGGCCTGACACCTCCACACTGGGAGGACTGGGGTGCATGCCCAGAGTGTTACCTCCCTTGAGACGCTAGATGGCAACCTCGCTGGGTTGCAGCAGTGCCTCAGACTCCTGCAGGGCTTCATGGGAGTTGGTGTTTGGTGCAGCCCTGTTGGGATCTGTAGGTGCAACCAGGGGGTGCTGCAGCAGGAACTGCTGAGCCCTTATGGGCAGTTCTTCCACCTCACATGGAAGTGCTGCTTGAAATAAGTCATCAAGCACATGGAGCACTTCTGCATGCCTTATAAAAGGAGCCAGCAGCCACTACTCGGGGAGCAAGAGTCGGGAAGAAGAAGACAAAGCTTGACCAGAGGAGTGGAGGAGAAAGTAGGAAAAGAGATGGAAGAGAATTGCTTGTGTGCTGTGCTTGTGCTGAGACCGTGTTGTACTTGTGGGAAACGGGGGAAGGTGTTTCACACGAGGTAAAATGAAAATAAACAATCAGTGTGTGCCTTGAATTTGTGTCCCATGCTTGTCTGTGTTGGGTTCAGGTGGCAGTGCCAGCCTGGGTGGTTCACACTGTATATAAAAGGAGTCCAGGCAGGAAACAGGAGGAAGAGCAACAGAAAGATAAAATGATAAAAAAAATAAGAAGAAAAAGATGAAAATCAACATGGAGGGAAGACAGAGATGGTAAGATCATGGAGAGAGATAGTGCTGAAGAGTGGAAGCAGGTGGCTGGGAAGACATCTCCAACAGAAACACATGGCCGATGTTTTGCTCTGTACTTGTACTATTACTACTGTACTATTGTATTTTTTTGAGGATTACAGTGGAACCTCGGTTCACGAACGTCTCGGAAAACATGTACAAATTGGTTTACGACGAAAAAATTTGCCAAACTTTTGCATCTGTTTACGATCACACACTCGGTATACGGACAAGCCAGTTTCCCTTTCGGTTTGTGCGCGCCAATGATTTCCACACGTGTTCAGTCTCCCTGTGCAGCGAGCGAGAGAGAGAGAGAGAAAGAGACACACACACACACACGAGAGAGAGACACACACATGTGCACAAGAGAGACACACATGCGTGCGCGAGAGAGAGACACACACACACACATGCCTGTGCGCGAGAGAGACGGCTGGATGCATAAGGCCGAGAAGGCAGTTAAAGAATGCACTGGGCTTGTTTTTAAAGAGACAGATCCAAGCATTGTTTTAACTTCGTTGTATTTAATGAAGACTTTTTTCTATTGGCTTTCAACCTCCACTTCACTTCTGTTTACAGCGATCGGTTCGTTACTTTTCTTGGTGGTTTATTACGGATTTTTCAAATGTTCATTTATTTTCCCTTTGCTTAAAACTCATTTAAAAAAGTGCTTTTAGCGAGCGGTTCGTAGCGCTATAGCGCGAACTCTTGCAGTGTTAGTTTTCTCTGTTGTTCAAGGTTTTCTCAGTGTTATTCAATGTTTTTACATATTAGTTGCATTCTATGGTATAATTAACTATATTTGTGTTATGTTTAAAAATCTTTAAAAACATATATTTACATACAGTTCGTACGGTCTGGAACGGATTAATTGTATTTACATACAACCCTATGGGGGAAATTACTTCGGTTCACAACCAAATCGATTTACGACCAGTGTTCTGGAATGAATTATGGTCGTGAACCGAGGTTCCACTGTACTTGTGTTCTATTCTGTGTATTGTATTTAACCCTTTTTTGACACTCCACTTACCTGGAAAGGGGTCTCTTTTCGAATTGCCTTTCCCAAGATTTCTTCCATTTTTTTCCCCTATAGGGTTTTTTTTAATGGGGGGTTTTTCTTGTCTTCTTAGGGAATCAAGGCTGGGGGGCTGGCAAAAGATATGGCCTGTTAAAGACCATTGCGGCACTCCTTGTGTGATTTTGGGCTATGCAAACATAAACTGTATTGTATTCTATTGTTTGAAATGTGGGGTTCACTCCTGCTGACTGACCTGGGAGCAGGGGTGACCCATTGCCCCACATGAGTTTCCACTTTAAAGCCCTGCAGTGGCAGCGGACAGTAACAGGGTGCAGTGCTGAATACCTCAGATGGGTGATGAGGACCCGAGCCAGGTTTAAAGGTTGACTGTGCATGTTGGTGGACGTCTCCTCGGGCTGTAAGAAATCTGAGACAGGTTAGCTGAGGAGATGTTGTTTTAGAAGGAAGCCCTGTGACTCTTGGATATTTTAATAAGCATATTCTGCCACTGGAACTTTTAACTTCATTTTCAGGGATTTATTTATTTGGACATTTTAACTTCCACTTTTATCACCTGTTTTTATGAGTTATGTATTAATAGAACCTTTATCACCTATGATGTTTTTGTTGCACTTTGTTGAAGATAAAAGCACTTTGCGCCATATTCTTGCCAGTTTGCGTTTTCATTTGTCTGGCTCATCTCGGTTCATGTTATCAACAGTTCTGGGTTCAAGTGGTGTCAAGGCTGATGGATCTAACCCGGACCATCGCAGTCAAATGATGTGTTCCAATAATAGGAGACATATTTCATTGGAGTTGGAGCCTCACAGATTTAGCATCGTGGATTTGACTCTAATCCCAGTCACTGCCTATGTGATGTTTACTGTTCTCTCCATGTCTGTGTGGGCTTTCTTTCGCAATACTCTGGATTTTCTCACATAAAGAGGATTCAGAAAGGGTTCTGTGGAAGAATAATTTTAGGGTAACAATGCATTCATCTTAAAGAATTAGCATAAAGGCTTAATAAATGTTAGAAACCTGTTCAGGCACACCAGGAAACCAGATAAAGGTCAAGTGAACCACAAAATGTACACTGAAATATAAGAATTGGTTTAGGAAAAATACTGAGGTGGTCATGTAAATAAAGAATGTACCAGAAGAAAGGTTAATATAATATACAAAATGTACTGAAGGATGACTAAGAAGTCAGCGGATGTCCTATAAACCAGAATGGACAATTGTTATATGCACAGAAATTTCAAGGGTGGTGGCGCAACTCAAAGGTATAAGAAGAACCAGAATATAATATCACAGACTTTTATTTTATATAAATCATTTGGGTGTAAACCCAACCAACGAACCAACCAGAGGAAAATGTATGCATTGATTGACACTGTGTGTACAGTAAATTCAACAGTTTATAAAATTATCCTCTATCCTTTTTTTTGCTGATCATTCTGACCAGGCTGTAACAGGCTGCTTTTGAAGAATGCTCCCTGTATGGCATTTTGCCGAGGAGTAATTAAAAGATACCATGAACAGCTTTTCTCCTGCCTGATTACAGATTTGCCCTGTTAGGGGATGTTTCTTTCTTTAATAAGATGTTACATTTATACCACAGTTACGATCCCTTCACTTCCTGCAAACTTTATCGTATTGTAGATTTAATTTTAAAATAATAAATTAGCTATTTTTGCCCACTAATTTACACTCAATATCCCAAAATGGCGAAGTAAAAGCATTGTTTCAGAAAGGTTTTGAAATTTATTAAAATTAAAAAGTTATATCACTGATTTGTGCAAGTATTCAGACACTTAAATCAGTACTTTCTAGATCTACATTTGGCAGCACTTTCCCTTCAAGTCTTCGTAGGTTAGTGTGGCAGTGCGCTACCAGATCCCACCGGGAGCTTCCTGAACCCAACACCGTCGATAATGTAACTGAGTGTGGCAGATGAGGACAAAACACATGAAGCAAGGGGATGGTGAAAAGTGATCAAGTGAATTTATTAAAATAAACAGTGTTCAAAAAGTGAAGTGCTCCTTCAATAATAAATAATCCATAAAAGAAGTGCAAGTGGAGATTAAAATGCAAATAAATAAATCCATTAAAACAACTTTAAAACTCCAACAGTCTTTTTATCTAGTGAGACTTGATGTCCCTTTAAAAATCTGACCCCTCTTCAGCTTGCCCTGTCTGGAACTTGTAGCCCAAGGAGAAGTCCTCCAGCAGACACAGACACACATCTTCTCCTGGCCTGTGTCCCCATTGCCAATCCTATGGTGTCGGTGGGGAGCCACTGAGCCCAGCTCCTGCCTTTCCAGGCTCCACCTAGCGAAAGCACGCTCTGTCCTCTCACCTCTGCCGATCCATTGGTGCCTCTCAGCTAGAGGATGTTCTTGAGTCTAGTGGTCGCTCCTGCTACTTGGATGTTTAATAGGAGTGACCTCTAAGCGCCGGTCACACACTCCTTCCTGGGGTGCCAGACCTGTCCGCCTGCTTGCTCTCATTACACCCACTCATGCCTCTATTCTTCCGTTCTCTCCTTTCTCTTATGTTGGTTCGTTCTCATAAGGCTCTGTGGGCTCAGCGTCTCAATTAAACACCGCCGCCGATGAAGTAATTAAGAAAGACCACACCCCTACATGCAGGTGCGTCTCATCCCAATAAGTCCACCAACTCCCCGCAGCCACGTGAGTGCACCCACAAAGAATGAGCCGGCCAATTGATTATTTATTAAAACGGCCATTCTTTCTGAGCCGCGGACCCGCTATACCACAGTAAGCTCCAAAAAGATATGCACACCTGGACTTTATCCTGTAGCTTATCCCTTTCTTCTTTGTAGATCCTTCCAGGTCCTATTAGATTGGATGGGAAGCATCAGTCAAATGCCATCTGTTGGTCTCTCCACAGATATTCTATGGGGATTAAGTCTGGACTATGGCTGGCCACTCAAGGACACTCAGAAAATCTGATTTGTCCTGAAGCCACTCCAGTGTGGGTCTGGGTTACTTCAAGGACAGTATTTTTCTGTATTTATCCTTCCCTCAAATTCTGACCCATCTCCCTGTCCCTGCCACTGTGAAGCACCCCATACTATGATGATTCCATCCTCAAGCTTCACTGTCTGGGTTTTGTCAGAAATAGCGCTTGAAGTTCTGCCCAAAGAGTTCAGTTTTTGTCTAATCAGATTAGGAAATCTTTTCCTTCATAATCTCAGAGTTCATTAAACTGTCAACACAAGTGTGGCTTCCGACTAGTCACCATAATTGCCTGATTGATGGAGTGCCACAGCGAAGGGTCTGAATAATTATAGAAATGAGAGATTTCAGCTTACCTTTCTGAAAACAGGCTGTCACTTTGTCATTATGAGTGTAGATTGAGTGTAGATCGATGGGCAAAAATGGCAAACTTATCTATTTAAAATTAAACGAACAACACCAGAGTGTGCAGAAAGAGAAGGGATCTGAATACTTTCTGAATCCACTCGCGAAGATAAGAGTCAGTCAGTCATTTTCTAACCCACTTTTTCCTAAACAAGGTCATGGGGGTTGGCGGAACCTATCCAAGCTGGCATAGTAGGGCCACTTTAGTATCGCCAGTCCACCTAACCTGCTTGTTCTTGGACTGTGGGAGGAAACTAGAGCACACAGAGGAAACCCACGCAAACATGAGGAGAACATGCAAACTCCAAGCTGGGAGGACCAGACACATGAACCCTGGTCTCCTTATTGCAAATGTTGAGTTAGTCTGCAGTGATAAGATATCCCCCTGTAAAGGAGTATGGGTTATGTATTCTGAAGAACTGGTAGCCCATTTAGGGATAAGTTTCTCCCTTGCACCTATTGCTACTGGGTTTAGTATTCAGCATTCTATGACCCAGTGTGGAAAAAAAAAACAAATGAATGAATGAAAAGCTCAGGTCGGGATGCTGTTCTGGAGAACAAATGCAATTATCCATCCATCCATCCATCCTCTTCCGCTTATCCGAGGTCGGGTTGCGGGGGCAGCAGCTTAAGCAGAGATGCCCAGACTTCCCTCTCCCTGGCCACTTCTTCCAGCTCTTTCAGGGGAAACCCAATGTGTTCCCAGGCCAGCCGGGAGACATAGTCCCTCCAGCGTGTCCTGGGTCTTCCCCGGGGCCTCCTCCCGGTTGGACAAGCCAAGAACACCTCGCAAGGGATGTGTCCAGGAGGCATCCTGATCAGATACCCGAGCCATCTCATCTGACTCATCTCGATGCGGAGGAGCAGCAGCTCTACTCTGAGCCCCTCCGGGTTGACTGAGCTTCTCACCCTATCTTTAAGGGAAAGCCCAGACACCCTGCGGAGGAAACTCATTTCAGCCGCTTGTATTCGTGATCTCGTTCTTTTGGTCACTATCTATAGCTCATGACCATAGGTGAGGGTAGGAACGTAGATCGACTCTGTAAATTGAGAGCTTGGCCTTACGGCTCAGCTCCTTTTTCACCACGACAGACCGATGCAGAGCCCGCTTCACTGTGGACGCCGCATCGATCCACCTGTCGATCTCACACTCCATTCTTCCCTCACTCGTGAACAAGACCTTGAGATACTTGAACTCCTCCACTTGGGGCAGAATCTTGCTCCCAACCCTGAGAGGGCACTCCACCCTTTTCTGGCTGAGGACCATGGCCTCGGATTTGGAGGTGCTAATTCCCATCCCAGCTGCTTCACACTCAGCTGCAAACCAATTCAGAGAGAACTGAAGATCACAGCCTGATTAAGCAAATAGGACAGCATCATCTGCAGAAAGCAGTGACCCAATCCGCAGTCCAAATGCAATTACTGTTTCATTTTAAAATAATATTATTATGACGAGGAAGTGGATCTCTCCATTTTTATACATGTCATCGTCTCCCCTTTACTCATGGTAGATTTATGACTTCTTAAATTCATCTTTATAAAATTTCTTTTCATTATTAACACATTTCACAAATCTTATATGTTTTTTTCCATTTTTCATTTTGAGTGCAGGTACACTGAGAGGCTCAGTGAAGGTCACAGACTGACCTTGTGGTTTCAAGCAAGCCGATCTCCTTAGCCGCTAGGCTGCACTGTCACACTAAACACCATGCGGCTTTGCTGCCATTGAGTTTGATTATTCAGAAACACAATGCTGCACTTACGTTAATGATCAAAATGCCAAAGAGGCTTTAGAACCACAATCCCCTAGTACAACCCTTAATAGTCTTTGCCATTGTATCTAACTATGTGGATAACGAAGTAGACAGTTTACAATGTACATATCAGCAAAATAACTTTTGCATAGTATTATGTTTTAATTCACCATGGTACAAATGCTGCAATTAATATACTAGACATTAATAGATTGATACCCTTGTGCTTTAAGACGTCAGCTTTATTTTAGAGGGCTTGTCTCACAGAGCCAAGCACTGGCGAATTAAAAGTCAGCCACTTTAATTTGTATGTTCAGAAATTCACAGCATGTGGATAATTTGTTTGTCAGTTGAACACAGATGTAAAAATAAAAAAAAAGAATACAGCGCAGGGAGATTAATTCTGCTTTCTTTTAATAGACCTTGAGTGACATTTCAGATTAAATCTATGGTTGTTGATAATTAAAAAAAAAATCATGCCAGGTTGTGCACACTGAATGCAGTATTAGATGTCATAGTGGCTTTACAGTTAGAGAAAATAAGCTTAGTAGGTGGAGATGAGCCACTTGTCTTTGAGATTGTGCTGTGGACATTTTATCAGCATCATTTTTTACAGCTCCACAGACCTCGGTTTAACTCCTGGCCTGAGCACCCAAACTTTACATATTCACTGGACAGCAAAGATTTGGATTTCTGAACACTTTGAGTGTATCTTATGGATTTTAGCCTCCACCCCTTTAAATTTTCCTTTCTAGTACCGTTAGAATGTAAAACATTTGACAAATGAGAGGTGAACGCTCAGTCTATCAAGCCCGTTTGCTTAGCTAATAGCTAAGCTGTCCAAATATCTCATCCAGCTTCATCTTAAAGGTTGTCAAGGTTTCTGCTTCAACTCCATGTCTCGGTACTTTGTTTCAGATTCCCACAACTCTTTGCATAAAGAAGAGCTTCCTGCCTTCAGTCCTAAATGCACTTCCTGTTAATTTCCATTGGTGTCTTCAAATAGGTGATTCATCTGTAACGCCTTCTTCGCCATTTAAACCATGTGCAGTGCCCTGAGTTTGTGTGACAAATGTGCAATTGTTTGTTTTAGTTCTCAATGCCTCTTTCTATAGGGTGGTCCAGATCTAATTATGCAATTTTCATTACGCTATAACTTATTACAAGCTTAAGTTTATTATAAGTTTATTACATAGAAAATCACTCGAAAAATCCCAGACCATCGAGAAGTGTGCGAACTGACGACATGAAGAATCGTCTTTGCGCCGAACTGGAATTGTCCCCACATAAATCAAAGTCATTCAGATGATCTGGATCTGCATAATTAGATCTGGACCACCCTGTCTTTGCCATTTAATTGTAATATTCACTTTTCCAGTGCATCAGAATCTCTTACTTGCTTTACTTATAGACTTTAGTGCCTAGTGAAAATTCAGAGCCCAAAGAAATCAACAAAGTACAAAATTGCTAAATAATTATTAGAAAAAAATAAAGCAATTCAATAAACATATACACATAAGTTCTTCAGGTAACCAGGCCAACTAGTTACTTTTGGCTTTCAGGTTAAGGGTGAATCACGTACTCAAGGACGTCAGTGGAAATGAAGGGGAATTGCATTTAAAACTGAAGCCAGGAAGCACTTCTTTATGCAAAGAGTTGTGGGGCTCTGGAACAAACTAGCAAGACATGGAATTGAAGAGAAACCTTGAGAACTTTTAAGAAGAATCGGAATGAGATTTCGGGACAAGTTTAGTGTTCTGATCTCACTATTACGATGTAACAGATATTCAGGCAGCTAAACTAATCTCTTTATCAATATAACAACTTGGAGACTGGCTTGATACGAAGTGTACAAATCCCCAGTTTATTAACAAAGAGCAGGTGTGAAACTGCAAGTAAAGAAACAACACAAATAACAACATAGTTTGCTAACAGCTTTAAAACTATAAGTAGCAGTACAGGACAGTAAAATTTTACATATATAAACTTATCGGCTGTGCTACCATAGGCTTAAACAAGAGGGATGAACTTTGCTGCAAGTACGAGGGACATTCAAAAAGTTTCCACACTTTTATATTTTCGTTGGAAATGATGAAGGCAGGAGGAGTAGTAATTGAGCATTAAATAGTTGGTACGATGCTAGGAAAATTGCATTGCAAATGAAGGTAACTATGTATAAAAGTGAGGTAATTTGTTTTTGTAATTGTTAATAGAGTTAAAAAAAGTGCAGAAACTTTTCTGAATGTCCTTCATATTTGTGGCAGATTCACTACTTACCTTGGGAACGCCCCACTGTAAGGCGGCTTAGGTAGGACAAATATCTCGTGAAGTAAGCCTATCTTGTATAAAAACGTGCATGTGTGGAAGTGTGTGTGTCTGTTTGTCCGGCCCAGAAGTGTCTGGCTCGGCATGAAGCTCAAACAGCCGGCAAGTCGGCCCCAAGTTAAACGGAAGAAAGAAGTATGAGGCTACAGTATGAAGCTGAAAGAAAGCGACTCTGTCGCCATAGCGAGTAGGAGGACGTTGTATGGACCAAGCAAAGGTAATTCCACGGCAGGTCAGGGGGTGGCAGGGTGCACTAAACCTTCTCCTGTTATCTCTACAGACCAACCATGGGAAAAACCTGACTGATTCAGAGCTGTTGACATACTAGAGAAAGTAGTCGCCAGTCAGCTTCAGTCACACCTTACGCGTTACAATCTATTTGAGAAATTCCAGTCTGGCTTTCGCACTGGTCATAGTACAGAAACGGCACTAACACGGGTTGTAAATGACATTCTGATATCCTCTGATGAAGGAAATTCCACTGTAATTATGTTGTTGGACTTAAGTGCAGCGTTTGACACCATTGACCATTCTATTTTACTGCACAGGCTAGAAAACGATGTTGGGCTTACAGGCCCCGTGCTCGCTTGGTTCAATTCTTATTTATCAAATCGATTCCAGTATGTACAGAAATGTGCAGACAGTACTCCATCATTATACACAGAAGTTCAATATGGTGTCCCGCAGGGCTCAGTACTGGGACCTTTACTATTTTCACTTTACATGCTTCCACTGGGATCTCTCATTAGGAAACATAATGTTAATTTTCACTCGTATGCAGATGACACCCAGTTATACCTTTCATTTAAATCAAATGAAGTTTCTCCGATGTTGTCTTTAATTAGTTGTGTTAGTGAATTAAAGGAATGGATGAATGAGAACTACTTGTCTTTAAATACAGATAAAACAGAGATGTTAATTGTTGGAGGGAATGACGCTGATCACAGCAATATTTTGTCGTCATTTAACTCAGTTGGAATCCCAATTAATTTTACTGAATCAGCCCGCAATCTAGGAGTTATCTTTGACTCTAGCATGTCATTTAAAGCGCATATTACAAAGTCGTCCAAAACATGTTTTTTCCATCTTAAAAATGTTAGGAAATTAAGGCGCTTTCTAAATAAACAGGATTGTGAGAAATTAATTCATGCATTTATCTCTAGTAGGATTGACTACTGCAATGCGGTGTTCACTGGCTGTTCAAACTGTTCTCTATACAGCCTCCAGTTAATCCAAAATGCGCTGCAAGAATTATTACAAGAACAAGAAAATATGAACACATAACCCCAGTTCTTAAATCTTTACACTGGCTCCCAGTTAAGTTCAGGGCAGATTTCAAAATCCTCCTTTTAACATATAAAGCATTAAATGGCCAAGGTCCGCTTACTTGTCTGAACTTATCATGACTTACAAACCTGAGCGCACATTAAGATCTCAAGATGCCGGTCTGCTTAGGATTCCAAGGATTAATAAAATAACAGTGGGAGGTCGAGCTTTTAGTTACAGGGCCCCTAAACTGTGGAATGGTCTTCCTGCTTCCATAAGAGATGCCCCTTCAGTCTCAGCCTTTAAATCCCGGCTGAAGACTCACTACTTCAGTTTAGCATATCCTGACTAGAGCTGCTGATTAACTGTACATACTGCATCTCTGTTGTTAGTCATTAGCACTATAACATAAGTAACATGATAATTATATTTGAATACTAACCCTCACCTATTCTGTTTCTTTTCTCGGTACCCAAATGTGGCAATTGGTGCCACGGCCCACCTGCCAAGTTGTTTGCCTGCCTATGGTAAAGTCATCCCTGATGGAGGATCACAGGAATCATGGGAAAGAGGGGTCCTTTCATCGGAGCAACGTTTCAGCTGTGGCATGGCCAAATGGGGAGGCAGCTAGATGGATGAGGTCTCCAGGACTCTAAAAATATCCAAACCTAATTATGTCATCATCATCAAGCCCTTCCGTGAGAACCCTAAATCCAAAGAGGACTGTTTCATTTATGTTAGGTAGAATGCCCAGAGGGGACTGGGCGGTCTCATGGTCTGGAATCCTACAGATTTTATTTTTCTCCAGCCGTCTGAAGTTTTTTTTTGTTTTTCTGTCCCCCCTGGCCATTGAACCTTACTCTTATTCGATGTTAATGTTGATTTATTTTTTTATAATTATGTCTTTCATTTTTCTATTCTTTAATATGTAAAGCACTTTGAGCTACTGTTTGTATGAAAATGTGCTATATAAATAAATGTTGTTGTTGTTGATGTCATATCATCTACTGTTAAACCGTACTTCTAAAATTTTTATTATTATGCTGTCTTAAGGAATTGTTCTGTTCTGTATATTGTATTGTATTGACCCCCTACTTTTGACACCCACTGCACGCCCAACCTACCTGGAAAGGGGTCTCTCTTTGAACTGCCTTTCCCGAGGTTTCTTCCATTTTCCTACAAGGTTTTTATTGGGAGTTTTTCCTTGTCTTCTCAGAGAGTCAAGGCTGGGGGGCTGTCAAAAGGCAGGGCCTGTTAAAGCCCATTGCGGCACTTCCTGTGTGATTTTGGGCTATACAAAAATAAACTGTATTGTATTGTATTGTATTGTACTTCCAGCATTCAGCATGATGTCACTACCAGTTCCGGCGCCCAGAAGAACATCACTTCCAACGCACAGACTAACGTCAGAAGAACATCACTTCTGGTTCTCCTACATCACTTCTGGTCTAATCCCTTAAAGCCGCCATCTTTGCAAACCCTCACTGGTTCTGTTTTGGACTCAGTATTGTGAACATCTCTGTGCTATTCAAAACCCTTTTGCAGCCAGGAATAATATACGGGTGGCTGCTCCAAAACTTTTTAAGTGTGTCGAGTCTGTTCCTTTTTACACCGCTAATACACAAGCGAAGCAAGCACATCGGCAAAACAAAACCTCCAAGGAGAGAGAAACTCGCTTAGCCACTGATAGACAAATGGGGCAAGCACATCCGCAAAACGAAACCACCGACTCTGTATTTCAATTTTTTTTCTGACGATTTCAATAATTTCTAGGAGCCCGGGCTTTTTACAGCATGGGCTTACACAGCTAGTTTGAATATAACATTAGTTTACAAAAACTGAAATGATTAATACTTAAGCATTTTGCCCATCTTAACAAACATGACACTTAGCTTTTAGCTAAACAAACAGGCTTGATGGACTGAATGGTCTCCTCTCGTTTGTCAAATTTATTATGTTTCTAAACTCACTTAATGAACTAAACACACTAAATTCAATAAAAGCTTTTAGAACATTACAACATTAGAACAATCCAGGTGAGAACAGGCCATTCAGCACAACAAGGTTCACAGTCTTTTCCACTTAATTCTTCTAAAACAACATCAAGTTATATCAAACCACACTACTTTTTCACTTATTCCATGTGTCTCTGGTTCTCGGTGTAAAGAAAAGCATCCTAAAGTTTGTGCGACATTTACCCTTAACATGTTTCTGACTGTGTTCCTGTGTTCTTGATGTGGCAGTAAATAAGTCACAATATTTTAATTCAACAAAAGGAGGCTGCGGTGGGCTGGCGCCTTGCCCGGGGTTTGTTCCTGCCTTGTGCCCTGTGCTGGCTGTGATTGGCTCCAGCAGACCCCAATGACCCTGTGTTAGGATATAGCGGGTTGGATAATGACTGACAAAAAGAGGTCTTTAATAGCATTAATGCTGACCCAGAACTTTAAGTTCTGAATGTCAGTTAAAGTAGTCTCCAGTTTTTTATAGCTTGGAAATCTTCCCCCCGACTCTTGTCGTTCCATCAATTATCCTGCTTACTTCATACCAATAAGTGTTATGTCATGTCTGGTGACCCAGAGGTAGCAAACATTGATCAGTTTTATTGCTTACAAAGATCATTAAGTTTCTTATCAGTAACTGCCTGACCCTTGAAACACCAAAATACTTATTAAGGTACAGATTTGGTCACAATTTAAAGAAAATAACTAATATGAAACTATTTAATATACATGAAATCCACAACTACACATATTTTCCTACTGATAGGATTTAAAGTTAACAGAGCAGAATATAAACCCTGAACAGACATGTACTGTACAAACTGAGCATATATTCTTCCACATTAATTAATGTATTTTAAAGTCACAGTCTCGATCCACTGTACTAATTCCCTTCATAATTTTAAACACTTCAATCATGTCACCTCTTAATCTTCTTTTGCTTAAACTGTAAAGGCTCAGCTCTTTATTTTTCCTTATAACTCACCCCCTTTAGTCCTGAATCAGCCGAGTTGCTCTTCTCTGGACTTTTTATAGTGCTGTTTTTTAATATGGAGCCCAAAACTGCACCCAGTACTCCAGATGAGGCCTCACCAGTGTGTTATAAAGCTTGAGCAGAACCTCCTGTGACTTGTACTCCACACATCAGGGCGCTATATAACCTGAAATTCTGTTTGCCTTCTTAATGGATTCTGAACACTGTCAGGAAGTTGATGGTGTCAAGTCCACTACAACTCCTAAATCCTTCTCATAAGGGGTACTTTTGATTTTCAGATGTCCCATTGTGTATTCAAACATTTTTACTTTCTACATGTAATACTTTACATTTACTTACATAACATTTCATTGGCCACAAATCTATCCAAGTCCCACTGTAATGAAGCTAATTTTAAGTTTCTCCAACTTCCTATGCGATACACTCACAATATATTTGTGTTCGGTCTGAAGTTGTCTATTATAATCACCAAACATTTTTGTGAAGCAAATGTTTTGAAAAAACGTGTCGTCCATTGTTATGTGAATTGCTGATTTTTCAATTGGTCCCATAAGAGCAAGAGTGGAAATGTGTCTGAGGGCTCTCGTTGATGAAATGGCTTCCCAGTCAGGATTTGGTTCCCACCTTCCACCCAGTGCAGCTTAGACAAACTGTGAAATGGGTAAGCAGGTCACGGATAGATGGATGACAGTTTTAGTACCTGAGAGGCAATTGCAGATGATGCATTGTCCTGCAGAACTAGCATAGATCAAATATTTTAATTTAATTTAACAGAGGCCTGTGGTAAAGCATGGTAGGGGTTCATAGCAGTGCGATATTTTGTAAATAAAAACAGTGCAGCTCAGGCTGGTAGGTGTGGGCACATGCTGCTGAAAAGCCATGTGGCCTCTGGGTGTTTCTGATTTCTTACTCATGTGCAGGCGCAATTGGCTCAGCTGTTCCTCATTGATGATCAGAGAACTATTAGGCAAATCACCTGCATCCAACACTCATAAAGAAAAGAACGGAAAAAAAAAAGAAGGAAGTACATAAGTGTGAAGAAAGAAAACAAAAAACAGTATGCGTGAGCAAAGAGTAAGATCAGGAGTATGAGTCTGTGCAGTTGTCGCTCTGCCAGTCGAAGCTTATACAGAGCCCACTGCTAGGAAAAGGGTGAGAATTCGCTTCCCCCTCATTGTCTGGTGGAAACATGCCCATTGTCTTACAAAAACCTCATCCCTCAATGTTCATAGAACAGACAGGGTGGGTGGTAAGGTCCAGAGTGCATGCCACTTGAGTTACAACAAAAAGAGTTTGCATAAGCAAAGAGTAAGATCAGAAGTATGAGTCAATGCAGTTGTCACAGTGCCAGTTGAAGTCCAAATCAAGCCCTCAGCTGGGATTTGCAGTGGGTGAATTTTCTTCCCCCTAAGTGTCTGGAGTATGCCCATCAACTTACATAAATGATACACCTCAGGTGAGGGGCCGCTTATTTTGTCTAACGGATTGACCAGTTGTGGCTGGGTTAGGAGTTGTTAGGAAGAAAGATGATTGGGATGTGGTCCCATGGGGAACAAAAGGAATGGCGCTCCAGGGGCACGGGACTCCTGCTTAGCACTCAGGGAGCAGAAGCAGCTGCTTAGCTTCAAGGATCATCCTGTGGATGTCTAAAGATTGGGGTGGAATGGCGGAGCCAGGCTTTAGGCATCCGAGTAGGTGAGTGCCTGAGGTGGCTAGGATGAAAGCCATTTTAATGGATGATTTCTCTTGCTGGTGTCTCAGTCCCACTGTGGAACCCCCGATGGGTGAGCAGGGAAAGACAAGAAGCAGAAGGGGAGTAAGGCTTGCAGGAGTAAAAGTAACCCAATTTTATCACAATTTGTTTTTCTCGATTTTGACATTTTATTTGGATTAGTTATTGATGATTGATTTTAACTCCCTCAGAAGAGCACTTGTTTTATTTGATTATCTATGCATTATTTAATTATTTAAGGAAAGCTTTATGCTACACTGATTTTTGGGCACTGTCTTGTTTGATGTAAATAAATTGAATTTGCTCCAGCCTTACTTGTTTGTTTCCTCGTTGCACAAGTCCATCTTGGTTTCATGAATATCAATCTCCCTGGAAATGGGTAGGGCCAAGACTCTGTGCACCCGGGCATCACATGGCCATTCTCTGAATGTACAACAAATTTTACATGAAACGTTTGGATCAACCCAAGGCATTGCTTGGAGGTGAAGAGGTGTTGTGGCATGTACATGATGGAGTTGAACCTGAGTCTTTTCTATATCATTCCTTAGCTAAACACAGTAAATGTTTCCAGTATACTCCAAAAATGAACAGTTATTAAACAAAGGTAAATATCCTTTATATTTTAGTCTAGTTTCTTTTTACCTGAGGGTAACTACCTGCTTATTTATCCAGTGCCTGATTGCTTTATTTTGTAAATGCTTGCACTATTTTAAAATGTTCTCAGACATTCAATAACATTCATATTTGAGTGCTGGGGTTTCTTGCATGAAAACTGTAGGCTATTTTTACTATTTCTTTCATTATAATTCAGCAATTTCTGGCATTAATATGTAGATTTATGTATGGGAAATGCAATTTTCTTGAGTCAGCTTCTAGCCTTCTGCCAGGAGCCTGTCTCCCACGGTTTCACTTTCAATAGGAAACATTAGTTAACCTTAATTTATTGTTTGTTCATTCCTAGAAATTTCCTGTGTAGGTATCTTGTGAAGAAAATAAATAGTAATAATTATGTTTTATATATATATATATATATATATATATATATATATATAAAACATCTGGATGACATAGTGGTGCAGGGATTATTAAATCAGTCCCACAAGAACAGGGTTTAACATAAGGCACTGTCAGCATGAAGCTTCCTTTCTCCAGGTACTCGAGGGTTCCCTCTGAAAATGTGACCATGTGTACATCCAGTGGTGGCCCATGTCTTGCATATAATGTGTCAGTTGTTTCATCAGTTTGGTGGCATTATCAGCACTGGTTTGTACCTTTTTATCATTTCTTACATTTTGCTTGTTGGTTATCTACCAATGCTTATAGCGATCCAAGATGGCTGCCACCTCATGATGCATGTGCTCTCCTTTTAGGAGTGCAACATCAAAGAGACATGGTCTCATTATCTTGGTGGTACACCTGGAAGCAAGATTAAATCTTTATCCTGTGATTTTTTTTTTTATAGAAGCCAAAAGCTGTCTTTTTGGGCTCCTGTATCTTACATTTTTCAAAGAAATTTTTATTCTTTGCTTTTTCTTTTGCACCGTATTTTCTTTGTATTTTTTAACATTTAATGCTCCCACTCTCTTTGTTTGTTTTAGCCTGTTACTATTTCAATGTGTGCTCAGCACGGTCATATTTCTTTTGCTCATTTTGGATTCATTTAAGTAGGCAGATGCCCACCTGATTTTATTAGAGTTAGGGTGTGAAGAAACTCCTTGCGAACTCTCCATAGTAATGTTGGTACACTGTTCTTTAGAATAGTGCAATTACATCTGTTTTTTTTTTTTTGTACAGCTCTTTTAAAGCTATGTAATAAATGTCAAATTAGCTTTAAGTTTAGAACACCGATTCTTCAAAACTTATAAGGAATATTGAAAAATAATACATGTTTAATTATTCCATCCATCTATCCATCCAGGGTCGCACCTGTCCCAGCAAGCTTACAGCACAAGGCAGGAATAATCCCTGGACGGGGTGCCAGCTCATCGCTACTGATGTGCCACTGTGCCCCCACATGTTTAATTATTAACAGTATACAAGATAACAATTTATCTGTATAATGTAATATACATACTTTGATGCATTTCATCTTTACAATTATATCAAGTATACATCCTAGTATTCTAACAGCTCACAGCTCCAAGAGGATAGCAGTAAAAAAATTTACATCAACTTAGAAGCCAGGCATCATCATCTATAAATATGTGCTCTCTTCTATTGAATTGAATTCCTTTATTGTCATTGTATGGTACAATGAGATTCAATATGCAATTCCTCTATAAACTTATTTTCCTATAAAATGATAAAATAACAATATTAATACGATAAAAAACAATGAAAAATGTATAATATGAAAGTATAAGTACAACATACAGTATACATACAGTGCAGAAAGTGCAAATGGTTCATAAAGTGGCTTAGGTTGTGCAATGATACAGTTGTAGTGCAAGTTTAGAGTGAGGTAATTGTAATTATAAGTACAAACAGTTCTACAGGGAGCACTTGATGGACTGATTGAGTGCATGTATACCTCTTGGGATGAAGCTGTTTCTGAGCCTCAAGATCCGTGGTGGAAAGGTTCTGAAGCATTTGTTGGATTGGAGAAGTTCACATAGACTGCAGCATGACTGGTGACTTTCCTTAGGTAGCGTGTGCTATAAATGTCCTCCAGGGCTGGAAGCTGTATCTCGATAATCCTTTGCGCTCTCGACACAACCTGCTGTAGTGCTTTCCTATTAGTTTCCTGTACAGCTGTGATTCCACAGTCAGATACAGTGTGTTAAAATACTCTGAGTAATGCACTAAAAGTAACAAAGCTGAAGCAGCTATAATATTTGGAATAGTTTGGCCATTCCGTGCACCATTATATTGTTGCAGGTTAATTATAATCAGGTGCCTTAAATTTATTAAAAACACACAGTTAATTTTTGTGTATTTGATAAAGCCTGCATCTTGGATGTGAATCTAAAAAAGAATGGGAAAGCACTCAGGAATAGTAGCACTGTTTTGATGCTGGGGTGCCACCAGTTTGAAAACTGAACAGAAACGTGTGTACACAAGGTGGGGAGCTGCTGTGAGAATGTGCATGCTTTTATGCGAAGTTTAGTTTTTTTATACATCACAAAGTGAGCATGGAAATGGGCATACGTAACATTCTTGTGCATATACACAATTTATAAACTAGGCCTCAGGTATCCAAATGAGACATTTTATAGGAAACGACAGGCTTTACAATCAGAATTCAACCTCTTGACATCAAAATAAATGTTGGGTACTAAGACATCATTACTATGGAGAGAAGGCTAATAAGATCTTAGCTCAACAAATCCACAGGCAGGAAGTAAGCAGTGAAATATTAAAAATTACCAGCACAAACGGAGAAAAAAATCATTGACCTTAAAAATATAATGTACACATTTAGAGATTACTATAAGTCCTTATATTCTACTCAGTTAAAGGAAGACATTACACAATCTAATGTATTTTTGATGCATTACAGATGCCACAGCTAGATACTCTCAGTGCAGAGGAATCTGGATTAACCTCTGACACTCTCAGAATTACTAGATGCTATAAATTCGCTTCAGAGTGGGAAACCAGCAGGCCCTGATGGCTACCCTGCTGAATTTATAAAAATTTTCAATTAAGTAAGCTCCCCTGTTATTAGCAACATTTATAGAAGCTAGAGAAAATAAAATTCTACCTCAAGCTTTTTGCCAAACATTAATTACCATCATTCCTAAGAAAAATAAGGACTTATTAAAATGTGCATCATACAGAACAATCTCACTTCTAAATAACAATGTTAAGAAGCTCTCCAAAGTTCTAGCTAGAAGGATTAAGAAAGGCCTTCCTTCAGTTACATCACAAGACCAAGCAGGATTTATTAAAGTCAGACACTTAGTTTCCAATCTTTTGACGCCTATTTAATGTAATATATCTACCCACAAAGTCTAACACCCTGGAGATCTTATTATCTTTGGATGTAGAAAAAGCTTTTGATATGGTTAAATGGGACTACCTATTCATCACATTGTACAAATTTGGGTTTGACCAGAACATATGTGCATAGATCGAACTACTTTATACCAGTCCAGACACTTCAGTTTGTATTAACAACATTATTTCAGACTACTTGAAAACAGAATGTGTTACTAGAAAAGGATGCTTTCTGTCTATGCTCTATGCAATCACCATTGAACTACTTTTGAAATGCACCTGAGGTAAAGGGGATTATCAGTGAAGGACTGGGACAGAAAATATCACTATATATGGTACTTGTATATCAAACCCACACAATTCTGTGCCTGCAGTACTCTTAACAGCACTTGAAGAATTACAAAAGATACCTGGACTCAAAATTAATTTGAATACGTTTGATTTTTACAGTGAACTCTCTATCACATAACATCAGATTGGACACCTTTGGTTTTATCATCACAGATCAGTTTAAATACCTAGGGGTAAACATCACAAGTACAGTGGAACCTTGGTTTGCGAGCATAATTCGTTCCGGAAACGTGCTCGCAATCCAAAGCACTCGTATATCAAAGTGAATTTCCCCATGAGAAATAATGGAAACTCAGATGATTCTTTCCACAACCCAAAACTATTCATATAAAAATGATTAATACAATATATAAAGTAAAAATACATAAAACAAATTAAACCTGCACTTTACCTTTAAAAATAATCATGGCTGGTGTGAGTGAGTTTCTAAACTCATGTGGGATTCCACCCAACGGGACGACACGCGGAAGAGTATCCCAAAGCAATCACAGTCTCCCAGTGCCATAGCAGTTCGCCGTATAAGCGCATCCAAAATGATCACAGACATGCTATAAGCGCCTGCCATCAATGGGTGATACAAGGAACATTATAAAGATCCTGCTATATTAAAAAACAGTACTGTTGCTGTTTCAAGCTGAAGGGGGCTGGTGTTGTTAAAGTACTGAGACTCAGCTTCGTGTTTTGGGGCGCAAGATGGGGACTCGCACTTCACAGCACACATGTGTGTGCACGCACGCACACACACACACAGTCACAATGCTGTAGTAAACAGTATACACTCGTACGGATGTTGACTATATGAGACTCAGACGGAGAATAGGAGACAATTGCCCTCAAGAGAAGAGAGAGAGAGAGAGATAAGGAGAAAGAGAGAGAGAGAGAGGCGAATGCGAGCAAGAGAGATAAGAAGAGAGAGAGAGAGACACGCTGTGAGAGCAAGAGAGATGAGAGAGAGACAGAGACGGTGCGAGCGAGAGAGATAAGAGAGAAAGAGAGATGCGTGCGCGTGAGAGAGAAGAACCATCAGCTCAGTTGTTATCACATGATAATAAGCAGACAGTGTGTATCCATACTGCTCGTATTGCAAGACATCGCTCGTTTATCAAGTCAAAATTTATTAAAAAATTTTGCTCATCTTGCAAAACACTCGTAAACCAAGTTACTCATAAACCGAGGTTCCACTGTATATATAAAGCTCTTTTCAACTAAACTGGCATAGATGGTTTATCCTTCATCTCACTTTAGCCGGTAGAATCAACACTGTCAAGATGAATTTTCTTCCCAAGCTTCTTTTTCTATTCCATAGCATCTGCATATATTCATTAACAAATATTTTTTAAGAAACCAGATTCAATCATAACCTCATTTATTCGTAATTCAAAAGAACGACCTAAAACAGAAGGTGGCATGGCACTACCTAACATTCAATTTTATTACTGGGCGACAGATATACAAGCTAAAAACTAGATGAACACACACAAGCTTGGTCTGCAATAGAAAGAAAATCCTGCAGTACTTCTTTCTATTCCGTGCCTTGTAACCAAGCAAATACAAGTTTTCATCAATATACTAACAACCCAATTGCCCTTCATTTATTCAGAATATGGAGCCAATGTAGGAAGCACTTCAAGATAGAGACGCTTTTATCTATTGCACCTGTATACAATAATCACCTTTTTTTCTACCCTCTCAAACGTACACAGTTTTTAATGTTTGTAAAACGTATGGGATTAAATCATTTAGAGATTTGTTGCATCCTATGAACAATTACACTTCAAATTTAACTTCCCATCAACACAATTTTTTCACTATGTTCAAATTAGAAACTTTGCTAAATGGAGTCTGCCCAATTTTCCTCACTACCCACCTATTTCTATTTCAGAAGAAATACTGATCAGTCTTATAATATATAAAAACCTTTTAAAGTCCATTTCCTTTCAAAGGAAGAAGAAAAAACAAACTGTAATTGCCTTTACCTCACTGCAAGCATGCAAGACTTACCTTGCATGACTGGAAGGATTCCAGCCCACCTCTTTTAAGTCAGTGGGTAACTGATGTTATATATTATTTGGAATTGGAAAACATCTAATTCTCACTTAGAGGATCTGTTCGAAACATTTTGAAACCTGGCAGTATCTAATCAATAACATTTTAGAATAAGCATTTTTATCAGGGAAAAGGATTCTCCTCCCTCTTTTCTGCTCTTAAAGTTTTACTCTGGCTGTTGGCCTTCCTCTCTTTCTCTTGGGTGGGGATTGAATCTGTTAAACTTGTATGGAATGTTACTTGCTTTTAATAAAATCAATAGAAAAATAGATTAACACAATTACCTGTTAGGGTTTTGCAGTTTTTGCCGTTTGTCAATTATTTCTTGTTATGTACCATCTGACCATCCGCTAATGCTGTCAAGAAGTTCAGTATAGGACACGGTAAACTTGGATAAAGCAAGGGGCTGAGGTTTACTTCAGACATTTTGCTTTTGTGTCAATTTATAAAATCAGTTGGGATCATTCAAATTCCTGCTGGTAGATTTGTTTGTTTCTCACAGTGAAATTTCTCAGAACAAAACAATATTGCCAAACGCAGTAATACTTTACTTCTGTACTTCAGTTTGTTTCGGAGGTAGATGTATAAAACTAGTTTAGAATAATTTATAATAAAGCATGTACCCTAATTATGAAGAAAAAATTAATGCTGTAGTTTAAATGTATTAGTAGGTTTAATGAAACATTCGACCCAAGCAAAATGGCAACATCATTCTTCATTTTTATTTGGCTGCACCCATTAGGGGCCACCACAGTGGATCATTTGTTTCCATATCTACCTCTCTATATCTTGCTCTGTTACACCCATCACCTGCATGTCCTCTCTCAGCACATCCAGAGAGACCTTCTCTTAGGCCTTCCTCTTTTCCTGTTAACTAGCAGCTCCATCCTTAATGTCCTTCTCCCAATATACCCAGCATCTCAGCATCTCTGCACATGTCATAATTCTTCTCACTGTCAGGATAAAAAAAATAATTACAAGGCAGCTTCCCATCAGCCACTGTACTCCCCTGCTGCCTGATGGGAAATGTAGTACCTTCATTAGCACAGGTACATCACTACAGATGAAACAAAAATATAGGGAGGGAAAAGGTTTTTATATATATTAAACACCATTCTTAATGACGCAGAATTAACTGGCCGCTTAATGGCATAGTTTTGTGATTCTTCTTGCAAAGTGAAATAAATTAAATTTTCTTTGAAAGCTGGCAAATCACTAATATTAGGGGCCAAAACCCAGTTCCACGGTCCATGTCATTGATTATCAATTACTAGCCAACCCACAGTGTACCATACGCCGCATAATCAGGCCAATTTTTTAATGATTTTTAAGCACAGGGAGAAAATTAACATTTGAAAAATCGGTAATGTAATAAATCAGCAAGAAAAGCAACATTGTAACAATGCACGGAACGAACCAACACACAATCGTCCGTGACTGAAAACTGGCAGACCGCCATCGTGCCTTGTCCTGCCAGACGGAGGGATGCGAGTGCACTGCACTCAGGCGCATGTGGAACGGCAGGAGAGGAGAAGGACGTCCACTCGGCTCCCTCCGTCATGCTAGTCTGCCGATTTCTCATTCAGTATGCACTGCCCGCTCATGTGCCCACCTCCAACTCGTCACTGGAGTCGTTGTCATCTTTGCACAGTCCAGATGCACATGTGACTCACGTAGACGTTTCATTGCTCTGTGCGGTTTTGGCTGCTTTTCTATATATAATCCACCAAGACACCTGACCACTGTAGTAGCGAGGTGGGAGGGGGGTGTGCACAAAGGGTAGGGACGCAACCAGTGGGAGTGTATGAGTCGCACTTAGTGGGAATTCCACGGTTTGCAGCCCGAATGGGGTTCAACGGTACCCACTACTCTCTGCGCCGGGAAGACACTCGCTCAATCTCATGCATAATTATTAATTGAATGCTAAACACTTCTGGAAAGACACGGTTGTTTAAAACTGGTTGGTGTGAGAATATAACAGTAAGTGAATGAAAAGATGGAACTCTGAAGAGAGCAAAATACAACACAATAGTGAAGCCACGGCATAACAAACGCCACATAATTATTTATTGATGGTTGAACACTTCTGAAAAGACACAGTTGTCTAAAAAGGGAGGGTTTGAGGATACAACAGAAAGCGAATGAAAAGATGGAACTCTGGAGAGAGCAACATATAATTGTCCGTGAGTGAACAAGACACATGTTTGTCGCGGATGCAAATTGCTGTATGTAGGGTGTAAAACAGTTTTCTATGGTGCACGCGGTCGTGCGTCGTAACCGAAAACTTGGTTTTTAAAGACTGCTTACTTCATTGTGTTTTAACCTCAGTTGGAAAGGATTGTTTTAAGGATCCCATTGGATACCCCTCGCAAACTGTTTTACACGCTGCATATGGCGATTCACCTCCGCGAGAAACATGCCTCTATGAACAGTCAACATGGCTCGGAGGTGCCAGGAGTTGGTGGGCATGGCTCTTTCCTGCGTGTGCCATAGGTGTCTAACTTGTCAGCGGCTCAGTGAATCCACGCCCCCTTCCGGCGTGCTTTCCATGGTTGTCTTGCCTTAGTGAATTATATGTATAGATGCTACATTACTTTGTTCTTTAACAGACAGATTACTCCAAGCAATCTTTGAACATTAAGGCTAGAATCTGTAAGGTTAATACCCATTTATTGTATGTATTTCAAGACTTAGTCCTTTTCCTGCTTCTCAATGAAATTTCTTTGGAGCACACTCTCACAATAAAACATGTAAATCCCAATCTAAATACAGGGTTCACACATGGTAGAATGTAAGTAAGCTTTCCAAATCACTGATTTCTTCTACACCTGAATTAAGCTGTGTGTTAGGATTTAGTTTTTTAGAGCAGCATGGATGAAAATAACTTTAAGCTGATTTTTCACAAGATTAGTTAGGTAAGTGATGGTCAGTAATTAAAATCTGAATAACTAAAATGTTATAGGAAAAACAAACACCACAGATAAAAAAAAATTAGCTTAAAGGAAAGTTCCACCCAAAAAATTATATTTTCTTATTTGTTACTTAGCCTGCTTGGTTTGTACTGGTGACCACGAAAGATTTAAAACTCATGTTTTCATGGAGAACAGAGGTCACAGAGTTTCAACTTAAATGGGCATCTATGACGACCAATGCAGGACTATGGCAAACAATATCAGAAACGTTCATGAAAAAATTTCACATTACTTGCATTACATAATCCACATGCCAAGTTCTCCATTGGTGTGCTGATAAGGTCCCAAATATACACTGCAAAAAAGCTTAGCTAAAAAATAAGATATAAACACCAAATTTCAGGAGAAAATGACTTAATATTAGTTAAATTATCTGTCCATGCAGCAAGATAATTTTACATGCTAAAACATCTTAAAATAAGTTTGTTCTGATAGGTGTTCAAAAGTTTGAAATAAGTAGAAAATGCTGTTTTTTAGATCACATTACTTGAGATTAGACTTTCTACAGTGTAAATACACTGAATATTAAAAAATAATTTTTAATTCAGTTATTTTGCATTCTTAATTTTAGAACACTGAAAAATGAAGGCCAAGGAACAACAGAATAAATCACTAATATAAATGGAAAATTCTTAATACCAGTGGAGAATGATTGCCCTGTTACTTGAAACAAGTTAGCTCATCTTGAAATAGGTAGTCCAATATTTAATCTCAGAGCATACATCTTAAAACTACTATTTATACTATACTACCACTTTTACTAAAATATCGTCAGTAACACACTTTCTAAAAGAATGCTCTTATCAACAAAAAAGCAATGCACTGAAATGCCTGCTCCCTCTTTCAATAGTGAAAAGTCTGTTATTCTACTTTATGTATTGTCTAACATTGCACTTCATGATACAGAGGATTATTGTACCAGTCTTGTATATGCAGCTACAATATATGTAGATGTACGTTGACCCAGTGGTGCTAATTGTCTAGAGCCAACAAGAAGCTGTCCAGCTTGGGAGCAAACAACTGGAGGATTAGATGTGTGGGTTATGTGACATGTGTACTGTGACATGTTTTTCATTGACATTTTTCATATTGTTTGCTGTTGTCCTATGTTGGTCTTCCAGGATAGATTGGCATGATGTTTTGTATGCTTTGGTACCAATGAAATTTTCTAAAAAAGCAAACTGCCAGACACTCTTAATCCCAGGAAGAGTGTCAATTTTATTTCCACAGGGCCTTTTTATGATGCAGCTTCTGGGCCTTATCTGATAAAACAATCAATCACCAAGTGAAACTCCGGAGGTGTCTTCTCATGGTACCAGTAAAGCATTCAGCTTGAGCAAAGACTTATACAGTAACTCAGCAACTACCATCCTTGATGGACAAACCTTTGCACCATTACTCAACCAAAAGGGATGGACTTATGTACACAAAAGAAACCAATGGCACAAAGTCCACTCTATCCATTAATAAACACTACATGCCCCAAATTTGGGCTCTCTCTACACACTTGTTGCTTGGCCTTGCTGTATCCCTAACTTCTGCTTCATAGCAGCAACCCTTTTGGCTAGGATATGGCCATAATAGTGGCTGCTTAGTGGACAGAAAGAGTGGAAGATTTGTATTGGACTTAGACATCACTGCCATTGGTCCAAACCTTGCTTAGGAAAAGTAAGTGCATGATCAAGAGAGAGACTGTTCATATAAGCCACGTGTTCATCTTGCTAATGATGGGAGCTAACTGAACAGCAGATGTAGACTGCATGCTAAGAGGACATCCAAAAGAGGACACTCTGTATGAAAACCTCAAGGAAAAACCTGCAGGACCACGCTCAACCAGAAGGTGCAATTAAGTCAAAGATGGAGATGAGCCCCTAAACAAAAAAAAGAAAAGTATGCTTCTTTCAAGAGAAAGACAACCAGGAAAGGAACAAAGCATTACCTAAACCAAAGCTAAGAACAACTACTTTGATTCTGAGAACTATTAATTGTAACTTATTGTCATTTTGTATTGGTATCACTTTAGCTGTTATAAGATTCTCTGAAAGCAATAGGAAAGTGTAGAGTAGCATTTCACAAGCACAATCACTGGAGGGATAATCCAGTGTAGACTAGCTTTAAACAAATAAAAATGATGCAAATAAAGAAATAAAATAAATTAACCACAGGTCAGACACTAACACCTTTAAACAAACAAAAGAACTTATCTATCTGACCGCATAGACTGAAAGATCATAATTCATAAGTTAGGTGCATTTTTCTATAGAATAGAAGCTAACATAATTGTATGTGTTGTGTTGTTTGTTACTGTCCTTCGTCTATATGAAAGGAGATCCAAAATTCCTGTAAATCTTTAAGTACAATTTATTATACAACATACAGCAATTCCATTTAAGTCACAGTCAGAATAATCCAGTGACCATGAGCTTCTTAGCATTTCTTTGACTACTTATTCAGCACTTGTGAATATAATATGAATAAGGAGAGATATAATTTTACTCAGTATGTGAAATCTAGAGAGCACTCTTGAGCTGTCTCCAAACCCAAAATCACTATGAATGAAGCAAAAGTATAAGCACATTATTTATTTGTATAAGGGAAAAGGCAGTGGCACAAGAAGTACCTAAAAAGTACAAAGTAAAACACAAAACAATAAAGCTTAATACCCACTGACAGAAGGCCCTCCCTACCAGATTCAATGACCAATACATTATCCCTTTCATGCACAGCATCATTCCTTTCTTACCTCTCTCCAGATACCACCCTTCTCTTTTAACCAATTAAGTTCTTGCTTCTGACTACTCTCCTAACTGCAAGCTCATCAGATTGGTGGTAAACGGTTGAATTTGGACACCAGACTGAACCCACCTCTCTGATCTCCCTAAAAACTACAGCCTGGATTATGAGTAGTGCATAGAAACTGTGGGCCATATGTCCTGCATTCCTATGTCTTATATAGTGCTTTATCCCCATGGTGCCTACCCTTCCCAATATATAGCAGCAGACAATGGACAATATGAAGGACCACAATGCTGCCCTCTAGTGTACTGATCATCTCCTGTACAACAAACCACTCCCTTTTGTCTTCCTATTGCACCTCATGCCCTAGGAATAATTATTGTGTCCATTGTCCAGGCCACTTAATATAAATTTGTTTATGCTTAGTAGGGTTTTGTAAGAGTTCCATAGCACCCTGTGTCAGTTGTTATTCTTATCCTTACAAATTTTATATACAGTGATCCCTCGCTATATCGTGCTTCGACTTTCGCAGCTTCACTCCATCGCGGATTTTAAATGTAAGCATATCTAAATATATATATCACGCATTTTTCGCTGGTTCGTGGATTTCTGTGGACAATGGGTCTTTTAATTTAAAGTACATGTGTCCTCAGTTTGTTTGCCCAGTTGATTTCATACAAGGGACGCTATTGGCGGATGGCTTAGAAGCTACCTAATCAGAGCATGTATTACGTATTAAATAAAACTCCTCAATGATATACGATGTGCTTCCCGAGCGGTGCTTGATTGTTTGCTTTTCTCGTTCTCTCTCACTCTTTTGATATTCTCTGTGCCTGACGGAGGGGGTGTGAGCAGAGGGGCTGTTTGCCCAGAAGATACGTACAGTACTCTAAAAAATGCTGAAAGACTACCTTCACATTGCTCCCTTGTTTGCGGCTGCTTTATCGCGGTGCGCGTACTTAAAAGCACAACAGCACGTATTGATTTTTTGATTGTTTGCTTTTCTGTCACGCTCTCTGTCTCTTTCTGACATTCTCTGCTCCTGACGGACCTCCTTTGAAGAGAAGATATGTCTGCATTCTTTTAATTGTGAGAAAGAACTGTCATCTCTGTCTTGTCATGGAGCACAGTTTAAACTTTTGACTAAAGGGTGTTATTTCATGTCTAGAGGGCTCTAATAATGTTAACAGTGTGGGAGAGTTTATAAGGGCTTAAAATATATAAAAATAACCATACAAACATATGGTTTCTACTTCGCGGATTTTCACCTAGGGATCGAGGAGGGATTACTGTAGTTACCCTTATTTTATCCTATTTTAGATCTTTTTTTAATTATTTTTCCTTCCTTTATTATTTAAATCTCTCTGTTACAAATTAGCAGGCTTTCCATTACCTGCCATTCCACCTAGTTTGGTGTCATCTGCAAAGTTGAGAATTAATAGTTCTCGGGATCAAATTGATTATATTCTTGTTGAGATCATGTAGCAGCCCCAACACTTGTCCCTAAGGGACACCATTTTTAACATCACCTTATTCTGAAAGGTTTCCCCTCACCATAACTGTTTTCTTCCTGCGTTTGAGCTATTTTTGTACTAACCGTCACACACGTGCAATTGTGAAACCACCTAAGGGCTCATCTGACTGTAGTTCCACCCCTGAAGGAGGGTTGGTGCTGTTGCCTAATGTCTCTTCTCTTTATTCACCTCCAGATCTGATGATCAACAGCAAGACAAGTCTTATCTTCACCTTCAGTTTCTGCTCATCTGGTCCTACCTCTTCCTCTCTATCGACCTCTTCACTGTCTCCATTGTCATCTGCTAGTCATGCATCTGGAAAGGAGTTATTCTGAAACAAATGTTGTTTTCTTATTTTGTGTTTTCAATTGTACCAGGTATGCCTACAAATCTTTTTGTTCTCTCTGTCTTTTTACTACACAATCTACAGATTGCACCCTGAATTTCTACTTCTTTTAGTTTAGACCCATCTCTAACCTGCCTTTCTTAAGTAAAGTTCTGGAGAAGGCAGCCATTATGCAGTTAAATGACCACCTAAATAAACCTGCTATTCTTGATAAATTTCAGTCGGGTTTTAGAACAAATCACAGAACAGAAACTGCACTCATTAAAGTAGTAAATGATTTGCGAGTGAATGCAGACAGAGGCCATTTATCTGTTCTCATCCTCTTAGATCTGAGTGCTGCATTTGACACCATTGATCATAATATTCTTAGAAATTGCCTTAGTCAATGGGTGGGCCTCTCTGGCAGTGTCTTAAATTGGTTTGAATCCTACCTGACAGGGAGAAAATTCTTTGTTAGTTGTGGTAATTACAACTCAAAGTCACATGATATCCGATATGGTGCTCCACAAGGCTCTATCCTGGGTCCGCTGCTCTTCTCAATCTACATGCTCCCATTAGATCAGATTATCTCAGGGCACAGCATGAGCTACCACAGCTATGCTGATGACACACAGCTGTACTTATCAATAGCATCTGATGACCCTGATTCTCTTGATTCACTAACACAATGTCTGACTTGTATCTCAGAATGAATAAATAGTAACTTTCTCAAGTTAAATAAAGAGAAAACTGAAATCTTAGTGATTGGCAATAATGGATACAATGAGGCTATTAGAAATAAACTGGATACATTAGGATTAAAAGTCAAGACGGAGGTAAAAAGCTTAGGGGTAATTGTTGACTGTAATCTGAATTTTAAATCGCATATTAATCAGATCACTAGGACAGCATTTTTTCACTTAAGAAACATAGCAAGAGTTAGACCTCTTATATCACTGAAAGATGCTGAGAAATTAGTTCACGCATTTGTTTTCAGTCGACTAGATTACTGTAACGCACTCCTCTCAGGACTACCCAAAAAAGACATAAATCGTTTGCAACGAGTGCAGAATGCAGCTGCTAGAATCCTAACTAGGAAAAGAAAATCCAAACACATTTCTCCAGTTTTGATGTCACTACACTGGTTACCTGTGTCATTCAGGATTGACTTTAAAATTCTGCTTATGGTTTATAAAGCCTTAAATAATCTCGCCCCATCTTATTTATCGGAATGTCTGACACCTTATATTCCAAATCGTAACCTTAGATCCTCAAATGAGTGTCTCCTTAGAATTCCAAGAACAAAACTTAAAAGAAGTGGTGAGGCGGCCTTCTGCTGCTATGCACCTAAAATCTGGAATAGCCTGCCAATAGGAATTCGCCAGGCTGATACAGTAGAGCACTTTAAAACACTGCTGAAAACACATTACTTTAACATGGCCTTTTTATAACTTCAATTTAATTTAATTTAACAATCCTGATACTCTGTATGTTCAATTTCTTCATAATAACTATTCATGGTGGCTCTAAAATCCGTACTGACCCCTACTCTCTCTTCTGTTTCTTTTTCCGGTTTCTTTGTGGTGGTGGCCTGCGCCACCTCCACCTACTCAAAGCTTCATGATGCTCCAACAATGATGGACGGATTAAAAGGCAGAAGTCTACGTGACCATCATCATCATCAAGTCCTTCCGTGAGAACCCTAAATCCAAAGAGGACTGTTTCATTTATGTTAGGTAGAATGCCCAGAGGGGACTGGGCGGTCTCTTGGTCTGGAATCCCTACAGATTTTATTTTTTCTCCAGCCGTCTGGAGTTTTTTTTGTTTTTTCTGTCCCCCCTGGCCATTGAACCTTACTCTTATTCGATGTTAATTAATATTGACTTATTATATTTTCTTATTGTGTCTTTTATTTTTCTATTCTTTATTATGTAAAGCACTTTGAGCTACTGTTTGTATGAAAATGTGCTATATAAATAAATGTTGTTGTTGTTAGTTTGACCTTACATGTAGTATCTTATCAGAATTACAAGATTTGGATAAAACTCTGTACGTTCGTAAACTACTTTGAAAGTGATATTCCTGGTGTATCTGACGTCTCCTTCTGACTAACAACGTTGAATTTTGATTCATGTTCTGGGCTTGACAAAAGATTTTGGAGAGACTCTAGGTTATGAACTCTGCTCATTCTTTGGCTACATCTTATTCTCTCAATCCTATTACAAATTCTTGCTATATCCCTCATACAAATATACTTGAAGGAGATGGAGAGAGTTTAGTCAGTAGGAGACCAGGCAGCACTATAGTACCAAGAGGTTATGAGAAGGTACAGAGTACTGAAAAAAAAGTGACCACAGAGTAGAAAGTAGAAGTGATGGTGCTACTTATACTGTAAATGAGTACCGGTTGCCGATATGGAGGAGAAACACCGATACACCCTTTACTCCAAATAGCAAAATGTCGAAGTGACTGAGTACTACTTAGTAGCAGCCCACTTCAGGCACTGGTGTTGGCTAACAATTGTAATAATTATAAAACCACACGACAAAACTAAATTAGCTTCTCTTTTGCCATCATGTCTCATGCATATGGTCAAACCTATTTGCTGCAGGTGACCTTTTAAATTTACATAGAGTTAATAGAGTGCTAAATGCTTATAGTCTGCTTCACGCTTACAGTGAAACCAATCTCATGTCTCATTTTCTTTTATTAAAGTTTCAGATGACCTGGTTGCTACTGAAAAATTGTGATCAGTTTAACCATCTGCTACATTTTGTTCAGCTTCTTTCAGCTGTGCCCTCTTTAAAGGCCACTCTTAAGTATGAAGGAATAAGTACATAAATCTCTACCAAGTGACTGGATTTAAATTCAGTTTCAGTCTGCTTTGTGGGATGCAGTTGATACTCAGTCATTAATTTATTTTCACTACCGCAGTAGATTATTCTATTCATGTTTTTCTCTTACAGAATACACCCATCATATTCCAAATTTTATAAGCAATTTGCTCCACTTACTTTATATGTCTTGGACATTTAAATATGTCCAATAAAGATATGACAATGTTCAATTTTCTGAACAATTCAGTTGTCTCTTATTATGATTCACAAATTATTAAGACCCCTTCAGCTTTCTGCAAACTTTATTGTGTTCATTCATTCATTCATTTTCCACTACTTATCCAAAACTGAGCTGCGGGGGCAACAGTTTTAGCTGTTACTTTCCCCAGCCACACTCACTAACTCATACTGTGGGATCCCAAGGCATTAACAGGCCGTCTGGGAGATATAATCCTCCCAGCAAACACTGAGTCTTCCCCAGGGTCTCCTCCCAGCTGGTCGTGCCTGTAAAATCCCCACAGTGAGGTGTCCTGTTGGCATCTGTATTAGATGCCCTAACCATCTCAATTGGCACCTCTTGATGCAGAGGGTCAGCGGCTCTACACCAAGACTCTTCCAGATGTCTGCTCTTCTCACCAGATCTCTAAGGGAGAACCCAGTCACCCTCCAGAGAAAGCTAATTTTGGCCACTTGTACCTGCAATCTCATTCTTTCAATCATTACCCAAAGCTCGTGAACATAGCTGAGAGTAGGGACATAGATCAACTAGTAAATCGAGAACTTCACCTTCTTGTTCAGGTCCTTACTATGGATTGGTATAGTGACCTGTGTTATTGTGATATTTCCTTTTACTTATCCTTAGTTTCTTCAAGGATACTCATCAGGATCGTTACCGTGTTGGTCTACTGTTGCACCTTAAGATAAACACACTATAAGAAGAATGAGTCGGAGACATCATAAAGATTTGGGGCAGCCACCCGCATAATTGAATCGGCTGCAAAAGTAGGTTTTAAATAGCATGATGTGCTTAGTTCAGAGACCAAAACAGAACTGCCTGTACTGAGGCAAGATGGCAGTTTTAAAGGGCTGGAAGGGAAATGACATCATCTGTGCTGGAACTGAGAGTGGTGTCCTCGTGCCGGAAGTGACGTCATCCTTGGGGCAGGATTTCCCGGAAAAGGTCTGCAAGGGACTGAGAGAGATAGTCAGTACACTCCGCCACACCCTGGCCTGGCGTAGAATTACTAGTGTTAAGGCCCTTCAGCTGATTTCCCATGCGTATGTGTATGACAACACACACATAGATATACACACACACACAGACCCTTACCACAACAGTGGCTATGTATAACACATACACAACTTGTCACTCTCTTAGCACTTCAAGAGACTTACTTACACGAACAGCATACAATTTTTTAAATATATCTCAAACCTAAATATTATTTTGCTCTCTAGGAATAAATTTAAAATTAAAATACACATCTGATCAAAACCTACAAGTAGCTTCTGTTTTCTGTAACGAACAAGAAGTTACAAGTGCCCAACTGATTAAAATTGTGTAACTACTGATGATGTAATGTCTTGAAATTCTTGTGCAACTAAAGTCATAAGGTCAAATTTTGCTTAGCATTATCTGGGCAGATGAAGGGCAGGTGTCCTAGGACTACCTTTGCCTGGTGGTATTAATAAAATAAATTTAAAAGAAATGACACTAGAGAAAAAGTGTCCACAGTTTTCAAACTCCTCGAGCGGGACGATCTCAGCGATCTGGCCTTAATATCAAACCCTATTCCTTCAGCCCCTAATCAAAACACCACCTTTCAATCCCCTTAAAGTCCCCAAACCCACAGGCCCCTTATTGGAATGCCCCCTGATTGAGATCCCAGAAGCCCCCCGACATGATTCAATGCAACCTGCAGGAGCTAATAACCCCACTACTGTAATGATACATCGTAACTGAGACATTCAAGAGCTGAAGGACGTTGTGTCCGAATTGCCTGATCCCAAAGTCATCGGTGTGTTTAAAAAATTCATAGAACAATTACAGCAGCTGTATGATATGTATAAGCCTAATGCCGCAGAATGGACTCAGGTGCTGTGGAGAAAGCTTGGCACCACATGGGAGACTGTCAATCATGGACAGCATAACGGAAACCCGTGGCAGTGGAACGAGGCGTTGCCTCGGGGCCGGGATGAAGGTCCCTTTATTACGCAATGGGAACATGTTAAAATAATATTAAGGACAAGTATAAGAAAGGCAGAGACTGGTCTCTTATCTCGGCTGCCAAACAGAAAAAAAAAGAGACAGTAGATGAATGGGCACACTGAATTTAAGAGTTAATGACAAGGACCCCGATAATCAAATTATTTCTTTACAGAGTGCAGCCACGGACATTGAAAAGAAAAAGTGGTCCAAAGAAGGATCCCTCTCTGATGGAGTCTGGACTCATCAGCAAACTAACAAACCTTTTCTCCCAAAAGCTTCTTTTCCAGGTATGGCAAAAATAGCCCATGGCCTTGACCATGCTGGGAAAGATGCCATGGTTCAAGATGTTGAAAAACATTGGGAAGCTGTAGGCTTCTCTACATATGCAGAGCAATTCTGTAGACGCTGTGCATTATGTGAAAGGTTTAATGTAGGAAAAGGCACTCAGGTAAGTCCCGCCGTTACTCCTAACCCAATGGGTCCGTTTGAACACCTCCAAATGGATTTTATTGAACTAACACCGTCTAAAGGTTACCGATATTGCCTTGTGATTGTCGATGTGTTCTCCCGATGGGTAGAAGCTTTCCCTTCAAAACGCAATGATGTCAAAACGGTTGCTAAAGCACTAATTAAAGAAATTATTCCAAGATGGGGCATCCCGCAAAAGCTACAGACAGATAATGGTACTCACTTTGTGAATTCCATAATAAATGAATTGACTACCTGGCTACAGATCAATGTACATCATTACTGCAAATACCATCCACAAAGTGGGGGTATTGTGGAACGATGCAATGGCACCCTAAAAGCTAAGCTTGCAAAAATTTGTGAACAAACCAATTTATCCTGGCCAGATGCTTTACCCCTGGCTTTAATGGGATTGAGGGGACGGACACACCGGCAATTGGGGCTATCGCCGTTTGAAATCCTGACCGGACGACCCATGCCCGTTGGCATGGTTATAGAAATGTGAACCTGCATACTGTGGACAATGATCTTCTCTCTAGTCTTACACACAGGTGTCAGTGTAACCCATTAATCATTACTCTAAAGAATCCTTCTTTGCATGATTCAGGAACTTATGTCTTAGCTGCATATGCAAGTGGTCATGATCCCCGAGGTGCCTTTCTAAATAGTGCCCAATTGATTCAGTTTGCCACAAGTGGACTCCTGTCAAATTCCACACACATATAAAGGAGAATAAACGCAAACAGGATACACCTGAGCACAATATGGAGGGGACTGGCAAAGAACTTGAATGGTTTAATAAACAAGGAATGTCAGCTTTTGATTTTAATAAATGGGCAAACCTTTCTGAAAAAACTTTTTCACTTGGTCCTTATGGGCTATTGAGTTGCCAAAAATTGCAAATTTATCCTTTAAAAAACAAATCTGTAACAACATGAAGTGTGCAGAAATTGAATTGGTCTGAATACTTTCTCAGTTTGCAGTAGATGAAGATCAGATCATATTTAAGAGCCATTTAAATGGTAATCTGAAAATGTTACAGTTTATACATGTTTTTCGGTAACTGTGCAGGTAAGAATGACCATAAGTGGAAAATGATTTGATTAAAAAAAAGTTGCTAATGTCCAAGTGTATTGTTCAGAGTACCAAGTTCATGCCAGTGCAGCCTTTCCATTCTGTAAACTGAGGGTATTGCTGACCCTTTGTGTTCCCTCACCATGAATTTGCAATATATTTGCAAGAATTTATTTTGATCAATGTCTGCTCAAAATTTCAATTTCAGTTCTTCATTGTCTTGTGTACAAGTACCATGTACAATGAAATGCTTGCTTGCATGTGCCCCTGCAGACAGTGAACATAGACAAAAAAAATCCCACACACAATAAATAAATGAATATAATAAGTAAATAAATAAAACCAGAATCCTAGGAATAAATAAAGACAGTGGCAGAAGTATATGTGCAGGTAGCAGTGAAGGTGACACAAAGTTATTGATTGTTCAGTTTTGTTGGACATTTCCAAAATCTTATTGTATTGTTCCAGTGCTTATGCTCTCTAAGGAAAATGAGGTTCCATTGCCACATGTGACATTATAGAGAATGTCACACCTCAATACATGCAGTTTGTTAGGATTCCTGAAACAGCCCATTCATCTACTACTCTGCTTCAATAGAAGAAAGTCATTCAATCAATAAAAAATCGATGTTCTGCAGAAAGCTGACCTCTGCAGTCATGGCTTACAGGCTTTCTTATTGACAAATGATACCTGTGACAAGATTTTTTAATGTTTTTTTACACAAAGTAGATAAACCTAACCTTCAGGCAGAGCACTGTGTTTTATGCTGATAACACTGATGGGGCACGTTTTATCTCTGTGGGCATCACCTATATTTTTAATAGCTGAAAGGTGTGTGTATAGTTGATGATGGATGGGGAGAGCTTAGATGTGCTGAAGAAGTGGAGTTTGTAAGGATAAAGAAAAGATTTGTGTTGCACATACAAGCAGTTAGGAAGTTGATTAATCGACAGTTTTACAATATGGCATCTCTTGATAACTTTTCCTGAGGTCACCCTAGGAAATTCATTGCAAGCAATTAAAAAAAAAAACACAAGAGCTAGTACTGTGTGAATAATACTGTATTTTTCTGTTATTTTAACATTACATTTTTACTGTTATTTCAGCAACATCATGTTTATGACATTCTGTGCATTTAACTGTTCATAGGCCATGCCAAATTGTTTGCTTTCCCAAACTCTGACATTTGAGAGCTTTGAGTTGTAGCAATGCTGCACTATTGCCAGGCATATGATGTATGTGCCATGTGACCTGTGACATCATGATGGTCACGCTATAAAAGATGGCAGCACTCTTTAAATGGCACGTCAAAGTGGTAGCAATTGTCAGGCATACGCGTGCCCCCTGGGCTCTACACATGTAAGAATTAGGAGGACTGAGACTATGTAACACAATTGTTATGAAGAGGGAAACCAGGAGGACTTCTAATGTCAGTTCCTCTGGAAATCCTGTCCCTTCTGCTTAATCCATTGTATAAGAAAGAAGCAGACCAGTGCCTGTTTTTTATCAAGTGTCTCAGAGAAGGAGAATAGTCCTAACTGGCTCAAAAATCTTCGAATGAAGCAAATTGGTCCTACTCCTACTCCTTGTTCGGAATGGGAATAGGGCACTTTGTAACTTGTTCTTATCTCATTAACTGTGGTAGAACAAATTCTTATCCTACTTTTAGTGCAATTCCTAGGAGTATTTCTGAGATACCTTGATAAATACATCCCCGATGTCAAGAGTTCATTAGTGAACCCATATGATGGGCTAGTCCCTCAGAAGTAACCGCAAGAGACTAAAAATGTCAAATCTCTCACCATGACAGTCATGGTTTACTTGTATATACCTACTGCAGCAACAAGCATTAAACAGAAATTTCATCACGGGCTTCATCCATTCATCTCTGTGTCTTTTAACGTTTTACACAAATAAAGGAAATTTCGTGATCTGGCTTATGTTCTTAAATTTTTCCTATGGGTCCATGGCCTCTAGGTTTATTTGTTTTTGTTGTATAATTAATTACATTTCAATGTTGTATTTTTATGATAATTTTTTGAGTTTAATATTTCCTAATATTACAATCAATGTTTAAAGCAAAACAATTATTTATTTGATAATAAGGTCAGTATATAGCTAGAATTGAACACACTGATGAGTTATATCAGCAGGTATTAGCATATGTATCTAGCATGGAATGAGTTCTTTTTTAATTGTGGCGTGTAACATAACCCATATCTATATAGGTATAATATAAAAAGGCGATACCCCTCCCTTAGTGATACGGCGGTAAAAAATCACATAGGAGAAATAACTTTGCTTTCTTTAATGACAGTTTACATGGCATAACCGACAAAGGAAGCCACGACAAGACCTTCGGGAGTGAGGGCCCGATGTATAGAGTCTGCCATTTTTGTCGCTGCATTGGAAGGATTTTCAGGATCAGATGACGTTATGTCCCATCCATCCGTTGGGTTCAAAAGTGTGCTGGGCAAAGTTCCAAGGCTTTATACTCTTTCTTCATGTGCAGGCCTCCACTTAGGTGAATCATGCCATTCCAAACAAGGTAAAGAGAGGATAAAATTTCATGATGAGTTTGACACACAGAAATAGTATACAGTGCCCATTTCGCAGTTATACCTGTTTTGTCTTCTAATGCATGCCTAGCAGTTCTTATATGGTGAAATCCTGTGTGCTAAATCTGGCTTTGTGTTAGCTGTGCATGTGAGTAGAAAGAAAAGTAGATTTTGTGAGAAGAATGAGTCTCCAGACATTATAAAGGTTTGGGGCAGCCACCCGTATATTATATCCAAGCTGCAAAAGTTTGAAATAATTGAACAGAGATATTCATGAGACTGAGTCCAAAACAGAACTGAATACTTGGAGGTAAGATGGCAGTTTTAAGGGCTGGGGAAGGAAATGATGTCATCTATGCCGGAACTGGAAGTGACATCATCAGAGGTGCCGGAGCCAGAAGTGATGTCATCAGAGGTGCCGGGACCTGGCGAGATTTTCCAGGATTGGTCTGGGAAACTGAGAGAGACAGTCAGCACACTCTGCCACCCACTGGTCTTGTGTAGTATTACATTTACTCAGGCCCTTTAGCTGTCTCCTACACGCACGTGTGTGACAATTTATAAAATATTTTTGTACAGAGCACAGTGACATATTAAACATATTACAGCATGTGAAGGTGTTACAGATGGAAACTTATGAAATCCAGAAACAACTTTCACTTGGTAGCAATACACAGAAGAAGAGCTTATAGCATATTTCAAGAACAATGGATTATTGTGTTATTGCACTCACAGAAGTAGAGATTACAATGCACAAGACTATTTTGATTATTTTAGACTATTTAAATATTCATCTAAAAGAAGCCACTCTATGCATTTGAAATAAACCTTTGGAAATTATCTTGAGAAAATGAACTCCAATGACCTAGTTTTATACTTTCCATCTTTAAAGGTGACTCTCTCACCATGCACCTTTATTGCTTCTTGTGCGTCTCACACTGGCATGTATTCTTTCATCACGTGACCAAAGCTAAACTGACCAATCAGACCAAATCTAAACTGACCAATCATATTGCTCTGAAGATCTGGAAACATAGACCTTAGTGTTTTATTATATAGTAGATGTTTTTCAGGAGGCAGATTTCTACTAACTTATCGGCATGAGAAAACCCTCATATATAATTTATCGTTTCACTCATTTTATTGTTTAATTAAGCAAGATGGCAAGCTTTTTGAGGACCCCAAAAATAATTTTTAGGTTGTTGTTGGACTATTTTATGTGAAGAAAATTACACCCTTATGATAAAAAGTTAACCAATTTGTATATTCAGCAAAAATAATATGAAGGACTTGAAGATGCGCAACCACATCAACTGACCCCAGGGGTTTACCCCCTAATGGGATACAAGGGGTCAAAGCTACTCCTTTTCACAAAAAATGGCAATCAGTAATAAGCACTGTGGAGTGTTGTTTTACAGTATTTTGAGGTTGCTGGTTCTGAATATGATAATATTTTAGATATATAATTATTTTCCCTGTAGTAGCCAGTTGCAGAAGGTTAAAGGTGACAAATTTCAGACATAAGCATATGGGGTATTGTTTTAAAGCTATTTTAAGGTCAGTGATTACGATTTTGATCTTTTACTAGGGGTCTAGTCCTATATGGGCATCTATCAGATGGTGAAAAATGACCAAAATCTGTTACTATTGAGAATATTTACACTTTAAACATTTAAAAAGAAGCACACATTTTATTATTTTAAATATCTGATGGAACTATTCTTGTTTATTACTTTAGCACTTCTGCTTCTAAGATTACATTTCTAATGAACACCCCAAACTACAGTGGCTTACATTAGTTCGCACTTTTTCATTTTTTGTTTCCTTTAGTTTTTAACATGGCTAAATATGATGCATGTTTCCCTGTGACACCATCTTCTTTTATTTATGGATGTCACCATATAAGAGGCTGGTTGCTTGGATATTATTACCTATTGATCCCGGAAGTCACCCACCTTAAAGTCACTATCGTGATATTTTAAAAGCCAGCATCACACACTCCCAGTCGCTCCAAGATTACTGTAGATTTACAAAAGGTTGTTATGCAGCTTGACATGCCGTTACCCCAGAACACGATTTCTGATTATGTTTGTAGCAAAACAAAACCAGCACTCTCCATTTTGTGTCTAAGCAGTGCTGCTGCCTGGAGGAGACAGAGTCAAGGATGGAAGAGAATTCTTTACAGCTGATGGCAGTAAAAGTGAGGCAAACTTTATAGGAACATTTTATCATATTGTCACCACTGGGGACATTTGCCTTACTATAGTTGATGAGGCCATTTCTTTGTATAAAAGCCTTCTCATCCTTTTGATACACTGATTAAAAATATCAATAATGCGTTTTCTAGGCAAACAATGAGATTGACAAGTCATCTTGGTGATACACAAGTATCTTTTAGCTCTAAACTTAAAAACACACAGATGGGTGTTTATGTCATTTATATTTTGTGCTTTAAAAATTCTGCTTTTTCTCTTCCATTTTGCTATGTACATTATACTTTTCGTTTTTTTCTATATTATGTGCATAAGCCAATTGTCCTTTTCTCAATCCTTCTTATTTTAATACAGGATCGCAGGGGCCAGCGCCTGTCTTTATAGAATTTGTCAGGGGGATATAAACAGTCCATAATTTGAGTATCAGTCCTTCATACGATGCATTCAATTACACAGCCATGTTCCATGGGCCAATTCACTTACCAAAGTGATGTAAGAACAAAACTGGAGCTAACTGAAGCAGGTTTTGAAACAAGTCTTATGGAGATGTGTGGCTGTAGTGTTAACCATACCACCCCTGGCTCCCATATTTTCATAGGTACAGTGGCTTCTGTGCACATTCTGACCCCTTCACTGTCTGCACACTTTATTGTGTTGTAGATTTCATTTTACATGGATCCATTTTTATCCATCAATCTACAGTCATTAACCAATAATGAAAAAGTGAAAACATGTTCTCGGAAAGGTATGTAAATTTATTGAAAATCAAAAATGAAACTTTTCTTTCATATAAAACTATCTGTTCCCCGCTATTCCACCCACGTAGTATTAAAACTGGATAAACTTTAAAACTTTAAAAATCAATAAAAAAAAATTTTAAAAAATTTAATTCTGGACAAGCAGAAGCTAGATACACTCCGACATGAAACGTTGGCACTGTATCTGATCGTGATCAGCTCTGACAGGAGAGTGTCCCCTGCATGGGGAGAAAATAATGTGACCGTGATATCTCTGGAAATCAGCAGCTACACTCTCAAACACACGTAGCTCTGATATCTCTCTCAAAAACGTCAAACATTACTCCTTAACAATCTGTAGATGATAACGTCTGTTAAACAAACAGGTATCACTAGCTAAGCGGAGGCGAGGTGCACTCTAACACGTGGCAAGAGGTGGACTGACTCGAACGGAGGCTGCTGCATGAGTGAGGAGAGCCCCGCCCCCTCCCCTCAGCCCACTGCATCTCTTGGATTTGCATAAATACATCCGTACTGGAAGCGAACTATGATACTTAGCGTGATGGGAGGAGTCACAAAATCAACCGGAATGTTCAAGCAAATTATAGAAATAACCCGATCTAAGTCCTTTAAGTAGTTCTCTTGTGAAAAGTGGACAGACATACATAGAGAGAGACAGGCGTTGGATTTTGTGTATATACCAATAATGGCGTACTGCACGATAACACGCAGTGAACACACTTGACTAATAGCTTTCATACTCTTTCTCAATATGTTTAGCATTCGTTTGCTCAGAGGTTGATGCACCCACTTCTTTTCTTCTTCCGTCGGCATCTTTTTGTGTTAAAACTGATTAAGTTAGTTTTTGTGTTGCAATTACTTAGTACGTTTTTCTTAATTTTTCACTTAAGTTGGCACTTAAGTGTTCAATCTGCCTCAAGAATGATTTAAGATATGAAGAGGTAGGGAAAGTGACGGCGAAGGTGGTAGGGATGAGAACGGAGCCCGTACGTGTGCACCTCTCGGCTACCCTACTGCCTACTGCCGAGAGTTGATTGTACAATAAAATAAAATAAAAATAAAAGAGTAATAAAAATCATCACCCCGAAAGCGGACAGCAGAGGTCACATTGTATATGTATATCAAATTTGAGGTCAATAGGTCAAATGGTTTGCGAGCGACAGGTGATTTAAAATCCTGGACAGACAAACGGACAGCCATGGTAGCGTATTATATAAGAAGATATAAATATATATATATATATATATAGAGAGAGAAAGAGATATTCAGAACATCCGCTGTGGCGATTGTGGTCAGGTGCATCCTGTTTGCTTTAATTATTCATGAGATGCTTCTAGACCTTGACTGGGGTCCATCTGTGGAAAAATAAATTGATTGGACATCACTTAGTAAGATGCACACCTATGTATAGAAGGTCCCACAGTTCACACTGTATGTCAGGACAAAAACCAAGCCAAGAAGTCCTATGAACTCTCTGTAGATAAAATCTGGTAAGGCACAAATGAGGACAAGGGTACAAAATTATTTCTAAGCTTTTGAGGGTTCCCAGCCAAACTAAGTAACTGGGCAAGAAAGCGTTCGTTCAGGCTGGTGACCAAGAACCCAATGGTCACACTAACAGAGCTTCGGAAGTCCTCTGCTGAGATGGGTGAACCAGTCAGAAGGATAAACATTTTAGCAGCAGTCCATCAATCACAGGTGCATATGACAGCTGCTTGGAATTTGCCAAACACCTTTTCAAGGACCCTGAAAGCAGGAGGAAAAAGATTCTGTGTTCTGAGGAGACATCAGAGGCAGAACTCCAAGCACTATGTCTGGAGAAGAGCAGCCACTGTTCGTCACCTTCCTAATATCATCCCTATGATGATGCAGTCCTCTTTTGAGATAGGACGACCTGCCAGAAAGACAACCACCTCAACGGCACTCCACGAATCAGGCATTTATTGTAAAGTGGTTGCCAAACTGGAATTAAATGACTCTGGGAGGAAGAGGAAATAATTCTCTGGTCTGATGAGACAAAAACTGAACTCATTGGGCAGAACACCAAGCACTTAGCGTAGTGTTGGAGACTGGGATGTACCGACGTACTGACATCATCTTTGCAAACAAAAGAGAAGCAGCTGAGAGTTTTGTGTTTTGTGGTGTGAGAGTTAAAAAATACATTTTTCTCCTAAAAATGTTAGGTTGCTGTTAAGGAATCGGGTGAGAATTTTTAAAGCTTTTTTTTCCCTTTAGAAGGTTTTTTTTTCGTTTTTCTTTCACCCAAACAGGAGCAAAAGCAGCTGAGTGTTTGGGGGAGAGTCTGGAAAAGTTACTGGTTACTTGTACTTGTTATTTGTATTCAGACTAGCGTTGGTGAGACAGGGTAGTAAGCAGCAGTAGCTGACACGGGTAAGTAAATAACTGGCATTTTAGTAAGTAACAAAAACAACAATTCTTTAGTGGGTAAAAAAGGGCAGTGGCTGACATCAAAGTGTAAAAGAGAAAGGCTCACCAGCATGTAGGCAAGCGGCTAGCGTTAAGATATTGATTAGGCACAGGAGGCTGTAGGAGCAGACAAGACAGTAAGAAATGAACTAGCAGCAGATATTCATTTTGTCTGGTGAAGACCAGGCACTGTTCATCACCTTCCTAATACCAACCCTACACTGATGCATGGTGGTGGCATCATAATGCTATGGGAGTACAGTACTTCTCAGGGACATGGATGTTGGTCAGGACTGAGTGCAGCCAAACAAAGGTCCTTGAAGGAAAACCTCAGACTGGTGTGACCATTCACCTTTAGCATAACAATGACCCAAAGCATACAGCCAAAATAATGGGGGACCTCTCTGTATTTAATTGTATTCATCCTTCTTTCAATTCTAACCACTCTCCCAGTCCCAGCACCACCATAGTATGATGCTGACACCACCCTGCTTCACTGTAGGGATGGTATTAGGCCAGTAATGAGCAGTTTCTGGTCTTTGCCAGACATAGTGCTTGCAGACATTCTGCTCAGAGAGTTCAATTTTTGTCTCATCAGATCAGAGAATCTTTTTGCTCATGCTCTCAGAGTCATTTAAATGCTGCTTAGAAAATTCAAAGCAGTCCATTATATGCTTTTTTACTCAAGAGTGGGTTCCATCCATCCATCTATTATCCAACCCGCTATATCCTGACTACAGGGTCACGGGGGTCCGCTGGACCCAATCCCAGCCAACACTGGGCGCAAGGCAGGAAGCAAACCCTGGGCAGGGCGCCAGCTCACCGCAGTGAGTGGCTTCCATCTGCCCATTTATTTAGACCACTTTGCAGAGATCTGCTTTCATACTGACATTCAAGAGTCTTTTTCTGTCGATCAGTGTCTAAAAAGCCAAATTAAATTCACTGTTATTTAATGTTGTATAACAAAAAAAATATGAAAGCTTCCAAGAAGATGAACACTGATGAATGTTCTTACACAAATAAGAACCCACTTTGTAGGTGCTTCACAATTTGCTGAATCTGTCACGCCAGTTTTTTCTGTTGCCATCACCCATTTTCACATTTGCTGTCCTGAATAACTGCCACCTTATGCTGTCTCATTGGCCAGAAACACTCAGCTCAGTCCTAGAAACTACAAATGGTTATCTCAGAGCATTTTATTTATTTCTATGTATAGCTGCAATCGATAGCCAAAAGGAGTCCACCAGAGATGATCTGAAAAGGTAGACTAAGTAACTTTGACAACCAAATCATAATTAGGTTTTGCATAATTAAATTTCATTATGAAACAACCAAGGAGCCTGGCTCCTTTGCAAACAGGAAATGGATAATTCTGTTGACCCATTTAGCGAATAGAAAGTAAATTGCTCATCAAATCACTAAAGAGGCCTAAATGACTTCTAGGCCAGCAAGTTAACTATATTAAAATACTGTGGCTGTCAGTTGAAGATTAATAAGGAGGAGGAGGAGGGGCAAGTGGAACGCATATCTTTTCTGCCCTAGCGTCTTATCTATATTATTATTTTAATGTGAATTTCTAGATTCTTTTATATTTTAAGTGCAAGAAAATAGCTGGGTAGCATTTCACAAAGCAGAAGGCAATAAACAGAGGGCCAAGAAGTGCACTCGCTATACAAAGATGAAAGTCAATGCGTTTTAAAAGCAAAGCTATTTAGGAAGAAGCATCTCTTTTAGTAGATTGGCAACTAATGTTTATGTGTACATCAAGAAAACTAGACAGGCTGTGGGCTTTATTTATTTTTTTCGAAAATGAAACAAAATAAGAATTTAAAGAAATGACAATGTAGATATTCCCATATTTTTTAAGCTACATTTGCGTGGCTACAAATGTTAAAATTGGATTTTAGCAGATGCATATTTTTATTTTTTTATGAATCAGCACAGTCACATCAAAGATAATTTGAGCAAAATCCACTCCCTGAAAGACTTGTGCATTTGTCACTACTGATTTCTGACAAACACACTGCTATGCATGACATCCTGATTTAATTTTGGATTCCTTTTTCTCTTGTCTTATTTATGGGATTTTGGAACTCAGTTTAGTTTTTTTTTTTAGGATTTTTTCAAATTTATTTTTCAAGTTTGGAATGCCATTTTGGTTTTTATGGACACCCCTATTTTATGTTGTTTTGTTTAGTTTCTCGAGGCCACACCACATTGTCAGTCAAAGAGATTTTGACCAAAAACAATGTGGTTGTTGCTTCGCACCTCCTGTTTTCACCACATCTGACACTCCAATGACTTTATTTTGTTCCTGAAATTACAAGCTGAAAAATTCAAGTCAAGTCATATTTAACTTCCAGACAGCAGTTTTTAACATTTAATGATAGATAGATAGAGATAGATAGATAGATAGATAGATAGATACTTTATTAATCCCAAGGGGAAATTCACATAATCCAGCAGCAGCATACTGATACAAAAAAAAATATATATTAAAGAGTAATAAAAAAGCATGTAAAAACAGACAATAACTTGTTAATGAAGAGTTTTCAAGTGAACAAACATCACAATAATCTCCTGCGGTGTTGTCTGGAGCAGTAGCACATACTGTACAAAACCTCTACAAGCTTTGCACAACTGGATTTGGGTGTTTTATCCCATTCTTCCACTCAGATGCTCTCAAACTCCATTAGATTTGAGGGGAAGCATCTGAAAGCTGCCATCTGCAAGTCTATCGGCAGATGTCCTATGGTACTTAAATCTGGGCTTTGTCTGCGTCACTCAAGGACAGTCAGAGCCTGTCCCACTGCCACTTCAGAATTGTCTTTGGCTGTATGCTTCTTGTCATTCTTCTGCTGAAAGGAGAACCATGGCACTAGTCTGAGGTCCGCACAGGTTTTCTTTAGTGACCTCTCTGTATTTGGTCACATTCACCCTTCCCTTACTGTCCCTGCCATTGAGAAGCACCCCCAAATTATATTTACTTATTTGGCTGACGCCTTTATCCAAAGTGCTCAGAGGTTGTTGTGCTTTCTTCTTCCTGAGCAGCTCTTCTTCTCTCCATCCTGGTGGCCCGCTTCTTCTCTTCTATCATTGGCATCTTTTCGTATGTTTTCTTTAACTTTTCACTTAAGCTGGCACTTAAGTCTTCAATCTGCCTCAAGAATGACTTAAGATATGAAGAGAAGTGGGAAGTGACGACGAAGGTGGGAGGAAATGAGAACGGCACCCGTACGCATGCACCACACGGCCGCCCTGCTGAGTTAAATCTACAATAAAATAAAAATAAAAAGAGGAATAACCTTGGAGGTCAATCATCACCCCAAAAGAGGATAGTAGACGTCACGTAGTATATGTATACCGAATTTCAGGTCAATAGGTCAAACGGTTTGAAAGTTACAGGTGATTTAAAATCCTGGACAAACAACCAGCCACGGTAGCGTATTATATAAAAAGATACCATTGGTTACATTTCTTTTGATTTGTCCAGTTGGAGTACAGGCAGGTCAAGTGACTTGAACAGGGTCACACAATGTCAGTAGTGGGATTTGAATCCACAACCTCAGGGTTTGAAGTCCAAAGCCTTAACCACTACACTACACCACACTACCTGCCTACCTGATGCCTGCCTGATTCTGCTACCACCAAGCCTCCACATGATGAGCAGTGTCCCATCTTCACCATCCATAGAGCTTTGAGTTCTGTTCAAAGAGTTCAACCTTTCCCTTTTCCCTCTTCTTTTATCAAGCAGATCATAAATGATGTTTTATTGTGTGTACACATTCATTTTTATATATACAAATTCAATGCTCATCTTCTTTTGTATGATTCCATTAAATGGCATTTATACCTTATCCACCCACGTAGAACTGATACAGGACAGCAAGGAGGGCCAAGCCTGGCTCCCCACTCCTGATGTCACGCGTCCCCCTCCCCTCAGCTCAAAGCCTCTATCTTGGATTAGTGCGAAAATATTACTCCTGCAAGCGGACTATGATTCTTAGCGCAATGAGAAAAGTTTCAACTGGGATGTTCAGGTAAATTCTAGAAAAATGCCTGATCTAAATCCATTAAGTAGTTCTCTTGTTTGCTAGCTAAGCGGATGTAAGATACGCCCCAAGGCTGGCGTGTGAGAGAGGACCCGGCCCACCTCCCCTTGGCCCACTGAGTCTCTCTCGGATTTGCGAGAATAAATCGGTACCGCAAGCGAACTATGATACTTAGCACAATGAGAGAATGTTCAAGCAAATTATAGAAACAAAAAATCAATCTAAATCCGTTAAGTAGTTCTCTGGTGAAAAGCGGACAGACAGACAGACGTTGGATTTTATATATATAGTAATAGTAATTCTTTGTATTTATATAGTGCTTTTCTCACTACTCAAAGCACTCAGCAATTGCAGGTTAAGGGCCTTGCTCCAGGGCCAAACAGAGCAGAGTCCCTTTTGGCATTTACGGGATTCGAACCAGCAACCTTCCGATTGCCAGTGCAGATCCCCAGCCTCAGAGCCACCACTCCGCCTAAATATAGAGATGTCTCATCAGAACAGAGAATCATATTCCTCATGCTCTCAGATTCCTGTAAAATGTCAGATGCCTTTTACTCAAGAGTGGCTTCCATCAAGCCAATCTACCACAAATGCTTGATTGATGAGATGCTGCTGAGATGTTTTTTTTTTTTCTCTTGACAGGTTCTTCCATCTCAATCAAGGACTTGGGAAACTCTGCTAAAGTGACCATTTGATTTTTGGTCACCTTTCTGACCAAGGCCCTATTTGCCTGGCTACTTAGTTTGGTAGGATGGACAACTCTATAAAGAGTCATGATGGTTCCAAACTTCTTCTTTTTCACAAGTGTTGAGCCAACTGTGCCCAGGGCTTTAGAAGTGGTTGTATAGCCTTGTCCTGATCTCTGCCTCACTGCAATTTTAACATGGAGGTCTGCAAAGAGTTCCTTGGCTTTTTTTTTGTCCTGATATGCAGGGTGAATTGTGAGTCCTTATATATACAGTGTAAGATGCTAGGGGTCGCTGTCGCCCCTTTAACCCCAACAGACAGATCCTCAGAACACAAAGTAAAAGCAGCAAGAAGTATTTTAATACTTTTCTTCTTGAACTCATGCTCTCAAGCACCACAGCCACAGTAAAGAGGCAATTATATAAACACAATACTCTGCTCCACACCTCCCAGCAAGCTCTGTCTTCTACCTCCCAACTCCAGCTCGCTTGCGGGGTTTTCAGCAGTCCTTTATATAGTCCTTGACTCAGAAGTGCTTCTGTCCTTCCGTCCACATGATTTGGTAGCACTTCCAGGTCAGATGGAGAACTGGCTTATTCTGGGCTTCCGTCCCCGTGACTTTGCATAGACTTCCAGGCTATGGAGACAATAAAAACTTCCAGGTCCCCCTGCATTGTCTCCTGGAGACACTCACGTTACCCAGCAAGGCCATGAAACCAAACCCCAGATCCCATAGTGCCCTTCGGGAATCCAGGGCACTGCTGTGCTGCAAGGAAGTCACCATCCAGCTTCTTGGGGGAGGCAGTGTCCCAAATTTGGTGCCTTCCCCCATCCTTCCAGTCTTTGTGCATCCCGGCTGGGTCCATCACAACAGGTACATGTGTGCCTTTCTAAATAATGTCCAGACAATTCATTTTGGTGAATTCCAATCAAGTTCTAAACACATTTCAAGGTGAATTAAAGGATGCACCTGACCACAATGTAGAATGCCACAGCAAAAGGTCTGAATATTTATAGGAATAACTGGGAGACTGGTCAGAAATAAGTGAAGCCAAATACAGTAAGATCCATGAAGAAAACCTGCCTCAGAGCGCATGCAACATTAGACCGGGGTGACAGTTCACCTATCAGCATGACAATGACCTGAAGCATACAGCCCAAAATTATGCTGGAGTAGCTTAGGGACAAATCTCAGAGTGTCCTTAAGTGGTCCAGCCAAAGTCCAGACTTAAACCCCATAAAACATCTGTGGAAGGCACCTGAAGATGGCAGTTTACAGACACTTCCCATCCAGTCTCTCAAAGCTTGAGAGGATCTACCAGGAATAGTGGGATAAACTGCACAAATCCCGGAGTGCAAAGCTGGTAGGGCTTTACTCAAGTAGACCTGAATCTGTAATTGCTGCCAAAGGGGTTTCTAGAAAGTGCTGAATTAACTGAATGAATATTTACGGGGGAATTTTCAGCTTTTGATTTGCAAACCTTTCTGAAAACATACTTTCACTTACTCATTATGGGTTATTGAGTTTGATTGGCAAAAATGGCATATGCATCCATTTCAAATTAATTCTACAAGACAATAAAGTGTGCAGAAAGTGAAGGGTCCGAACAATTTCTTAATCCACTATATTTCGGTCCTGATCAGCTCCTGGTGGACTCAAGTTTAAGAAACCTTTTCTTTTTCCCTCTTCATTTAACAAGCAAACCATATACGACAGAGCAATGCTTGTATACATTATTTTTTTGTGTATAAAAAATTCCATGCAGGTTTTCTTTGTACGATTCCGTTAGATGACAGTTTTATATTATGATTCCTTCTATAGATATCTGATCATTATTTTGATGCTTCAGACATGTCTGCTTTTTGTTCCTGAAGCTCAGCCTCAAGAACTGTAAATGTCAGCACTGTGCTGTAAATGATAATCTTGGGTTTATTTCCACTCAGTAGACCAGCGCTGTGTGTATTGAACATTTAATGCTATAGGATATAGGGGATGAACAAGAGAGTCTCTGAGGTGAAGCGTATATCTGTTTAGTTTTGACACTCACTGACTGGCTGGCATATGGGCTTTTTAACTCAGTGTGAACTGAGAGTGAAGAACATGCTTTGATTTTAAAATATGGTGCACTGGAATGCTTGGGGAATGTTAAAGCAAAGACACACGATATGCGATTCGGCTCTGCAATGCAGTAATTGCAGTGTGCAGCAGGAAAATGGGTTTTGCTCATTAATTTTTGCAAAAATATGTGGCCTGTGGAACATTTTTGAGCGCCCCAGACACAGCTTGTAATCACACAGCAACATAAATGTCACTCACAGTTTTGTTCAAAATGAAGGCGGTGTTGAGAACATTTTTAATACAGGTAGTATGCACTAGCACTGACTGATTCTTGTCAGGTAGCATGTTGAAAACAATTCTACAGCATATATATAACAAGTTAGAAAGTTATTATTGACCACACTCATTAATTTTAAACCAAGTCCTTCTAATAAAATGCCAACTTTTGCCAGTATTGCATCTTGAACTCCCACCCCCTTTGTTGGATTACAAATCCTCGCATTTAGGCCTAATCAAACGGCTTCTGAAAATCAAGATAAATAAATGCACCTCTCTGATCGTTTGCTTTGGTTGTGTAGAATTCCAGCATGTCAGTGAAACACAATTTCATGCTGAGAACCCAACTGTCATCCATTAATTCAGACCAACTTACCCTTATGTGAAAATAATCTCATATAATAATATATATTAGCCAACCCGCGGCGTACCATACGCAGCATAATCAGGCCAGTTTTTTAATGATTTTTAAGCACAGGGAGAAAATTAACATTTGAAAAATCGGCAATGTAATAAATCAGCAAGACAAGCAACATTGTAACAATGCACGGAACGAACCAACACACAATCGTCTGTGCAGCGCTCAGGCGCGGAGGGTGGAACGGGAGGAGAGGAGAAGAATGTCCACTCCGCTCCCTCCGTCATGCTAGTCTGCTGATTTCTCGTCCAGTATGCACTGCCTGCTGATGTGGCCACCTTCAACTCGTCACTTGAGTCGTTGTCGTCTTTGTACAGTCCAGATGCACTTGTGACTCACATAGACTTTTCATTGCTCTGTGTGGTTTTGGCTGCCTCTCTATATATAATCAACCAAGACACCCCACCACAGTCGTAGCGAGGTGGGAGGGGGGTGTGTACAAAGTGCAGAAGCATCTAAGAAGACACATGTTTGTCGCGGATGCAAATTGCTGTATGTAGCGTGTAAAACAGTTTGCTATGGTGCACGCGGTCGTACGTCATAACCGAAAACTCGTTTTTAAAGACTGCTTACTTCATTGTGTATACGACTGTAGGTGAATGAAAAGATGTAACTCTGGAGAGGGTAACATACAATAAAGTGTTTTACACGCTGCATACAGCAATTCACATTCGCGACAAATTGTTTTACACACTGCATACAGCGATTCACATCCGCGACAAATATGAATCTTCTTAGATGGTGCTGTCGCGTCCACCCATGCTCTCGAAGCACACACACTGCCTGGTCATGTGCCCGCTCGCAAGAGCAACTAACAGAGACCCGCCCACCAACTGTAAGACCATGGGATACCCCTCGCAAACTGTTCTATACGCCACATACAGTGATTGACATCTGCGACAAATAAACTGTTTTACACACTGCGTACAGCGATTCACAGCCGCGACATGATTTTTCTTAGATGGTCCTGTCGCGTCCACCCTCGCACTCGAAGCATACACACTGCCTGGTCATGTGCCCGGTTGCAAGAGCAACTGACAGAGACCCGGCCACCAAGTCTAACTCCATGGGAAACCCCTCAGAAACTGTTTTACACGCGCATACAGTGATTTACATCCGTGACAAACATGCCTCTTCTTAGATAGTCCTGCCGCGTCATGTGGTGCCTCTGTGTGAACCGGTCAGGCAAAGAGAAGGTCAGCTGCTGAGAGAGTGTCTCGACTATTGCAGGGCCTGCATTGGTGAAGCAGGTGAGACGGTAATGAAATAGAGGCACAGGGCTTATTGGTTTTTAAAGACTGCTTCCTTCATTGTGTTTTAACCTCAGTTTTAAAGGATTGTTTTAAGGATCCCATGGGATACCCCTCGCAAACTGTTTTACAGGCTGCATATAGCGATTCACTTCCGCGAGAAACATGCCTCTATGAACAGTCAACGTGGCTCAGAGCTGCATGTGGACTCTACGACAGACGAACATAAATTACACCTTTTTCCTGTGTCATCGCGTCCGAGTTGGTGGGCGTGGTTCTGCGAGTTGTCGTCGTATCCAATGGTCTTAGAATTGGTAGGCGTGGCTCCTTCCTGCATGCGCCATGGGCATCTTACTTGCTGAACTGAATTATATATATAGATGTCTGAAGACAACCATGAGTGAATTGTGCTTAAAACTGGGTGGGAACAATTATACAATTGTGCAGTTCAGGGGCTCAAACATAACAGTATCTAACAAACTAAAAATGAAACTCTATGAAAAACTTGTAATTCTGCTGTCACCATAGGGATCAGAGTGCTGGTGTCTTCAGAACACAGAAGAGAGGAAAATTATTACTGTAGAAACTAATTAATTGAGAAGAATATCAGGGAAATCACAAAAGGATAAAATACTGAATGACCAAAATGTCCATCCATCCATTATCCAACCCACTATATCCTAACTACAGGGTCACAGGGTCTGCTGCAGCCAATCCCAGCCCACACAGGGCGCAAGGCAGGAAACAAACCCTGGGCAGGGCGCCAGCCCACCGCAGATGACCAAAATGTAAAGGGGGAAATACTAAAGCAGAAAATGACATTAATTGACCAGAGAAAGAAGACTTGTTTGCTTTGGGAATGTAACAGGAATGGAGGAGAAATGAATACGGGAGCGGAGTGGCCATTGGGAACAGAGGCTTATTTCCTGGTGGGCCGATCAAGCTTCTCTGCACATCTTTTCAAATTCTTATAAATACAGTTAGGTCCATAAATATTTGGACAGAGACAACTTTTTTCTAATTTTGGTTCTGTACATTACCACAATGAATTTTAAATGAAACAACTCAGATGCAGCTGAAGTGCAGACTTTCAGCTTTAATTCAGTGGGGTGAACAAAACGATTGCATAAAATGTGAGGCAACTAAAGTATTTTTTAAACACAATCCCTTCATTTCAGGGGCTCAAAAGTAATTGGACAATTGACTCAAAGGCAATTTCATGGCAGGTGTGTTCAAGTCCGTTGTTATGTCTTATCAATTAAGCAGATAAAAGGCCTGGAGTTGATTTGAGGTGTGGTGCTTGCATGTGGAAGATTTTGCTGTGAACAGACAACATGCGGTCAAAAGAGCTCTCCATGCAGGTGAAAGAAGCCGTCCTTAAGCTGCGAAAACAGAAAAAAACATCAGAGAAATTGCTACAATATTACGAGTGGCAAAATCTACAGTTTGGTACATCCTGAGAAAGAAAGCAAGCACTGGTGAACTCAGCAACGCAAAAAGACCTGGGGCCTCATGTATAAACGGTGCGTACGCACAGAAATGTTGCGTAAGAACTTTTCCACGTTCAAATCGCGATGTATAAAACCTACACTTGGCGTAAAGCCACGCACTTTTCCACGGTACCTCATGCCTTGTCGTACGCAAGTTCTCCGCTCGTTTTTGCAGACTGGCGGCACCCAGCGTCAAAGCAGTGCTACTGTTCCTGTGTGGTTCCACCTTATTTTCCTGACGCGGCTTTATAAATACACTGAAACTAACCGCATATTGTTTATTAGTGTAACGTATCTGATTGCAATTAACTCATAACAATATAATGGTCCAGGGAATAGCCATAGTATTCCAAATACCATAACTGCTTTAGCGTTGTTACTCTCACTGCAACTTCTTCTTTCAGCTGCTCCCGTTAGGAGTTGCCACAGCGGATCATTTTTTTCCATATTACTCTCACTGCAGCACTCAGAGTATTTATATCACTATATCTGAGTGTGAATCACAGCAGCAGTTGTTCGGAAAGAGAATTATCGGTATACAGCATCAGACACACGCTACCTCAGCCACGGCAAAATGGTTTAAAGCCTTTCCTGTACGGACCTCGCGGTTCAGAAACAGTTTCATCCCAAGAACTATAAACGCACTCAATCACTGCTCCTTGTAGAACTGTTTGTACTTATAAGTACAATTACCTCACTGTAAACTTGCACTACAGTTATAATATTGCACAACCTGAGCCACTTTATAAAGCGCGTATTTACATATGATGATGATATCATTTTTAAGATGAAATGCAGCAAAATATGTTTATTATATTATACAGGTAAAACTTTAACTTTATTTAAATAATCTATATTCTTTACTGGGACTGGCGTGAAGGATAGAATAATTAAACATGTACTACAAAAATATTTTAATGTTCCTTAAACTTTTTAAAGAATCAGTGCTCTAAGTTTACAGATGGCTGATTGTGTGGCAATCGGTTACTTGGAGAAAGAAAAGCAAGAACTGCATGGGCGGCCACACCAATACATATTGAATATAAAACAGAAAGAGAAAATAACGACACAGCTAAAAATGCAGCGGCAAATTTCGACAAAAGTTAAATGCTTGTGTCATGAGCACGAGGCGGCTAGTGTCTGCAACGGACGTGGCCATCCGCCGTGCATAAGCTACCTCACTGACATTGGCGGGCTGAAGGAGCCACCGATTCTTTTTCTGCCCAGTGCCACCACAAACCTAGAGCCGCCCCTGATACTGCTGCAATAAATAATTTCATCGATGGTCATGCACAATCACTGCGCTGTAAAACCCATGTTTAATAACGTGCTTTAACTCTTAATGATATCACGTATACATCTCAGTATTTTAGTTATTCAGAGAGCTGTAATATCACGAATGTAATGGATTCTGTGTACAGTCGGAGGAAGAGAGCCGGTTTAAGAAGCAAGTAGTGATTCATACACATAGGCACATAGAAGATCAAATACAAAACAAAGCATTTAACGTGCTACTTTAATTACGATGTGATTTGAGAAACTGGTTAAGTAAATGATTTTAAGATGACGTTTATGATGTTCTACTTTAATGACAAAATAAACTACGTGATTAAAGTGGAAATGTTGAGATTGAAGTTGACATTTCGTGCTTTTTTCCCCACAGTGCCTTTTTTTCTCTGTACCCTAAAAAGCTTTCATATGACACTCAGACGGTAGGCTACGACTCGCCTTTTTACGGCAACTGATATCTGAGCTTTCAAGTTTCTCCAACACGCTACGTCACTCGATCAACTTCCTTTTGTTGATTATACCACGGTTTATTTGAACAAATAGTATGTTTTTCCTTTGCCTCCACTTGGTATTCGCTGAAATCGTTATATTTTCCCCCGTGCTTTTACCATTGTCTTTTCACAGAAGGCTGAGCTTAAGGGCGATTTATATTGATTTGCATATTCAAAGAGGCGTAATTCTGGGAGGATTTGGAGCGTTACATAATGCGCGTGCACGAGCGTTAGTTTTCACGCTGATCGGGATTTATGTAGCGGAAGAACGTGGAAGTTGGAGTACGCACAGATTCCTGCATCTGGATTTTTCTGTGCGTAAGCACATTTCGGCTTTTGTGCTTACGCCATGTTATAGTGCGAGTTCTACGCACGGCGTTATACATGAGGCCCCTGGACATCCACAGAAGACAACAGTGGTGGATGATCGCAGAATCATTTCCATGGTGAAGAGAAAACCCTTCACAACAGCCCACCAAGTGAACAACACTCTCCAGGGGGTCGGCGTATCGATATCCAAGTCTACCATAAAGAGAAGACTGCATGAAAGTAAATACAGAGGGTGCACTGCAAGGTGCAAGCCATTCATAAGCCTCAAGAATAGAAAGAATAGATTGGACTTTGCTAAAGAACATCTAAAAAAGCCAGCACAGTTCTGGAAAAACATTCTTTGGACCGAAGAAACCAAGATCAACCTCTACCAGAATGATGGCAAGAAAAAAGTATGGAGAAGGCGTGGAACAGCTCATTATCCAAAGCATACCACATCATCTGTAAAACACAGTGGAGTCAGGCAGTGTGATGGCTTGGGCGTGCATGGCTGCCAGTAGCACTGGGACACTCGTGTTTATTGATGATGTGACACAGGACAGAAGCAGCTGAATGAATTCTGAGGTGTTCAGAGACATATTGTCTGCTCAAATCCAGCGAAATGCAGTCAAATTGATTGGGCGGCGGGCGTTTCATGATACAGATGGACAATGACCCAAAACATACAGCCAAAGCAACCCAGGAGTTTATTAAAGCAAAGAAGTGGAACATTCTTGAATGTCCAAGTCAGTCACCTGATCTTAACCCAACTGAGCAGGCATTTCACTTGTTGAAGACTAAACTTTGGACAGAAAGGCCCACAAACAAACAGCAACTGAAAGTAAAGCCGCTGCAGTAAAGGCCTGGCAGAGCATTAAAAAGGAGGAAACAGCATCTGGTGATGCCCAGGAGTTCAAGACTTCAGGCTGTCATTGCCAGCAAAGGGTTTTCAACCAAGTATTAGAAATGAACATTTTATTTCCTGTTATTTAATTTGTCCAAATACTTTTGAGCCCTGTAAATGAAGGGATTGTGTTAAAAAAATGCTTTAGTTGCCTCACATTTTTATGCAATCTTTTTGTTCAACCCACTGAATTAAAGCTGAAATCTGCACTTCAACTGCATCTGAGTTGTTTCATTTAAAATTCATTGTGGTAATGTACAGAACCAAAATTAGAAAAAAGTCGTCTCGGTCCAAATATTTATGGACCTAACTGTAAGTGCACACCCATTTAGTAAATTCGTAAAAAGACACCTCTTTGCAGGTGGTATAACCCCACTTTGTGTGCAGGTATCTAATTCTATGGGGAAAAGGAGGCAACCCCTCCTCAAACGGTACAACCCACAGAGGTGAAATTAAAACAATCCATCCAAAAAAAGAGAAAATTACCTATCCAACCATTTTCTTAAACTGCTTACATTATTTAACCATTTTTCAATAGACACCAAAGGTTAAGACAAAGGAAGGAAGTGTTGAGGAAGCAAGGATTAAGCAAACAAAAAATGCAGTGTAAAGTTGGAAAATATCAGCTTTATTTAGAAGACGTGAGAAACGTTATAATCTATCTATCCTGCCAACTATACTAAAATTAAAGTCTATCTATCTATCTATCTATCTATCTATCTATCTATCTATCTATCTATTGTGTACCTTACATGTATAAACAGATGAATAGAATGGAGTTGTTTGAAAATGTGGAGGGGGTCAAAGGGGTGCTGTGCTCTTTTGATGAAGGGGAGCTGAAAGTGAATTTCTGAGTTCACTGTGGTCAAGAGAAAGAGAAAGCATTGACGAGTATCAACAGTATGTTCTTATTAATGTGTGGAGTAGGAGGAATGTAATGGGTGAGTAGTGGTGGTCTTATGTTATAATGAATAATTAACTCTTTGAGAAATTTTTCTTATTAATGTGTGGAGTAGGAGAAGTGTAAAGGGGGAGTAGTGGTGGGCGGATGTATGACTCACTTGTTTATTCTGGAATTTGTTTCCTTTCATTGATTGTTTATATATATATGTTGATATTTTCTTTGTTATTGTTCATAGTAAAGATTATTTTAAAAATTAAAAATTATCTATCTATCTATCTATCTATCTATCTATCTATCTATCTATCTATCTATCTATCTATCTATCTATCTAATCAATTAGGCAACGTAAGCAGCCTCCTTGGTTATTGACACCTGAGGGGTGCCATTTCTGAAAGTAAAGGGGTGCTCACTCAGACAGTGAGGGGCGCAGGTTACATAATTCAAGTGATGTGTACTCCATGTCTTTACGTTACATCTGCATTATTGCAGCTATTTTTGTAAGTCAAAACGGCCCGTACTCCAGACCTTTCCACCTCCTCCTGATCCATTCGCACTATGGGCACTGAGGAGATTATTATTTTGGTTACTAAAGAGATGTGTTTTCATTGTGCTAAAAGTGATTGGAAAGCATGGGTTTTGGTATCGAGGGTACAAAGCTGAAGCTACCCAAACTCTACAAGACAGCACTCTTGACCACGACAACTTATTGCTCCAACATCTACATGAGTGCATTAAAAGAGCAAGAAACAGCTGATTTAGTCACTCTTTATTTGTTGGCAGCTCCCATGGTAACCTAGCTATAATCCCCCCCAGGAGTTGGGGTAGCTGGTCTGTATCGTGTCACTCCAGAGGTGAACTCCAGTACCACTCTATGCCTGAACGACTACCATCTAATGAACTGTTCACCTATGTGGAAGGAGGTAGGAGCAGAAGAAGACAGAGAAAGAAATGAATCAATAATGTAAAAGAAGATTAGGAATACAGTGATCCCTCGCTATATCGCGCTTCGACTTTCGCGGCTTCACTCCATCGCGGATTTTAAATGTAAGCATATCTAAATATATATCAGGGATTTTTCGCTGGTTCGCGGATTTCTGCGGACAATGGGTCTTTTAATTAATGCTACATGCTTCCTCAGTTGGTTTGCCCAGTTGATTTCATACAAGTGACGCTATTGGCAGATGGCTGAGAAGCTACCCAATCAGAGCACGTATTGCATATTAAATAAAACTCCTCAATGATATATGATGTGCTTCCCGCGCGGTGCTTGATTGTTTGCTTTTCTCGGTCTCTCTCACTCTCTCTGCCTGACGGAGGGGGTGTGAGCAGAGGGGCTGTTTGCACAGAAGCTGTTTGCCTAGAGGATACGGACGCTCCTCTAAAAATGCCGCTTTATCGCGGTGCTTCGGCATACTTAAAAGCACGTATTGATTTTTTGATTTTTTGCTTTTCTCTCGCGCTCTCTCTCTGACATTCTCTGCTCCTGATGGCACTCCTTTGAAGAGAAGGATATGTTTGCATTCTTTTAATTGTGAGAAAGAACTGTCATCTCTGTCTTGTCATGGAGCACAGTTTAAACTTTTGACTAAAGGGTGTTATTTCATGTCTAGAGGGCTCTAATAATGTTAATAGTGTGGGAGAGTTTATAAGGGCTTAAAATACAGTGGTGTGAAAAACTATTTGCCCCCTTCCTGATTTCTTATTCTTTTGCATGTTTGTCACACAAAATGTTTCTGATCATCAAACACATTTAACCATTAGTCAAATATAACACAAGTAAACCCAAAATGCAGTTTTTAAATGATGGTTTTTATTATTTAGGGAGAAAAAATCCAAACCTACATGGCCCTGTGTGAAAAAGTAATTGCCCCCTTGTTAAAAAATAACCTAACTGTGGTGTATCACACCTGAGTTCAATTTCCATAGCCACCCCCAGGCCTGATTACTGCCACACCTGTTTCAATCAAGAAATCACTTAAATAGGAGCTGCCTGACACAGAGAAGTAGACCAAAAGCACCTCAAAAGCTAGACATCATGCCAAGATCCAAAGAAATTCAGGAACAAATGAGAACAGAAGTAATTGAGATCTGTCAGTCTGGTAAAGGTTATAAAGCCATTTCTAAAGCTTTGGGACTCCAGCGAACCACAGTGAGAGCCATTATCCACAAATGGCAAAAACATGGAACAGTGGTGAACCTTCCCAGGAGTGGCCGGCCGACCAAAATTACCCCAAGAGCGCAGAGACGACTCATCCGAGAGGTCACAAAGACCCCAGGACAACGTCTAAAGAACTGCAGGCCTCACTTGCCTCAATTAAGGTCAGTGTTCACGACCCCACCATAAGAAAGAGACTGGGCAAAACGGCCTGCATGGCAGATTTCCAAGACGCAAACCACTGTTAAGCAAAAGAACATTAGGGCTCGTCTCAGTTTTGCTAAGAAACATCTCAATGATTGCCAAGTCTTTTGGGAAAATACCTTGTGGACTGATGAGACAAAAGTTGAACTTTTTGGAAGGCAAATGTCCGTTACATCTGGCGTAAAAGGAACGCAGCATTTCAGAAAAAGAACATCATACCAACAGTAAAATATGGTGGTGGTAGTGTGATGGTCTGGGGTTGTTTTGCTGCTTCAGGACCTGGAAGGCTTGCTGTGATAGATGGAACCATGAATTCTACTGTCTACCAAAAAATCCTGAAGGATAATGTCCGGCCATCTGTTCGTCAACTCAAGCTGAAGTGATCTTGGGTGCTGCAACAGGACAATGACCCAAAACACACCAGCAAATCCACCTCTGAATGGCTGAAGAAAAACAAAATGAAGACTTTGGAGTGGCCTAGTCAAAGTCCTGACCTGAATCCAATTGAGATGCTATGGCATGACCTTAAAAAGGCGGTTAATGCAAGAAAACCCTCAAATAAAACTGAATTACAACAATTCTGCAAAGATGAGTGGGCCAAAATTCCTCCAGAGCTGTAAAGACTCATTGCAAGTTATCGCAAACGCTTGATTGCAGTTATTGCTGCTAAGGGTGGCCCAACCAGTTATTAGGTTCAGGGGGCAATTACTTTTTCACACAGGGCCATGTAGGTTTGGATTTTTTTTTCTCCCTAAATAATAAAAACCATCATTTAAAAACTGCATTTTGTGTTTACTTGTGTTATATTTGACTAAAGGTTAAATGTGTTTGATGATCAGAAACATTTTGTGTGACAAACATGCAAAAGAATAAGAAATCAGGAAGGGGGCAAATAGTTTTTCACACCACTGTATATAAAAATAACCATACAAACATATGGTTTCTACTTTGCGGATTTTCATCTATCGCGGGGGGTTCTAGAAAGCAACCCCCGCGATCGAGGAGGATTCCTCTATTATAGATTGGATTTGAGAACTGCTGTTGACATAATAAGCAATCAAGTACAATTGAGAGATCTTCTTAAGACCTCACCTTCAATATCAGCAGAAGGATGAGAAAGATAGAAGAAGACGACCCCACAGCAGAGCAGTTTAAAATTGTCAGTTAACCTAATCCACGCATCTTCAGGATGTGGCAGGGAAATCGAATGTCCACACAAATCTGGAAAACTGGAGCTGGGAAATAGCTGTGACCTAACCACTTTGCCACCATGCTATCCTCGAATGAAAAAAAGAGTGTGAGAAAACAGAAACATCATCTTAAACTTGTGAATAGATAACATGGTAGAAAGAAGAGAGCGAATTATTGATTTTGCTTTGAAAATAAAAAAAATCAGCAAAATTGTGGCCATTTAGACGGGCTTACCTTGCCCACTATCGATCATTTCAGGGAAATACCTCAGTCTGGCAGCAGCAAATGCTTGCATGGCAATCTCCGTACCTGTCTGAGTTTTCAATGTGATTGACATCTAATTGTAAGGCATTTTATTTTGATGTGGTGTATTCCATCGTAAAGCAGATTATCATGTAATAATTCAAAAGTATGGCTCCGTGGAAGAAGGAAGAAGAGGATAAGGAGTGAAAAGTAATGAGGTAAACGGTAGGAAGGACATGAGCTGGTGTGTTGGAAGGGAATCCTGTGTGCATATGTGCCTGGCAGGAATCGGCTAATCTTAGACGTCCTGGGTGCCCTGCTAATAAGTGAAGCCTAAAGCTGTTCCAATAAATGTTTCACAGCCAGCTTCCGACTTTGACCCAGTGGCTTCTGTAATTAAGTTTTTCGGCTACTGAGAGATGACCAGCTAGAAGGGCAGTCTATCAACATGAAGAGCCCTTTTTGTTATTCTGTGTTATGTCAAACCCATTTCAGACACAGCCAGCCATCGCAGTCCTGTCTGCCTGGTGATAACATGCAGTTTCTGACTAATAAAGCAGAGTATTCAAATCACATTTTATTACAGGACTTGATATGCTTCCAGAGTATCTACTCATTTTTTTGAACCTGCTTTTTCCCTTATATGGTTGTGTGAATAGACGCCAGCTTCCCCATGCCTGCTTAGGATGTGGTGGTGAGGCCAGCAGGGGATGATTACCCTGTGGTCTGAGTGTGGATCCCAGTGATCCAGTGTAGTGACGAGGATATTGTGGTATACAATCTGACACCGTCCTTCAGATGAGATGTGAACAACAACTGCAACATATCCGACCGCAAGCACCTGCAAAGGATAGTGAAGACAGTAGAGAACATCATTGGGGTGCCTCTCCCTTCACTACAGGACACATTTTACAAACGCAGTGTCCGCGAGGCCTGCAGCATTGAGCAGGACCCCTTACACCCCTCACATGGACTTTTCACACTTCTGCCATCCAAGAGAGGATACTGCAGCATCAGAGTCAGATCTGCCAGGGTACAGGATAGTTTTTACCCCCAAGCTATCAGACTCCTTAACACCATGCTGCCCCCTGGGATCTTCCACAAGGCCTCAATCACCTCGGAAAACAGAACTTTTATACATGTAGGCCACTTTCCCGCAAAGACGAGTGTGCATGTAAAAAAAGAACTGAAAATCTCATACTGACCTTTAAGGATTTGGACATTCTTGATATCCTTCTGCTGTGAAACATTCTGACCTGTCATTGTTTACACGTCTTAAACAACTATTATCATACACTGATAATTTCTGTATTATCTATATCTATTATTTATTTATTTTATTACATATTTATTGACTATACTTATGTATCATGATTGCATAATACCATACATTGCATCAATGTTCATATTGCTTACTACACGTCAATATTGCTGCTACTTCTTTGTCTTGTCTTTGCACAATGTCTTGTCTTGTTTGTGTTTTAATTTTAAATCTTAATTTTAATTTTTCATTTTAATTCTAATTTTAATTTAATTTAGTATTTGCACTTCATGTTGTTACACTGTGGACCCTGAGCTTCGCAATTTCGTCTACCTGTATACTTGTATATGGTTGAGATGACAATAAAGTTCACTTTGACTTGACTTTGAAACAATGGACCTGGAATTCTTTGTTTATTAAAGATGGGTGTACCTCAATGTCATGGCTTAATTGCCCACTACAGCATGGTCATTCTGTCCTCCTAATCATCTACTGCCCTTGTTGGCTAACTATCTCTCTCACCCCTTCACCATCCAAATAGCTAATGTATGCTTAGTGTGGCACAAAAATGGATGGCTCCATCGCATCATCCAAGTTGATGCTACACATTTATGGTGGTTGTAGTGGATCGCCATTGTTTATGTAAGTGTTTTGAGTAGATTAGAAAAGTGCTATGTAATGTAATTTATTTTTATTATTACTATTATTATTAAGATTATTATTTTTATTATTATTATTATTATTATTTATAATAATAATTCCCTTAGCCATAGCCTTATCAGGATAGGTCATGTCTCATACACAAAGTTAGTCACGTGGTTTCTACGTCAGATTGTGCATAATGCCCTTCTATGAACTTCTATTCTTAAATCCTTTACAAATACCATACCATTTTCTAAATCCACCTGTAAATACCATAGTGGTTGGATGGGCATCCTGACCAGAAAAGGAGATGGTTCCTTACCTGGATGGGAGGCCTCAAGCAAGCAGATAGGCGTCCCCAACCAGGAGAGAGGAAAGAGCCAGACCTGAAAGTAAGTGGACGGACAGCCCACCAGAAGATGTCACTGAGGACTCTTTATTCCTTCCAGGACACTAGATGGCAGTGGCCCTGGATATCGTTGCCCAGTATGGAACCAGTAGGGCATGCTGGGAAGTGTAGTCTGGCAACACAGCCCCTCTGAAGTGTCACAAGGGGTCACTCAAGGGGGATGCGTCCCCTAATAAGTGGGACATCCCTATGACTCGGAAGTACTTCCATCGGGCTTATCTATGGCACCGGAAGTACTCCCAGGTCTTAAATAAAAGGGACTGCACTCCCTTACCTGAGCGAGTCGGAGCTGGGAGGATGTGGAGCAACACTCGACCAGAGGAGAGCTGTGTGGTGCTGAGAAGAAAGTTTTGTGGAAAGAGAGAAAGAAAACCTATGTTTGTGCTTGTGCTACTTTTTGGAAGTATTTTTGAAATAAACTTTCCATTATTTGAACCCAGGACTGCGTTGGCGTGTTCATGTTGGGGTTCAGGGCTCGCTGACACCCCGATCCCATTACACACCTAATACTGAGCAAGGTTGCCGGGGGCTAGAGTCTATCTCAGCAAGCATAGGGCAGAAGGTAGGAACAGTTCACTGGACAAGAGCACCAGTTGTTATGTTTCAGCTAGGAAGTCCTTGTTTTATGTCCATTTTGTTCATTTTTAGTCAATTGTTGTTATTGTTAATTTTGTTAATTATTTCCTTTGTTCCTTTTTTTTCTCTAAGCCTTTGTTATATGCCTTGCCTATCAATGTCAGGGTCTGTCCTCAGCCATATAAAGGTGAGGTTTTCCCACAGTTCTTGGTGGTTCATTTCAGAAGCACTAGAATGTGGTGAGTGTTTATTGATATTTTGCTGTGCTTGTTCTTATTGTGTTTTCTGGAGTTTCAAACATTTTGCGTATTCGCCATTGGATGTCTTTTTTGGGATTTAGGTCCTTTTATGATTTATGAATATCAACTGATATTAAGAGGTTGCTGGCAAAGAATATGTACGTTTAAAAATAAAGGATGAAAAGACAGCATAAAAATAGGTCAAAGTTCACAGAGTAACTTATCTGCAGAGGTGAATGAGCAGCCGTCATGACATGGTTGCAAACATGTGAACACAACATCATCCAGCACGACCGGTTTGGCGGTGGGTCAGTTATGGTCTGGGGAGGCAAATCCATGGATGCTCACACAAACCTCCATGTGCTAGGCAACTGCTGTTACGTCAGGTCAGGTCTGGTCAGGTTGGGGGAGCATGCATTGGTACAGAACATTGCCGCACCCACGATATGATGAAACAGCTAAGGATCCTGGTTGGCAACCTCCCAGGCAGACACGCAATCCAGTCCCACCCTCCAGAAATGACCCTCTATCTGCGGCAGCCAGGTGTTATGTGGGCGTCCCCTTGGCCTGGTCCAGTCACTTGGGTACTCAACAATGAGGATCCTGCAAGCCGGATCACACTCGGGGAATCATACCACACGGCCGCAATCCTATAACTGATAGTCCCTCACAATGCAGGTAATGTGCCTCATTCGGCACTCCGTGAGCAACCCCTCATTAGACACAAAGTCAAACCAGTTGTACCCAAGGATTCTTCGAGGAGACACAGTACTGAAGGAGTCCAGTCTTCATCTTAGGTCACTGGATAGTGTCCATGTCTCTCAACCATATAGCAAGACCGGAAGCACCAGGACTCTAAAGACTTGGACCTTCATCCTTTTGCAAAGATATCGGGAGTGGCACGCACCCAATTCCAGGGACCTCTTGAACCCCCATGCTTTCCCAATCTGTCTACTGACTTCATAGGCAGAGTCACCAGAGACAAGAATGTCACTGCTGAGGTCAATAAACCTCTCAACAAGGTCGACACTCTCTTCACAAACAGACACACTGCTGATGGATGTGCCCAAGAGGTCATTAAAGGCCAGGATCTTGGTTTTTATTCAGGACAGTCGCCAACCCAGACACTCAGGCTCCTCACTAAGTCTCTTGAGAGCCCATTGACTCCGCGAAGATCACAGCATCATCGACAAAATCAAGATTAGTGAATCGTTCTTCACCAATAGGTGTCCCACAGCTGCTGGACCCTACAACCTTGCCCAACACCCAGTCCATGCAAGCATTAAACAGAGCAGGAGCAAAATCACACCCCTGATGAACCCCAGAATCAACTGGGAAAAAGTTTCTACCTCCACTCTGCACAGCCCTCACAGTATCAGTTAGGTACGGGGATGAAATCCTCAAAGCCTTTGTTAGACCTTAAGCTGGTGCAGTGGGCCCTGGTTTTCCCTTGGTGCAACACCACAGACTGCTCAGGAGTTCACGGATGCCCTTATCCAGGTCTGTGACGAGATTCCTCAGAACACCCTCCGCCATCTCATCAGGAGCATGCACAGACATTGTTGGCAGTGCATACAGGCACATGGGGACCATACACACTACTGAGTCACATTAGCAGTTGCCATGATGAAATTCACACAAGTTGGAATAGCCTATGATTTCAATTTTTGGCTTTGATTTTCAGTGTGATGTTGAATCAGCCTTCAATGTGTTAGTGATTTTGGTTTCCATTTATCATTGTTACATCATTTTGTTCCCAACCAATTACACAGTATTACTCGGTAAAGACATTCCATTTCGTTCATCGAGATCCAATGTGTGATTTAAGTGTTCTCTTAATGTTTTTTGAGCAGTGTACTTATTTTCCTTCAAAATGTGAAGCAAAATGTTTTTATTCAAATTAAAAATGCAGAAACCCATTGAGTTAATCATTAAATTATCCAATTTGATAATACTGTATTCAAATCTGGAATACCTTGTAAAAAGGTATTACTATGAAATAAATCAGATATCAATTTTTTAACATGTCTGTTTGCAGTTTTGATGCTTGGAAATGATGACATCATCATCTGAGTCCTTCAGTAACAGACATAAATTAGGAAAGGATTTTCACACTGTTAATCAGCTTAGCTGAGATTAAAGTCTGCATTATCACAAATGGTTCAGTCTGATTGTTGCTTAGAAATTTATTGTGATTCAAACCTTACATTCTGATAACCATGTTGAGAAGAAAATTGAAATGTGGATAGAGGGACATACTCTTGCTATCTTTTTAAAGCAATACTTAAATTGACAAAAGTAATATTTATGATACAAAATTGATGACTATGATAATGTATTTTTAAAGTTTTCTAACCCCTACTTTCTCTGCTGTCCTTTTCCCAGTTTTCTGTGGTGGCGATCTGCGGCACCACCACCTGATCAGGGCACCATGCAGTTCGTACATTGATAGATTGAAGGCCAGATGTCCACATGACCAACATCATCTAATTCTTCAACGTGAAGCCTGAAAACCATGAGGACTGATTGAGATCATTGATGTTAGGTAGAATACCCAGTGGGGGCTGGGTGGTCTCGTGGCCTCGGAACCCCTGCAGATTTAATTTTTTTTCTCCAGCCATCTGGAGTTTTTTTTTCTGTCCTCCCTGGCCATCGGACCTTACTTTAATTCTATGTTAATTAGTATTGCCTAAATTGATTTTTTATATGTTGTCTTTTTTTCTCTTTCTAAACCCAGCCACAGGGGATGCTCAAACCAGTGTGTTTCTTCGTGCCAGTCCCAAGCCCCGATAAATGGGGAGGGTTACGTCAGGATGGGCATCCAGTGTACAATTTTACCAAATCAATATGCAGACAACAATTTTGGATGATCCGCTGTGGCAACCCCTAACGGGAGTAGCTGAAAGAAGAAAAGGTCTTTTTTCTCTTTCTTCATCCTGTAAAGCACTTTGAGTGACAATTTGTCACATTGTCAATTTGTCACATGTATGAAAATGTGCTATAGAAATAAATATTGTTGTTGTTAGTGTAATCAGAGGTGAATACAGACTGTTGGTAATGAAAAGGGTGTCACTGATATCTGAGAAGAGGGGTCATTTAAGTCAGATAGGAGCTGAGAGGAGTGACACTGTGCAAAAAGACAAGTGGACGGCATTGACCTCACATTGAAAGAAATGTGCAAAATCGTGACCACTTAGTCAGGGTTTACCTTGCCCACTATTGATCACTTCAGAGAAACAACACGACCAAGCAGTAGCAAAATCTGCCTGCCAATTCTCACTGCTGTTAGAGATTTTAATCTCATTGACACCTAATGACTTTTTTTTCTTAAAGCACAGTGCAGTGCAGTTTTATTTCCCAATATACTAAATGTTTGTAAGTCTTTAAACATGCAGGTCAGTGGAGCTCATCACAATTCTGGGTAAAGGGGAAAAGTACAAGGGAAAGTGACTAATCTGAGGCATCCCAGGTGCTCTTTAATAATTGGAGCCTAAGGCTATTAAAAAATGTTTCACAGACTGCTTCTCACATTGTCACAGTTGTAACCATAATTTAGTTTCTTTGCTTTCTTAAAGAAGACCAGCCAGTTTGATGCAACCTAGCAACATGAAGAGCCATGTGTGGTACCCCATAGCAAGTCAAATAATTTTTCAAACTCAAAAACAAAAAATAAAAATGACTTAAAAAAATGACGCCACATTATTGTGGTGGACGGGTTTGCGTGTCTCAGTAATCCTAGAAGCTCTGTTGTCCAGGGCTTTATGCCCCTGGTAGGGCCACCCAAAGGCAAACTGGTCCTAGGTGATGGATGAGACAAAGAGTGGTTCAACAAACCTCCCATGAAGAATAAAAAATTTGGATGGCATTTTCTCTCACCCAGACGTGGGACACCGGGGCCCCCCTCTGGAGCTAGGCCAGGAGGTGAGGCTCGATGGCGAGCGCCTGGTGGCCAGGCCTGCACCCATGGGGCCCGGCCGGGCACAGCCCAAAGAGGCAACGTGGGTCCCCCTTCATATGGGCTCACCACCTATTGGAGGGGCCAAGGAGGTCGGGTGTAGTGTGAGTTGGGTGGTGGCCGAAGGCAGGGACCTTGGCGGTCCAATCCTCAGCTACAGAAGCTGGCTCTTGGGACGTGGATTGTCACCTCTCTGGAGGGGAAGGAGCCTGAGCTAGTGTGTGAGGTCGAGAGGTTCTGGCTAGATATAGTCGGGCTCACCTTGACGCAGAGCTTTGACTCTGGTACCAATCTCCTTGAGAGGGGCTGGACTCTACCACTCTGGAGTTGCCCCCGGTGGAAGGTGCCGAGCGGTGTGGGCATACTTATTTCCCCCCGACTTGCAGCCTGTTAATTGGGGTTTACCTCGGTGGACGAGAGGGTAGCCTCCCTCCACTTTCGGATGGGGGAATGGATCCTAACTGTTATTTGTGCATATGTGCCAAACGGCAGTTTGGAGTACCCACCCTTTTTGGAGTCCCTGGAGGGGGTGCTAGAGGGCATACCTTCTGGGGACTCCGTCGTACTGCTGGGAGACTTCAATGCTCATGTGGGCAATGACAGCGAGACCTGGAAGGGCATGATTTGGAGGGATGGCCCCACCGATCTGAACCTGAGCGGTGTTTTGTTATTGGACTTCTGTGCTCGTCACGGATTGTCCATAACGAACACCATGTTCAAGCATAGGAGTGTCCATATGTGCAGTTGGCACCAGGACACCCTAGGCCTCAGTTTGATGATCGACTTTGTGGTCGTGTCATCGGACTTGTGGCCACATGTCTTGGACACTCGGGTGAAGAGAGGGGCGGAGCTGTCAACTGATCACCACCTGGTGGTGAGTAGGCTTCAATGGTGGGGGAGGATGCCGGTCAGGCCTTGTAGGCCCAAACGTGTTTTGAGTACCTGCTGGGAAGCAGTGCAATGTAAACACTGTATATGGTGGGGATGGTGCGCTGCTGACCTCGACTCAGGACGTTGTGGGTCGGTGGAGGGAGTAATTCGAAGACCTTCTCAATCCCACTAACATGCCTTCCAATGAGGAAGCAGAGCCTAGGGACTCGGAGGTGGGCTCCCCTATCTCTGGGACTGAGGTCACCGAGGTGGTCAAAAAACTCCTTGGTGGCAGGGCCCTCGGGGTGGATGAGATACGCCCGGAGTTCTTCAAGGCTCTGGATGTTGTAGGGCTATCTTGGTTGACACGCCTCAGAAACATCGCATGGACATCGGGGACAGTGCCTCTGGATTGGCAGACCAGGGTGGTGGCCCCCCTCTTTAAGAAGGGGGACCGGAGGGTGTGTTCCAATTACAGAGGGATCACACTCCTCAGCCTCCCTGGAAAAGTCTGTTTGGGGGTCCTGAAGAGGAGGGTCCATCAGATAGTAGAACCTCGGATTCAGGAGGAACAGTGTGGTTTTCGTCCTGGTCGCGGAACAGTGGACCAGCTCTACACCCTTAGCAGGGTACTGAAGGGTGCATGGGAGTTTGCCAAACCAGTCTACATGTGTTTTGTGGACTTGGAAAAGGCGTTCAACCGTGTCCCTTGGGGAATCCTGTGGGGGGTACTCCGAGAGTATGGGGTATCAGACCCCCTGATAAGGGCTGTTCGGTCCCTGTAAATCTGGTGTCAGAGCTTGGTCCACATTGCCGGCAGTAAGTCAAACCCGTTTCCAGTGAGAGTTGGACTCGGCCAGGGCTGCCCTTTGTCACTGATTCTGTTCATAACTTTTATGGACAGAATTTCTAAGCGCAGCCAGGGCATTGAGGGGGTCCGGTTTGGTGGACTCATGATTGGGTCACTGCTTTTTGCAAATGATGTTGTCCTGTTTGCTTCATCAGGACATGAACTTCAGCTCTCTCTGGATCGGTTTGCAGCTAAATGTGAAGCGGCTGGAATGGGAATCAGCACCTCCAAATCTGAGACCATGGTCCTCAGCTGAAAAAGGGTGGAGTGCCCTCTCAGGATTGGGAGCGAGATCCTGCCCCAAGTGGAGGAGTTCAAGTATCTCGGGGTCTTGTTCACGAGTGAGGGAAGAATGGAGCGTGAGATCGACAGGTGGATCGGTGCGGCATCCACAGTGATGTGGGCTCTGCATCAGTTTGTCGTGGTGAATAAGGAGCTGAGCCGTAAGGCAAAGCTCTCAATTTACCAGTTGATCTGTGTTCCTACCCTCACCTATGGTCATGAGCTATGGGTAGTGACCGAAAGAACGAGATCGCGAATACAAGTGGCTGAAATGAATTTCCTCCGCAGGGTGTCTGGGCTTTCCCTTAAAGATAGGGTGAGAAGCTTGGCCATCCGGGAGGGGCTCAGAGTAGAGCCGCTGCTCCTCTGCATCGAGAGGAGTCAGATGAAGTGGCTCAGGCATCTGATCAGGATGCCTCCTGGACGCCACCCTGGTGAGGTGTTCCGGGCACGTCTAACTGGGAGGAGGCCCCGGGGAAGACCAAGGACATGCTGGAGAGTTTATGTCTCCTGGATGGCTTGGGAACACCTCGGGTTTCCTCTGGAAGGTCTAGAAGATGTGGCCGGGGAGAGGGAAGTCTGGGCATCTCTGCTCAAGCTGCTGCCCCCACAACCCGACTTCGGATAAGCGGAAGAGGATGGATGGATGGACTTAGAAAGCTACGTTTAATGAGGGCCATACAACTTGAGAAAAATATGAAAAATGTATATTTTAAAGGAACAATCTGCCTAAAATGATTGTTTTTGCAAGTTACATTATGTAGTATGGAGGAATATTTCAGACAAAATTAAATACACAAATAAATAAATGTATTGTGAAATAAATAAAATCACAATGATATGTGAGCATAAATGATTAAATATGTCAGGAAAACTGTTTTTGTTGTTTATTCCTTTATGTTTTTATTTCATTATTTCTTTGTGTGTTTATATCAGTGATACCACACCCAACATGAAATACACGGTAACTTCCTCTCATCAAAGTTGTGTAGGCCGTCTCTAGCGAGTACAGTCATGCGCCCACTTACAGGCTCCATGGATCAGCCATTTTGCCATATGTCAGAATGGCCGTATGTTAGTGACAAAGTGTACAGGTCATTGTGCAATGAGGCTCTGTGGGTATGGTGTGGGCAGTGCTGATGCGAGGTTATTTTGCACCCTAGGCCAGGCTTACTAGTGTGCTAACTGACTGTTTGGTAGCTAACCCGTGTGGCTGGGTCCCCCCGTCTTTAAGATCTGCGCCCTAAGCAAATGCCTAATTTGCCTTAATAGTGGTGCCGGACCTGGGTATGAGTCACTGGTAGCCACAGTTTTAGTGCTGGTATGGAGTAGCACACACCAATGTAGGTTTCTCGATGTCTGCACACCAAGTCTATGTAAGCACTGTAACAGTGTAAGGGAGGCAGTGCGGGCTGAATGCATTAGCTACATGGAGTTGTGATGATACGGGTTCTCTTCCCTGCTCCCTTCGTTCGTTTAGGAGCCCTGAACCCAACACCATTGATAATGTCACCGAAATGAGCTGACAAATGGGGACAAATCTCTCAAAGCCAGGGGATATATTCCAAAATAGAAAAAGTGCTTTTATTTAAAACAATCAAAAAACAAAAAGTGCAGTGCAACAAGTTAGAATAAATAAATCCGTAAAATAAGTGTCCAGGGAGGTTAAAACCATCAACAAATAAATCCTTTAAAATTAGAGGTTAATACGCAGTCTCTCTCACTCATTACTCTCCGACCCACCTCCATCTTTCTTTCTCACCAGCTCACCCATTGTTCTTGCAGCTGGTGGAGACCCAACAGCCACGAGCTCCTTCTGCCAACCTCCGTCTTGGCCTCCTCCTCCTCCGTCACTGCCAGACCGGCAGTTGGTTCTCCTCCCTTGATCCTTTGCGCACCCACAGTCGCTCCTCAGATCCAACAGGAGGACACCTCTTTGCTATCAATATCAAGGAAGCAGAATACAATGTGAATATTGGCAAACCATACCCCTACAGCCTAAGTAGCAGTGCATCTTGCGTCTGTAGGTGCCTCTTGGCTTATCTTCAGTCTAGCTTGCATTGTCACCACATGGCTTTTGAATGGAGTATATTACTGCCGAGTTGTCTTCTTCGTAGTCTTCTCTTCATGGCCAGAAGGTGAGAGAAAGAGAGAGACAAAGGCATGCTGACCAACTTTATAACATTCTTACCAGAAAACACAAACCAATAGGGCATTGTAGTACAGAATGACCTCCGATTCAAAACCATTCATAAAGAGCCATACTTTAGACCAATAGAATTTATTTTTCAGTTCTTTCCTGAGCAGTGTAACTACAAGGGGCAACACTAAGACCCAAACTACAGACACAATTACTCTCCAGGCACACTTATGCTCCAATAAAGCATTTTATTGAGCCCCAACACCTTCTTTATAAGAATAATGAAAATAAAAACACCAAGAACAATCCTCCTTCCTCCCCCAAGAGTGTAGCCCACTGCCTCTCAACTCTGAACTCAACTGAGACAAAGAGCTTTCTTTTAAAGTCGACCCAGGAACTGCTTCCATTCTCCTCTCCAAGTTGCCCGGATTACTTCCGGTTCATGCAGGAATCACAGAGCAATCCACCTCTAGAAGTGCCCTGTGGCGGTCCCCAAAGACCCCGACAGTGGTGCATTTCCAGACTCCATTTCCCATGCAAACCTGCAGGTGTCCTAATTGGGTTTAGCTCTGAGGAGCACTGCCACCTGCTGTGTTGGGGAATGACTTGCTCCTAGTGAGTCCATTTTCCTGGTCCTTTCATTATGGTCTCCTGGCCAGGTATGAAACCTTCCATTATCCTAGCCAGGATGCCTGTCTTTCCTCCATGGCACCCACATCAGTTACCAATGAAACCTCTCAGGTACAACTCATCCCCCAGTTGCCTTGTTTATGCAGTTTATGGCTTTCCTGCAGTGGATGTCAGTCCAGACACAGTCACTCTTGCCAAATTGGCCTGATGCTCCATCCACACCATAAATTTCATATTCTAAGTCAGTCCTAAAGATTGGTTTGGGTTGCTTAGGTAAATATCAAAGCGCAGCGGTTCTCATCAGTCAAGTAAAACGGGCATTCTGAAACATTATCTAATGATACATTTGCTTTGTCTAGTTTGCAAATTAAGACATAACAAAATATTTATCAGGTTATATGCTAGAAATGAGTCCACCACAATAGCCAAAGATTTATTTGCACTCTTCTGACGATACACAAATCTAAATACATACATCCATCCATCCATCCATTATCCAACCCGCTACAGTATATCCTAACTACAGGGTCACAGGGGTCTGCTGTAGCCAATCACAGTCAACACAGGACACAAGGCAGGAAACAAACCCTGGGCAGGGTGCCAGCCCACCACAGAATCTAAATACACAAAAATTGAAATAAATGATTAAAGAAACAAGCAACAAAAATCATATTCTGCGACACATTTATAATGTTCCAGTTTCTTAAAGAGACCAAATAAGCTGCCTCAATAATTACAGGCCTGTTACATCAGTTCTAATGAAAATAGTTAAACTTGTAGTTCTTACCCATCATAACTCTGTTATTTCTGTTATCTACTGTTTTATTATGTTCTTTATGTTATCAAACTACACATTTAAATTCTATGCAGCTCGTCTGTATATTAAATTTATCAGAAATTATAATGCAGAGTACTGCTTTAAAGCGTCATCGCAAAGGCACAATCATTAAAATTTGCTTACTTCATACTGTAGCACCCGGCTACCATGGTGCTCGCCGATGCCAAGTGCTGATGGATTATCACTCTTTTAGGTAGCTCACCTGCCTTTGCCACACTAGTTGGAATTTTTATGTGACTTTACCAGGCTTGCCGGCTCCTGTATGGCTGTCATTGAAGCAGCTTATTTATGTGACAGAATGTCAGCTCAAACTATGGAAGACTCATTCCTTGACAATGTATAAAAGCAAAACTCTTTCAGGATATGAAGATATAATTTTTTTTTTTTTTGTGCATACAGCAAAATATTAGCAATAGTCGGAGCTGGGTTTAGGATTTAATGAGAAATGCTGGCCAGTGAAATGTTCAGTTTTTCAAACAAAAAAGAAAAAGTAACACAAAAGTAATTAAGCATTTATAATGCATTCAATTTTATAATAAGCAATTATGTAATATATTAAGTCATATTTTGTAAGTAACAAGCAATGTAACCATGTTCTTTTCAAAGTAATGTTCCCCAACACTGGTATGTACTTTTTTAAAATTGCACCGTCCATGGCTGCTCCCTCTGAGCATATACCGAAGGGGCATCCTGGCTGGTCATGGACCCGACACTGTTCAGTGGATGCAGTGGATTCTTCATGATTAACAGGAGTTTGCTTAATGCTCGTTGCTCTGCTACAGATGTTAAACTGTCCAAATTTACTCCTACAATACAGCCTGCCTTCTTAACAAGTTTGTCCAGGCGTGAGGGATCCTTCATCTTTATGCTGCCTCCCCAGCACACCACTGTGTAGAAGAGGGCACTCGCCACAACTGTCTGGTAGAACATCTGCAGCATCTTATTGCAGATGTTGAAGGACGGCAACCTTATAAGAACGTATAGTCGGCTCTGACCTTTGTCACTGTCTTGCTCCACTGACAGACTGAGGAGATCGTTCCTCCCCCACACTATGCGACTCTTCAATTCCACCCGGGGGAGTAAATGCTAACATTAGTCAACATTATTGTCTGCTTTTACATGCTTTTTTATTACTATTTAATTTAATGTTTTTTGTATCAGTATACTGCTGCTGGATTATGTGAATTTCCCCTTGGGATTAATAAAGTATCTATCTATCTATCTATCATATAGTACCTTTCATATCTATCTATCTATCTATCTATCTATCTATCTATCTATCTATCTATCTATCTATCTATCTATCTACCTACTCCGGCCATCCGCCACAGTATATATATATATAGCAAAATACCCGCGCTTCGCAGCGGCGAAGTACTGCATTAAAAATTTTATTAAGAAGAAAATTTAACCTTTTTAAACTGAGGGAAAATATGCCAATAATTATTTGTTAAGGATCTCTTTGTATACCATGTTGTCAGTTCGGCCCTCCGGTTGTAATATGACCAAGCTGTGCGCTGAGCTTACTCTTGAGCAATGCAACGTACAGTTGGCCATGTGAACAGTAATCTTGTTTCAGATCTCACAGCTTGGATTGCTGCTGTCATAATCGGTTTGAGTTTCATGGTTTGTTTCAATTACGACAGTATTTGCAGGATTTGTTGTGTTGAAGTAACATTCGGCATCTGTCAAGCGTTGTAAGCACACAACCGGTTTCATCGATTAAAATCACATCCAGCTTTTGAGAGTTTAAACATTCATAAACATCAAAGTGTCCACTACTGAAATCGTCACCTGTGAATCTAAGATGTTTAAGAGGCATTGGCGGTTGTCGAAAGGTGTAAAATTTTTTGGCCATTTCGGTACACTTGAAAGCGACAACCGAACAATTCTGCGGAAACCATCAACTCACATGTAGAACAATAGGTGAAGGGCTTAAGCATTTCACTCTTATAGTGCTCCTGTGTAGTATAATTATCTCCTGTACCGTCATCAGTCCACACCTTGAACCTGTCCCAGTCATTCAATACATAAGACACAATGTTCCTCCGGATATCAAGAGTGAGCCTGATATGGCCGTGCAATATGTAACAAAAAGAATGGAAAGGTAGTTGCTATCTCCGGGCATGGAAACCACTCGGTAAGTGACAGTTCTTTGATCGATGGTGATCACCTCGATAGACGTGGTAATGGGGGTTGGAATGATAAAGGAAATGGGTACCTGAGCAATGTAAAGTAAGTCTAAAATACCTATACAATAACTACAATTGTAATAAACAAACAATAAAACAGCGGAGAAGCCGTGGATTAAACAAAAAGGCTGTAGTTATCAGTAGGGAGACATGAATCCCGTGGCAAAGCAAGGAAGGGAATGTAGAGACCGGAGCGACGGACAGTCTTATATAGGCAGGCAGCCAACAACGTGGGAGGCGTTGGGATGGGGGACCCAACGCCACCTCACACGGTGACCGAGCTGCAGGCTATGGACTTATATATATGTACGTAAGTAGGATTCAGTTAGCGTTCGTAACCCGTGTACCAAATTTTTTGAAGATGGGCCCATAAGTAACAAAGACTGTTGAAAAGTTCAATATGGCGGCCGACAGTGGCATCATACCACCAAAATAAGTACGTACATTGGTTTCGGTTAGTGCAGGGAAGCCGCCTATCAAATTTCGAGAAGATCGGGCCATAAATAAGAAAGTTCAACATGGCGGACGTTGTTGACCGTTATGACCATTACACGTAGAACTTCGAAATGAAACCTGTTTAACTTTTGTAAATAAGCTTTAAGGAATGAGCCTGCCAAATTTCAGCCTTCTACCTACACTGGAAGTTGGAGAATTAGTGACGTTGGAAAGTTCAATATGGCGGCTGACAGTGGCGTCATACCACCGAAATAAGTACGTACATTGGTTTCGGTTAGCTCAGGGAAGCCACCTACCAAATTTCGTGAAGATGGGGCCGTATATAAGAAAGTTCAACATGGAGGACGTTGTTGACCGTTATGACCGTTACGCATAGAATTTCGAAATGAAACCTACTTAACTTTTGTAAGTAAGCTGTAAGGAATGAGCCTGCCAAATTTCAGCCTTCTACCTACATGGGAAGTTGGAGAATTAGTGATGTTGGAAACTTCAATAAGGCCTCCGACAGTGGTGTCATACCAACGAAATAAGTACATACATTGGTTTCCGTTAAAAGTTTAACTCTTTTAGGGCTAATTTTTTTTTTTTTCTTTTCTCCCAGGGCTGAATATTTTTCTAAAAACCTTTTTTTACAAAAGAACACAAAACAATTGTTTAACTTATCAAAGAAACAAAAAATATTTATTTTTGAACAACATAACTGTTTTGCATTTTGTATGAGCCTGCATACTATATAATTTAACATATTATTATTTCACATATTGTAAATTTCACAAGGCAAAGTCCTGCAAAGTGTGGTAACGCTCAAAGCATCCAATTGCGTGCATTGCCACGTTGCACTGCTTGCAATATGTGTTGCACTGGTGCCTCTTTTTCAATAGTCTATTGCTGCACACAACACAGTCAGGCTTGTACTTTTTGTCCTCATAATTTGCAGGAAAGTGGCGCTCGGTCAGCCTGTCTGGCACTGCTCTTTGTAATGGCCTTCCTCGCTTTGCCAAAGGCACTCCAACATATTCTGCCAGCAAGTTGTCCACCACCTTCTTGCGGAAATCTGCCGCAGTCATAGTACTGTCACTGTTTGCCTGCTTGAATAATATATATCCATTTGTGAGTGCAATCTCACGGATGCGATGGTACACAGTGTGGTACCACTTGGTGGACTTATGGCCATAAGCATATGACCCCAGCATCTGATCCAGTCGATCAACTCCAGCCATTTTGCAGTTGTACTCTTCAAGTGCAACAGGCTTGTCCAGCTTTCTACCTTCTGGGTTTCCCTTAGAACGAATTACCTTCTCACACAAATTGTTGGTGTGAACTGTAGTAATACAAGTCACCCGTTTGACATCATGCCATGTCAATGCCACCAAGTTATCCGCCCGCATAAAAACAGGATTGTCACCTTTTTTCATTTTCAGCCTCTCTGGCTTCAACTGTAAAGGCATGTGTCTCCTGCTCACCCTCACTGTGCCACAAGCTCCAATTCCCCTGCTCTGTAGCTCTATGAACAATTCTGGTGAACTATAAAAATTGTCCATGTACACAACATGTCCAAAATGTTCATAGCCCTGAAGCAGCTCCAGCACAACCTGAGTTGTCAAAGGACAGTTCTCCCTCTGAAAAGAATGCTTACCAGTGTAAGTAATTACTTTTAGGCAGAAACCAGTGCTTGCTTCAGCCAATACAAAATCCTTGATGCCATACTTGGTGGGCTTATCTGGCATATATTGACGGAAAAAAAGCCGTCCCTTATATTTTATCATGGACTCATCCACAGACAAATCACGGCCAGGCTGATAAAATTGTTTATAAGTTGGCTCCACTATGTCAAGCAGGGGCTGAACTTTATACATCGGGTTATAGCCCTGCTCACCCCTCGGGATTTGCTTCTTGTTATCACAAAAGTGAATGAAGCTTTGCAGCAGCACATACCGATCACGGGGCATAACCTGTCCAAAGCCACCAGGTGACAAAGTACGTTTGGACCAGTGCTCCCTGAAATTATATCGCCAGTCCAGTCCCATCTCTATCTGCAATGCCACAAAGCCCTTGATCTCGTCTTTGGTTGTGGGTTTCCACTTCGAAAAACGAGAATGCGGAGCAAGCGCGTCCCGCGATTCAAAAAATTGCTCTGCGTACCTGTTCGTCTCATCCGCTATCAGTTGAAAAACTGCCTCAGGAAAAAACAGCCTGAAATAGTCCAGCGGCGTGTGATCAGTGGTGTCCAGCAGCAAGCCGTGCCTTTTTGTAAAGTCCGGTAGCCAGTTCGGCTCCCAAGGATCAATGTCTGGGTATTCCTCCCAAGCGAACCTTGCCGTAGGTGCACCGACAGCGCGAATGCGCTCAGCTGCCAGCCGAGCAGCTGCGGTGGCATCGGCTGGTCTCCGATCGGCTGATGCCTGCTCCGCAATTTCTTCCTCGATCTCCTGATCACTATCAAAGAAATCGGAATCTGACAAATCAGAGTCCGACTCCGCGATAACGCGCAAAGTTTCTTCGGCCGAGTATTTTCTTTTTGAACTCGCTTCGCTCCCGCATGAGATGTTGATGCCATCTTGCCTTTGTTTCTATTTGTTTACATATCGCAACTCGCGCACACGCAAGGATTAGTTGCTGAGCCAACGAGATTAACAGTCCTCCAAGCAGAGAGGGAATGCCTGTGACGTGACAATGGGTTTTGTCGCCATTAACAGCTGATTGTCGCCCTCTATCCCTGGATGTCGACTTTTGTCGACATCCGCCCTCAGCCCCTCCTGTCGACAAAAGTCGACACCCGCCCTAAAAGAGTTAATATGGCGGCCAACAGTGGCATCATACCACTGAAATAAGTACCAAATTTCAGCCTTCTACCTACACGGGAAGTTGGAGAATTAGTGACGTTGGAAAGTTCAATATGGCGGCTGACAGTGGCGTCATACCATCGAAATAAGTATGTACATTGGTTTCGGTTAGCGCAGGGAAGCCGCCTACCAAATTTCGTGAAGATGGGGCCATGAATAAGAAAGTTCAATATGGCGGACGTTGTTGACTGTTATGACTGTTACGCGTAGAATTTTGAAATTAAACCTGCTTAACTTTCGTAAGTAAGCTGTAAGGAATGAGCCTGCCAAATTTCAGCCTTCTACCTACACGGGAAGTTGGAGAATTAGTGACGTTTGGAAAATTCAATATGGCGGCCGACAGTGGCATCATACCACCGAAATAAGTACATACATCGGTTTTGGTTAGCGCAGGGAAGCCACCTACCAAATTTCATGAAGATGGGGTCAGCCTTCTACCTACACGGGAAGTTGGAAAATTGGCGACGTTGGAAAGTTCAATATGGCGGCCGACAGTGGCATCATACCGTCGAAATAAGTAAGTACATCGGTTTTGGTTAGCGCAGGGAAGCCGCCTACCAAATTTCGTGAAGATTGGGCCATAAATAAGAAAGTTCAACATGGCGGACGTTGTCGAATGTTATTGACCGTTATGACCGTTACGTGTAGAATTTCGAAATTAAACCTGCTTAACTTTTGTAAGTAAGCTGTAAGGAATAAGCCTGCCAAATTTCAGCATCCTACCTACATGGGAAGTTGGATAATTAGTGATGAGTCAGTGAGTGAGTCAGTGAGTGAGTTAGTCAGTCAGTGAGGGCTTTGCATTTTATTAGTATATAGTATCCAACATCTGTCTGTCTGTCTACTTTTCATTGACTTTCAGCAGCGATTTATTCACTCAAATCTGACAGAGAGGGGTTGAGGGGAGGGGGTTGGGCCCTCCTCACTAATATGTCAGCCTCCGTTCGAGCCAGTCTACCTCTCTCCATGTGTTGCAGCATACCTTGCCTCCGCTTATCATCTACAGATTGTTAAGGAGTAATGTTTGATGTTTTTGAGAGAGAGATCACAGGTACGAGAGTAGCTGCTCATTGCCAGAGATATCACGAACACAATCAGATACAGTGCCAACGTTTGATGTTAGGGCATACCTACCTTCTGCTTGGCCACAATTATATATATATAATTTTTTTTTTTTATTGATTTTTAAAGTTTGTCCTGTTTCATGTGGACAGAGCCGTGGGGTACATTAATAAAAATGGCATATTAAACAATATGCCTACTGAGATACCTACTCAATAAAAAAAAACATGTAGCAGTGCTCTTCACATTAAGTGTCCATTCAATTAAATAAATAAATCAATAAATATTTCACACAGTATTTTATTCTTTAAGTGTCATATTCATGTTTCCAAAACCATGTATTTATAGTGTCATCATCTTACAGAAAAAATAAATATTTGATGCTGTGGCAGGAGGCTGGGGGCCAGACCCAGCTGGGATGCCTGGAAGGGCCGGGAGGTGGTCTATACATCCCCCTGGCCATGAGGGGGCAACCACCCTGGATGATGAGAAGACTATTGGGACGGAGGAAGGAGACTCAAACCCACTGGGGCCCATGTCCACCGCCAGGGGGTGCCCCGAGCGTCGTGAAGCCCAGGAGATCGACACTTCCGCCACACCTGGGAAGGTGGAGGAAGGACCTTCCAGGGACGCCCGGAGTGCTTCCGGGTGCTCATCTGGTATTTCCGCCACACCAGGAAGTGCCGCTGGAAGAACGTCAACAAGCACCTGGAGCACGTCCGGGTGACCATAAAAGGGGCCGCCTTCCTACAGTCGGGGAGCTAGAGTTGGGATCTGGAGGTGGACGAAGCTCCAGTGACGAGAGGAAGAAAGGCGGAGTACCATGTGACTTGTGTTTGGGGACACTTGTTTAATAAAGAGTGTGTGTTTTATGAACTGCCGGTGTCCGTCTGGTTGTGTCCGGGCTGAATATCTCATAATGTTTAAAAACTTGTATATTAAATATGTATTGATATTTAAACTTTATATTCAATTAAATATGCATACATTTTATTAAAGTATTTTTCTTGAAGTCATTACATTTTTTTACCTAAATATTATATGGGGACCCACTCAATATTTTTTCCACATGAATTACTCCATTACTCAGCAGCAGATGTATTTTTCTACATCTAAATAAATTAAACATTTCTCAGCCCATCCTAGTACAGCTCTACAAAGCCATAGCTGAACGTGTGATCACATTCTCCACTGATGTCTGGTTTGGTTCACCAACAGTCCACTCCAAAAATAAATGACAGCATGTTGTGAGGTCTGCTGAGAAAATAATTGGCTGTGCTCTTCCATCTGTTGCAGACCTGTATGCATCCAGTGTCATAAAGCAGGTCAAAAGGATCACCACGGACTCATGTCACCCAGGTCATCACTCATTCCAAACATTCTCCTCTGGTAAATCACATCAGATCAATTAAAAGTAAAATCAATTAAAGCAGACACCTAAACCATTTCTTTCCCAGAGCCATAGCCTTCACAAACTAGTATTTTCGCCTGTCACCCTCACTTATTTGTGTGCTGTTTCTTTCATATACTGTACTCAAGATTCAAGAGTTTATTCAGTTATACAGGTACAACGTGCAATGTAATGAAAAGCCTGTCTACTTCAAGATGGTGCAAAACAGAAGCAAACACACAATAGAATAAGTAAAAAAAAAATAAGAAAAAGATAATAAAACAAACTCAATTAAATTAAGTTAAACTACATTAAAATGAAGTTACAGTCTGAAATTTGAAACAGTAAAAAGTATAAAGTGACAGTGCAGTAAGTTACAGTGAGTCTACTGAGTTTAAGACTTGAATGTTTGTTGGCATGTCAGAGTTCAGGATCCTGATGGCCTGAGAGTAAAAGCTCCACTCTGGTCTCTCATTCTTTGTCATTAGGTGTGCAGCCCCTTGCCTGAGTTGAGCAGACTGAACAGTCTGTTACTGGGGTGGCTGGAGACCACAATTATTTTAATTGCCCTGGTCCTACAGTACATGGTGTAGATATCCTGCAGAGAGGGCAGTGCTGATCTTAAGATGCGCTTTGCTGAACACAACACTCTCTGCAGGGCTTTGCAATCTTGGACTAAGCAATTCCCAAACTATGATGTCTAGCTTTGGGTTAGGATGCTGTCTATGGCGCCGGTGCAAAAAGGTTTCAAAACAGGTGAGGAGACCTTGAATTTCCTCAGCCGCCTGAAGTGTTAAAGGTTTGTCAAACTGGGTTCATGTCAGATCCTCTGTGATGTGCACACCCAGGTATCTGAAGCCGCTCACCCTCTCAACAGGAACTCCATTTATGCTAATGGGGCTGTTGCTGCTTCTGCCTGAAATCCATCACTAGTTCCTTGGTCTTGCTGACATTGAGTAAGAGGTTATGAGCCTGGCACCATATTATTCCTTACAGCTTACTTACAAAAGTTAAGCAGGTTTCATTTCGAAATTCTACACGTAACGGTCAACAACGTCCGCCATGTTGAACTTTCTTATTTATGGCGCCATCTTCACAAAATTTGGTAGGCAGCTTCCCTGCGCTAACCGAAACCGATGTACATACTTATGACGCCACTGTCGGCCGCCATATTGAACTTTCCAACGTCACTAATTCTCCAACTTCCCGTGTAGGTAGAAGGCTGAAATTTGGCAGGCTCATTCCTTACAGCTTACTTACAAAAGTTTAGCAGGTTTCATTTCGAAATTATACACGTAACGGTCATAACGGTCGACAACGTCCGCCATGTTGAACTTTCTTATTTATGGCGCCATCTTCACAAAATTTGGTAGGCAGCTTCCCTGCGCTAACCGAAACCGATGTACATACTTATTTCGATGGTATGACGCCACTGTCGGCCGCCATATTGAACTTTCCAACATCACTAATTTTCCAACTTCCCATGTAGGTAGAAGGCTGAAATTTGGCAGGCTCATTCCTTACAGCTTACTTACAAAAGTTAAGCAGGTTTCATTTCGAAATTATACACGTAACGGTCATAATGGTCGACAACGTCCGCCATGTTGAACTTTCTTATTTATGGCCCCATCTTCATGAAATTTGGTAGGTGGCTTCCTTGCGCTAATTGAAACTGATGTACGTACTTATTTCGGTGGTATGACACCACTGTCGGCCGCCATATTGAACTTTCCAACGTCACTAATTCTCCAACTTCCCGTGTAGGTAGACGGCTGAAATTTGGCAGGCTCATTCCTTACAGCTTACTTACAAAAGTTTAGCAGGTTTCATTTCGAAATTCTATGCGTAACGGTCATAACGTCCAACAACTTCCACATTGTTGGCTGCCTGCCTATATAAGGCCGTCCGTCGCTCCGGTCTCTACATTCCCTTCCTTGCTTCGCCACGGGATTCACGTCTCCCTGCTGATAACTACAGCCTTTTTATTTAATCCACGGCTTCTCCACTGTTTTATTGTTTGTTTATTACGATTATAGTTATTGTGTAGGTATTTTAGACTTACTTTACAATGTTCAGGTAACCATTTCTTTTATCATTCCAACCGTACCCCCATTAACATGTCTATCGAGGTGATCACCATCGATCAAACAACTGTCACTTACCGAGTGGTTTCCATGCCCGGAGATGGCATCTGCCTTTTCCATTCTCTTTGTTACACATTGCCCGGCCATATCAGGCTCACTCTTTTACACCTTTCAACAACCGCCAATGCCTCTTAAACATCTTAGATTGACAGGTGACGATTTCAGTAGTGGACACTTTGATGTTTATGAATGTTTAAACTTTCAAATGCTGGATGTGAAGTTATCGATGAAACCGGTTGTATGCTTACAACACTTGACAGATGCCAAATGTCACTTCAACAGAAGTCCTGCAAATACTGTCGTAATTGAAACAAACCATGAAACTCAAACCAATTATGACAGCATCAATCCAAGCTTTGAGATTTGAGGCAAGATTGCTTTTTACCTGGCCAACTGTATGTTGCATGCTCAAGAGTAAGCTCAGCACACAGCTTGGTCATATTACAACCCGAGGGCCGAAATGACAATGTGGCATACAAAGAGATCCTTAACAAATAATTATTGTTAGATTTTCCCTCAGTTTAAAAAGGTTTCATTTTCTTCTTAATAAAAATTTTAAGGCAGTACTTCGCCGCTGCGAAGTGTGGGTATTTTGCTAGTATATATATATATATATATATGTAAATTTGATGTTTGAATTTGTAAAATATATTTTGTAAATGATATTGTATATCATAATAGTTGTGGTGCAATCTTATTGTTGATATTTTCTTTACTAATTGTAATTTTATTTATTTTTGATCTCAGTGTATTTGTACATAAGTATACAAAGTTGGTCTGAATGGAAGGGCGCTGTGGTAATGTGATAAGGTTCATTGTTGGAAGGAATTGCACATAGTGACACATTTAATGGACGCCGAGCCGAAGAAAGGTGTTTGTTTTAATAAGATAGACATAAGTGCAGTATCAGAGAAACTGTAATAAAGACTCCTGAAATTCTGGTCAGAAGGTGCAAACTGTATGTTTCGATTTTCTTATCCCTACACCTGTGTAACTCATTTATTGTTTAATTTACTAGCTTTATTTTATTTTAGTTTTTCATGTTGTTTGAGAGCTATAAAAAAGATGGAGAGAGTAAATAAATACTCTTCAAACATCAGTCAAAGCGTGGTCTCATCTGTACCAGGAGAAAATGTTCAGGAGCAGCTACAATCAGTACTTAACAATGGTGATGAAGCTGTGCTTGGCCACACAATCATGTGTGTAAAGAGAGTACAGCAGAAGAATCAGTACACAGCCTTGTGGAACTCTTGTGTTGACAGTGATAGTGTTGGAGAAGCAGTTGCCTGCTCTCACCACCTGAGTCCTGCCAGCACCCAGTCACAGAAGGGGATGTTCAGTCCCAGGTCTTTAATTTTGTGGCCTATAAGTGGTACATAATGATGTTAAAGACTGAGCTGTAGTCTATAAGCAACAATCTTACATAAATTTCCTTGTTGCTGTCTATGAAGGACAAAGAGGTGTGCAGAATATGCAAGATGGCATCATCTGTAGACCTGTTTGTATGATATGCAGACTGGAGTGGGTTCAAGTCCCTTGGAAGGAAGGAGCAGATGAAGGTGTGAGTGTGTGTAAGTTTGTGTTTGCATACACACTATACACACACACTTTCATTGCATCTCCTTTATAATCACATTATTCTGCAACATTTTTTAATGTATGTTGTTTAATTTATGTTATTTGTATGTGATGCTGTGTTATGTAATAAGTAGCTCAAAAGTTACCAAGTTAAATTCCTGTACAATAAATATTGGTAAAGAAAAGTGATATTAATTTTCATTCTGATCTGATGAAACATTTTTATGCTCACATATCATTATATTTTTATTGATTTATTGCCATATTCCACAGTGCATTTTTTATTTGCATACCCATAGAGTGCATTGTGTGATTGAAGAATTAACGAGAAGGTTAAGGTCGGGTTTATAAGACTATGTTAAGACCAGCAATGATGTATGGAGCTGAGACATGGGCAGTGAAAGAGAACTCAGAAGGTTAGATGTGACAGCAATAAGAATGTTGAGGTGGAAGTGTGGAGTTACAAAAAATGACAGAATAAGGAATGAGACACAATCAGAGGTACAACAAAAGTGGGAGAGATATCTAGGAAAGTACTGGAAAGTAGACTGATATGGCATGGGCATGTGATGAGGACAGGCAATGAATATGTGGGCAAAAGAGAGACAGGAATGGAAATACGGGGAAAAGAAAGTGAGGGAGCCTGAAGAGGAGGTGGGTGGATAAAGAAAAAGAAGACCTGAAGGAAGAGGGCTTGACAGGCGAGGAGGTGTAGGTCTGAGCTATATGGAGAAGGTTGATCAAGTACACCGACCTCACAAAGAAGTGAGAAAAAATGAAGAGGAAAAAGAATTTTATTAGGTTGGGAAAAATTTGTTCATGTTTTCATGCAGAATGGAGATAACATGCGTCTTTTCCAGGTTCTCAAAATCAAGCAGCAACTGAGTTGGCAGAATAAAAGGTAAAATAGGAGAAAATGTTTCTTCTCTGTTTCATTACAATCTTAGGTTTCTCTTGTTAAACTTCGGCTACTTTTTGTACATAAAAGTTGTTACTTTTCTTTGGTAAACTTACATACAGTAGTCTCCACCTCAGTACATGCTGTATGTTCTGTACGTATGGTTTGAAACTCCTTGCCCTCCAACTACTTCCGAAAAGTGGTTCCATGAATAAATACTGAACACACTCAAATGCAATTGAGCATTTGAATTGTAGACCTGCCTCCTCTCGTTACATTTATTTTAACATTCTCAACACCAACATTTTTCCATACTGGGGTGTATCCATGGGAGTTCTAAAAAACATCTTTTAGGTTGATATCTAAAGAGTGTACATTCAGACTAAGGCTGCTGTCTCACTGCAGGGCACAACACAATGTCTAGTCAGAGAATATGTCAAATGTAACATGTTAGTTGATGGAATGGGGGCTTTATTGGGTGGGCAAGAGTACAAGCCACTCTTCCAGAAAGTCAGTGCAAGACCCAGAGAGGTAGCAGCCATTATTGTTCTATAAGATATCAGACACTCATGTGGAATTCCCAAACCCAGTAAAAAAAACAAAACAAAACAAAGAAACTATTATTGTTTAATTCATTTTGTCCCCAGATGCCAGGACGTGATTTATTATAGTGTTCATTGAGACCTCAAGATGCTCCCTACTTAAGATTCAAAGGAATAATAAAATAACTGAGGAAGGCTGAGCTTTCAGTTATGGAGCCCTGAAGCTGTGAAACGGTCTGCCTGCTACTATAAGAGATGCCCCTTCAGTCTCCGCTTTAAAATCCTGGCTAAAGATTCACGACTTTAGTACAGCATACCTTGACTAGAGATGCTGATTAGCTCTGCATACTGTAAGTAATACAATATTTATATACCTTTTCTAACCCACCTATATTCTGTTTTTCTTCTCAGTATCATGATGTGGCACTTAACACCACTGCTCTACTGTCAGGCTGCTCTCCAGCAAATGGAAAAATTATCTTGGGTAAAGGAGCATTGGAATTAATGGATGGGAAGGTTCTGTTCTTTCATAGAATGCCCTGGAAGGGGTGGATGGCCAGTTGGATGAGATCTCGAGGACTCTTTTGCAATTTTAATATCCTCCATTGCCAAGTAATTAAGTAATTCAGAGATATTCTTAATTTCTATTGTAAGAAAGACAAACAGAGAAAAGATTTTGGGATCCCCCATATATTGTAAACACAATTTATTAAATTGGGGCTGGTTTGGAGTCCAAAATGAGACTGACTAACAAGGTGAGGTGGTTGAGTTTTATAGGTGGTGGGCAGGAAGAGGCGGGTCCAGGATGGAGTTTGGCAGAAGTGAGGTCAGCAGGAGGGTGTGGTCAGGAGGCAGTGTGGGAGCTGGAAGTGATTTAGCTGGGGTTCCCTTCTGGCAAACTGTGGGAGAGGCAGAAGAAACATTAGTGTACTTCATCAACCCCTGACTCCACGTTTTACCCTCAGTTAAGCCCTTAAACTGCCTCCCAAGCACATTTGTGTGACACTATTGTTATACACATGCATTAATAAATCTGTATTTATGTGTGTACCAGTTATGTATTTATTAAGTAGTTGTCAGGGATGCCAGGGGCAACGACCCGCCCGGGACGCCGTGAGGGACCGGATGTGGGTCTGCGCCCACCCTGGATCACATGGGGGCCACCTTCCTGGTTGCTTTGGGGGCCACGGGTTAAGGGCATGGAAGCCCCACCCTGCAGGGGCCCGTGGTCACCGCCAGGAGGCGCCCCAATGCCTTAGGGACCTGTTCCCTCAGCACTTCCGCCACACCAGGAAGTGCTGGGGGGGGGGAGATTAGGAAGGACACCCAGAGAGCTGCCGGGAGAACAGCCGGCACTTCCGCCACGCTGGGGCGTGGCCAACAAAGGAATGCTGGGAGCCACCTGGAGCTCATCCGGGAGAGAATAAAAGGGGCCGTCTCCCTTCAATCGAGGCTAGAGTCGGGTGGAAGAGGACAAGGCATTAGAGTGGCCAGGACTGAGAGTTGGGGTGTTTTGTGCACGGAACTGGGTCTGAGTGACCATCTATTTATTTGTAAATATTGTAAATAAAACGTGTGGTGGTGAGTAACAACATGTCCGCCTGTCTGTGTCCGGGTCGGCTCCACATAGTATAATCTATACTTGTATTTTAACTGAGAGTTGTTCACAGTCTCTGTACCTACACTTAGTTAAGCATGCCATAAACAAATAAGTTGTAAGTTGTATTGTGCTATGAGTGACATCAATAATTAAATGGCAATATGCAGTGTACATTTTCCTATCTTCGAAACAGAAAAATTAAACTTTCATTTGTGTTTCCATGGTTAGGAACTAATGATTTCTTGTTCAATTTAGGACTTGTAGCAACTTTATTTTGAGTTTTGTTTTGCATTTTGTGCTTTGTTGACTAGTATTTCATTTTGCTTACTATATTTTACAACAGGGTGTTCTTAAACTTTTTAATCTGACGACTCAAATAAGAAAATCAGTACCATACTGAGACCCAAGAAGAGAATTATTACAGTAATAACACCGGAGCCATACACAGACCAATAACAATGGCCAATATAATAAAAAACTTTAAATGTTTTTGTTTCCATTCAAGCATATTTCTCAAATGAATATTACCAAAAAAGAAAAATGGAAAGCAAACATATTGTTAATAAAACAGTAACTATCATTTAAAACTTAGAATAGCTTCCTGACGTATATCACTGCCAGGGTATATGCTTAGTGTTCACTTTAGCAAAATTGAGAGAAATATATTCTTTATAATGAGTGCGGTACACGGAGATGATGATTTTTGAAAGCATGTTATGAATTTTCACTTAATTTAGTCACTTGACTTGACTTACTGTGCTAGATATGAATAAAGCAGAGAAAAATGATTAATGCAGCTTATTTGTCTTGTCTTAAACACATAGTTGCTGGTGGCACTTTTCATGGCATCATGGGCACAATAGTTTATAAACCGGCAGCAAGAGGCGGTCATTGTCCAAATATTGCCCTTCAATAAACAATTTCCTCAGTGTTTCATTTTTTGAATTAAAGTTATGATTTAACAATAGTACTTTTTGACTAATATTTTGGTTTACGTTCTGGTTTAGACAAAATATAATCCCGATTTTCTTTAGATTTCTATATTAGCACATTCTTGGCTTTGTTTCTTTCTTCTGACATGTGATTAGTTAGCCTTGTGGTTTGCTTCTAAACCATCTTCATAGTACATTTAGCCTTAAGGTTGCACACAAAATATTATTTACAGCATGCAGCACATACTAATGTAGTTATTCAGTTCCTGAGGTTTTATTATAAAGCACACTTTAAGTAAATAGCACTTAATCTCTCAGTTAACAAATAGAAAACTTAGTAGCTGAAGAACCTGTGTTTTCCTGGGTATATGTGTAGAATGGGTTAAGGAAAGAAAGCAAAAGTTTCTGCGTTTTTTAAATGGTGACCCTGTTGTTGTTGCTACCTGTCCCATCCATCATCCGCACTCCCTCTCTATCAACGTCTCTACTTTCGAGAGTTGAAAAATGTGTTCTTTTTAGGTCTGATTGGATTCCAGAATTGAGGTAACTCCTTGCTGGGTTGTAACCATGAACGCTGCTATGTCTGATTTGTCCTCTTAGTCCAAATTGGACAGATTGTATGTCATGATTATGTTTCGAATGAATTCATTTGTTATTTTCTACATTTTAAATGCTATTTTTTAAGTACTTCTATCACCTCCGTTTTCAGAGTCATTGTTGGTGCCACTTCCCCATGTGCAGCTTCAAGAGTTGTGACCTGCGGGAAATCAGCACAATTGGTAAAATGTCAGCAGGGGTTCCTTTCGTTATCCAATATGTGGAAAAAAACCACCTAAATAAATTTTAAAAAATGTACTTGAAATCTTTTGCTATTGTGATTCTTGCAAATTAAGTTTAATTTGACTTATTTTCCTGTTTTTTTTTACATTTTTATTCTTGCCTCACATTAGGATTTGGTAGCTTGGTTTATTTTTATTTGTTTTGGTTTCATTTTCTATGCGTTTCAGCTCCATAAATAAATCACCTGTCTGTTTCTCTGCAGGATATTTTAGTGCTTAAACTATGAAGAAAAGATGACAAAGCAGAAGTTAAAACAATAGTCAGTCAGTCTCCAATCCGCTACATCCTAATACAGGGTCACAGGGGTCTGCTGGAGCTAATCCCAGCCAGCACAGGGTGCAAGGCAGGAACAAACCCTGGGCAGGGCGCCAGCCCACCGCAGAGTTAAAACAACAACCACTCGATTCTCTGTTGTGTTTTACTCTGCACTTCCACTCTAGATCACGCATCAACCCAATGTTTCCTTGCAGAAGTGCACAATACTCCTTTTTATACTACTGTAGATAGAATCAGCACGTAGCACTTCCTGGGTAAGTCATGTTAAGCCCTGGTCATTTTGTCTGCTAGTCAGGCTTCAATCAGATCACACATTTCACTTTAAGAAAAAAGTCGTCTGTCTTTCCTGTATGGTCCTAAACAGCAACTATGCAAAATTTGGCTCAGATTAGTCTAGGAATGTAAAATTGTGTAGGGAACAGACAGAATGAAATTCTGTTATATATATATATATATATATATATATATATATATATATATATATTGTCACACACGTGCGACTAGGAAGATGTTGTATGGACCAAGCAAAGGTGATTCCACGCCAGGCCAGGGGGTGGTGGGGTGCACTAAACCTTCTTCTGTTATCTCTACAGACCAGCCACGGGAAAACTTGTCTGATTTAAAACAGATGACGTCACTTCCAGTTCCGACGCCTAGAAGAATATCACTTCCAGTTACGCCTGACTAATGAAGAGACATCACTTCCGGTCCTCTTACATCACTTCCTGTCCTATCCCTTAAAGCCGTCATCTTGTCAACCCTTCTTCAGTTCTGTTTTGAATTCGATATAGAGAACATCTCTGTATTATAGGGTGGCTGCCCCAAACCTTTTTAAGTGTGTCGAGTGAATTCTTTTTACAGTGGCATAGTCGGCAGGATGGTGACCTCCTGGAGAGAATGGAAGTCCGTACCAAACAAAGACTCGACACACTACACCAAATTCAAGAAAAGTCAGATAGGTAAGTACCGCTCCCTAATTGCTGTGTCGGTCGGGGCGTGTCAGGGAAAACTTGAGTATGCTTCGACCCATCATCCTGTTAAAGGTCTGGGGAAAAGTAGAAACAGGAACCACAGGATTGAGCCTGGTGTGTCTGGGGACACATTGAGCACTTCTTATGGACTCCTGAGCATGGGGACTGCCCCTAAATATCACACAAAAGGCAAGCCTTTTGATAAAAGTGGGAGAAACCCGGGCTGGCAGGTGGAAAACTTAATGACCTGGACCTATAAACCTGCTACAACAGTAAAAAAAACAGGCCATGGCTTTATGGGCTAAGGTGGTCAGGTAGTTACAACCACACAAGAAATCGAGCCATCAAATAGAAGAGTAGGTGGCCTGCGCTTTGCTGCTTCATGCCCTACCTGAAAAAATTGCCCAGCCTAATATTGTCGCACTAGCCGAGACAGTCTAACTCCTCAAGGCAGAAACCGGCTTTGGGAGTATCAGAACAGGACTCGTGTGAACCCGGGCGTACTTGCGTCTCTAACATAGAGTCTCGGAGCTACAATGCGAGGCGTGCTTGAGTGGAACCTGGGACGCGTTGGCTGGCTCCGCGAAGCAGCGACAGGGTCTGCAGAGTGATATGGGGGGAGGCACGGTGTTTGCTCGCTAACCCTCTGGCCTTTACACATACAGGAGAAGTGTTAGTCAATGGAGTTAAAGCTGTAACTTTATTTGATTACGGCAGTAACATTTCCATTGTTGCTCGCCATCTGGTACTACCGTGACAATGGTTAAAGATTAAAACCCGCATTACCTGCATTCACGGGGATGTCCGGAATTACAAATCTGCCAAATGTTTTACATGCCAGGACGGCGTATTAAAAAAGTTGATGGTGGCGGTGATGGATAATCCTCCTTTCCCCGTGATATTAGGCAGATATTGGGTAGACATTAAAAGCGGTAACACAGACGCTTCTTCCCCAAAATGACTAGAATTAGACACAGATGCGGAATCAACGCCCTCAACTTCTTCCACGCCGTGTATACAGCCGGGAGGGGAGTGGAGTTCGGCCTCTGGTGATGATGGGGCGACACTCGGGACGTCTCAGCCAAATACGTCATCATCAAGCGCGGAGTCGGCTCGGGATGAAACCCCGCCTCTTGAGGTTGAATCCGATCCCCTCACACGCCTGCAGTTTCAGTTTAGGCAGACCCCGGCTTCATTTAAAACGATGCAGTGGAATGACGACTCCCTTAAGTTTGCAAAGAATGCAGTCGTTCTGATAGATGGCCAACGCACTTTATATCCAATGCCACAAGGTCCTCACTTTGTATTAAATAACAATCTGTTATATCGGTAACTAACCATGAGGGGGAAATGAGATCATTGTTGTTAGAACCACGGACTTACTGGTGACAAGTCTGTGAACTAGCACATACCCATCTCCTGGGAGCCCACTTGGGACCCGAAAAAACACTTGAGCGGATTAAGCTCAGATTCTTTTAGCCCGAAATTAATGAGGAGGTCCGCCGTTTTTGCACATCCTGTCCGGAGTGTCAATTGAGGCAAATTCCTGAGGGACCGTACTCCTCTAGTTCCACTACCCTTAATAGATGTCCCTTTTGAGCGTATGGGGTCGACATAGTAGGACCCCTATAACCCTCAGTCAGAGGTAATAAATATATAATGGTCCTGGTAGATTATGCTAACCGGTTTCCAGAAGCTGTTCCATTGCGCTCAGCTACTTCAAAAGCTATCGCACGGGAATTAGTAGGTGTATTTGCGCGTGTTGGCATCCCTAAAGAAATCCTGATGGATCAAGGGACGCCTTTTTCCTCGTAGACGTTCAGGGAGACTGCCAAACTACTTCCCAACTCGTCCCGGACCCTGCGGAGGAAATGTGCATAGGCTCGCCCCACCAGTCCCTGCACTTAAGCAGCAAATGTTCCTAGACGTTCTCCCGACCGCTGTGTTCATTCGTGCAGTTGCCTTTGCGGGCCTAATATGGTTTCTGTTCTCCTGAAACAACGCTCAATGGCCTTCAAAAGCAGTCCTTAGTCTGTAAAATCCTCCCACATAACATCCTCAAGGGTTTTTAAAGCCTCCCCTTCCAGCGCCGCCACCAACTGCACTGCTCTATCCTTGACTCCCCACCTATTTGCCTCTGCAACAACTTCAAACCTGTTCCAAAAGGCTTCCCAGCTGCCTGTCCCGTCGTAGTGTTTTGGTTTCAACTTTGGTAAATCATACCTTTCCAACTGAAAGTTCCTCGGTTCTTCATGTTTGTCTTCGGGTTCTTCTTTGCACTGCAGTAACCACCAGGGTGGAGGGGGAAATTCTTCGTCAGCCATTTTCACATCCTCTGTTTCTTGCAACAGCTGTCTCAATGGGATGCCTCGTCCCGCTACTGACACCAGAGTAATATCCCTTCTCAGACGGCCAAATGAACCTCGCAGGCAAGTAGTGGCAATTGTCAAAAAAAAGAATCAATGTTTTTATTGGGTGGCACGGTGGTGCAGTGGGTAGCGCTGCTGCCTCACAGTTAGGAGATCCGGGTTCGCTTCCCGGGTCCTTCCTGCGTGGAGTTTGCATGTTCTTCCCGTATCTGCGTGGGTTTCCTCCCACAGTCCAAAGACATGCAGGTTAGGTGGATTGGCAATCCTGAATTGTGCTTGGTGTGTGGGTGTGTGTGTGCACCCTGCGGTGGGCTGGTGCCCTGCCCGGGGTTTGTTTCCTGCCTTGTGCCCTGTGTTGGATGGGATTGGCTCCTGCAGACCCCCATGAGCCTGTAGTTAGGATATAATGGGTTGGATAATGGTTGATTTTTATTTATTTTTCTTCTGACTTCACAAGCCGAAAAACAATGTAGTCAGGACAACAACAAAACACTCCACACTAAAAAAAAAACATCCCACACACAAGTTAAACACACTCTTCCTTTTCCTGAACCTCCTTTTTTTCCAAAAGTTCCTCCTCCCCAGCACCCCAGAGGCCATTTTATTAAGAGTGGCAGCTGTGTCTCTGCCCGTCCCTCTTTTTTTTTTTTTTCCAACTTTTTTAGAACACACTGCATAGTGGCAATTTCTTTCCCAGATCGTTACAATACACACACACACACACACGCAAGATGCCTTCTGGACATAGCTGAAATTGTCTCCTAGGAGTTTATAACCTTAACCTCACAGCAGTGAGTCATCCTAACTCAAATATTACAGTAACTTATACCTAACTCATTTCATAAAACACAAGACTAGTCTTTTAGCTTAAGAGCAGCAGTTTATCAGATTAGCATTCCAAGCTCCTATTCCGTCGTTGGTTAGGAGACTTGATGCTGTAGTGAAGCTGGGTGAGTTGTGAATATATATATATCTGTCTAATCTCATAACTTGGTAAAATGTTTACAACTAATAAAAAGACTAAGTGGGTTCATGAAATGCACAGTTGGTCCTTCACATGGCACACCATCTCAAGGTCCTTGGTAAAGCATTCAGGTGTATAGCTAACAATTAAAACTGGAGAATTACTTCTTTATAATTGGTTGTTTAGGTGTTTGTCCCATTTTTAGATGTACAAATAAGATCAGTGTGTGTGTGTGCGTGCTAAAGAAAAGATACAGTCAAGTATAGGTTAGGATATTCAGAGTGATCACTAGTGATGAACAAACCGTGCTAAATTAATTTTCCATCGAGTTGCGAAGATGTTTGGGAATTTCACTGAACTAAGCAAAATGCATTCAAGTTAATGGGGAAAAAAAACGGAACTATTTTTGAGCAGAATATAATGGTGCAATTGTCTTATTAGTTTTACTAATGACCAGAGAAACATCATCTTACTATGCAGGACAGATTATTGTGGCCAAAAATGTGACCTGACATGTGAGGTAGCAGTGCTAATCACTGCATCAGTGTACCTCCCTTCAGTATAAATTAATAGGATTAAATATCAGAACCGTAAAATGTCTTGCAGACCATGACAAACAGGAAGCATGAATTCACTAAGGTTTGCCTCCCAACATATTGAAACAGAAAAGTAGCAGTTTTTTTTCCCTCTTATGGTTTTGCTCAGTCACTGCCGCTACTACCAAATTAGAGCAACACTGAAGTTCATGGATTCTGCACTTTTTCCTGTTTGCCTCAACTGCACAGCACTCAGGGTAATATTGTAGGGATATCAGACAGAGGTCTATACAAAATGACATTACCTTTCAGTCACAAATACATTGACACATTTCCAATGTCCTTCACTATGCATGTTTTGTGCTTAAATGTATTTGCAAGTTTTTTTAGCCAACTACTAGAATCAGTATTATATATTGGTTGAGTGTCCCATCCAACATTGGCTGCTACAGCTCCGTGGTATCACACTCACCTCACAAAGCATCATGGGGCACTGTGAAAAAAAAAAGGTAATTAAAACTGTCTGCAGGGTGAATTTTTACGACAATTTAGGTCACCAGTGAACACAGCATATTCGAAGATGAAAAATCTTTGAGGAATTTTGCAGATTGACACTAGTGGTTATCAATGGCCTTTGAGGACTCTATTCATCTATCCATCCATCCATTTTCAATCCTAATCAATCCAATGTAACCCAACGTAAGACAAATTCCAAAGCTAAGTGGTGCACCTGTCCCCTGCAGATGTCTAATTCAGGAATTCAATTAATAATAGCGACACTGGTAGAATATTCAGGGATGTAAAACAAAAAAAATCAGTTTGTAAGGTACAAAGCCTGAATAAACATTATCAGATGAGCTTCAGGATCTGTAAATATAATAATTCTATCAAAAACCATGTTGCAGCAGGCAGCAAAATGAATACACAAATTGGATGACTGTCTAATGATCCTGCAGTGTAGTTGACTTGAAATTGCAGTCCTGGACTGAGATGGTAGATTAGGGAATTAAAACGCTGTTACTCAGTAAAGCCAAGAAATATAAATTGGAGAAAAAAAATAGAGAAAGAACCACTTAGAAAACAATCAATTAGGCTCTATAGTATTCAAGCATATGACAATGACTGTACACTTATTTGACTTTGTAGCAGGGAATTGCCGAGGCTTTTCAGCATCATAAATTGGTTGGCAAGGAACACGTCCTAAGCTTTTTGATCAGAATGTGTGTCTGCTTCTTGCTACTGAATAATCCCCTGATGCTTCTGGCAGTCACAGCACCTCTCGCCAATAACAAATTCAAGTCAAATCAGACGTCTTACTAAAAATGTAGGGACCTATAAGATCTTACCATGATGGAGAAGAAAAAATGCATGGGTATGTTAGACAAAAAATGAAGCCTATTGTTCTGCAGCGAGCATAGCCATGTGGATGTTAAGAGTGTGGGAAACAGACACCAATGGTTTACCACCACACATACATTTATTAAACATTACTAATATTTACAACAATGATCAACAGCATACAACCCAGTGCTCCCACACTAATCATGCTTGGTCCTGCCCTCTTTCCTCAATGCCTCTCCTTCTGACTGCCTCCACTCCTCTCCTCTTCTCCAGGCTTTGTCCTCTTCCACCCGACTGAAGGGAAGTGGCCCCTTTTATGTTCACCCGGACGTGCTCCAGGTGACTCCCGATGAACTTCCTGGTGTGGCGGAAGTGCCGGCTGAGCACCTTGAAGCACTCCGGGTGTCCCTGGTTTTCCTTCCCCCAGCACCTCAGGGTGTGGCGGAAGTGCTGATGTCCAGGGCTTCTCAGGCATCCGGGTGCCCCCCAGCCCCTATAGGGTTGAGCTTCTGTGCTTTGTTCCAGTGGTCCCCATAGAGCGCACATTAAGATCTCAAGATGCCGGTCTGCTCAGGATTCCAAGGATTAATAAAATAACAGTGGGAGGTCAAGCTTTTAGTTACAGGGCCACTAAACTGTGGAATGGTCTGCCTGCTACTATAAGAGATGCCCCTTCGATCTCAGCTTTTAAATCCCAACTGAAGACTCACTACTTCAGTTTAGCACACCCTAACTAGAGCTGCTGATTAACTGTACAGACTGCATCTCTGTTGTTAATCATTAGCACTAAAACATGAGTAACATGACAGTTATAATTGGATACTAACCCCCACCTCTGTTTCTCTTCTCGGTACTCAAATGTGGCACTTGGTGCCATGGTTCACCTGCCAAGTTGTTTTGCCTGCCTAAGGTAATGTCATCCCTGATGGAGGAGCGCAGGAATCGTGAGAAAGAGGGGTCCTTTCATCGGATTGGTTGGCCCAGCACTGTTTCAGCTGTGGAATGGCCAAATGGGGGAGGCAGCTTGATGGATGAGGTCTCCAGTATTCTAAACAAATCCAAATCATATTATGGGATATCATCTACTGTTAAATTCTGCTACATACTTCTAAAATTTTTATTTGTATACTGTATTGAGGATTTGTTCTGTTCTGTGTAGTGTATTGTATTGTATTGTATTGTATTGTATTGTATTGTATTGACCCCCTTCTTTTTGACACCCACTGCACGCCCAGCCTACCTGGAAAGGGGTCTCTCTTTGAACTGCCTTTCCTGAGGTTTCTTTCATTTTTTCCCCACTACGGTTTTTTTGTGAGTTTTTCCTTGTCTTCTTAGAGAGTCAAGGCTGGGGGGGGGACGCTTCTGTCAAAAGGCAGGGCCAGTTAAAGCCCATTGCAGCACTCCTTGTGTGATTTTGGGCTATACAAAAATAAATTGTATTGTATTGTAAACCAACCATGGCGTAATCCCTCTTCCGGTCCTTCCGGGCGTCCTGGCTGGGTACCAGCACCCAGCCACTCGCCACAAGAGTTACAACGTTGCTTTTCCTTGTCTATTAATGCCTGAAGTCAATTGCAGTGTATTTAATGTGTTTGTACTGCTTTATGCTCCACGCTTTCCTGGACTATAGCAGTACTTTGGTTTGGTTAGGTTTTAGCAAGTTTTGTGTGTGTGTCCATGTGGCCTCTTTAGTGTATGAAAATGTACAGTACGCTATAAGTAAATGTTTTTCTGTCATGTGTTTGACGATAAATAAATATAATTTAATATGAGCAGTGAAAACCAAGTGTATTCAGACCCCCGTCACTTTTGTAGTCAAAGGCTTGAAGTGTGTGACTGTGATCTGTGAGGTTTATCCCATAATACATGATTTTACTCAAAACTAAGGCTGAAAATATCTAAACTATGTAAACCAAGTGACAGGGAGAAATCATTACAGCCATGTAAGCAATATGACAGGATGACAGGAAGAGACAAGTGGAGACAACTCAGGCACGGTGTTATGGTGTACCTTGTGGTCTGATGGTCAGTTTATGGTCAGTAGTTACTGTGTGTTATTTCCATCTACCTTATGCCAGAAAAAGATTGTATCCTGTGTTTGGCAAGTGCATGTTCTTATTTTGGGAACAAAGACCACGAGAAAAGTATAAAAGCCCTGGCAAGTGCACATTATGGCGTACTTATGGGTAGATGGAAGACATCACTCCTGTCTGTATGTAGTAGCAGTCATGCCTCCCGCACTCTCTCAAAATGGCCAGAGCTGACTGCAGGAATTCCATGACTGTGTGCTTTGGCTAGTAGCTCTCCTTTAAAAATTGTCCATTGATATTAAAAAAAAAGTTAAGTGTATCATTCCTTTGAGTTACTGTTGCCTTTCTACCAGGTCAAACCAGTCTGGCCATTCTCCTCTGACCTCTGGCACCAACAAGGCATTTTCACGCAGACCACTGCCACTCATTGGATATTTTCTCTTTTTCAGACCATTCTATGTAAACCCTAGAGATGGTTGTGCATGAAAATCCCAGTAGATCAGCAGTTTCTGAAATACTCAGACCAACCCATCTGGCACCAACAACCAGGCCACATTCAAAGTCACTTCAGTCACATTTCATCCCCATTCTGATGCTCAGTTTGATCTTCAGCAGGTCATCTTGGCAATGCCTACACGGCGTAATGCATTGAGATGCTGCCATGTGATTGTCTGATTAGATATTTGCGTTAACAAGCAGTTGAACAGGTGTACCTAATAAATTGGTCGGTGAGTGTATATGTATGTACTGGCATTACCAGCGGTTAAATAAAGTTAGTTTTGTGTAATCTGCAGTGTTGAGAGAGGCATTAGTTTTTGGAGGAAAAGGACAAATAAAGTGTAAAGAAATAATGCTTGCCTTTTCATCTGTTTAGGAAGTGTAGAGGGACGTCTTTGCACATGATATGAGCAGCTTCTGGGGTGTGTAGTGGCGGGTTATGTGCGAGAGTGGAAAGACGGCTTTGCCATTGTCTGGCCGAGGTGCACTGTCCGTCTCCCACTTGTAAGCATGGCTCCTATGATCTAATATCGCTGGAAGGGCAAGATACAGTGTGAAATGTCTTAGTATCGGCCTGCTGCAGCTTATAAAGGGGTTCCGTATTGGCAGCTGTCTTGGTGGTAGCTTGGAGGAATGAAGCTTATTTTCAGTTTTAAAAGAAGTGCCCCACTAAGCAAGTATCTGTCGGTCCACTATCTGTTTAGGGGCTGCACACCTCCAGTCAGCAGATTGTCAGTGGACCAACAGCAGGCGGACAGCAGCAAGCTGACAGAGTTTTCAGGCGGTGGCCGCTCAGTAGTCAGCCACTCATCAACATCTCGCAGGTACTAGAACCCTAATGGTGACCATCTAGTGGGTTAACATCAGTCCTCTGGTGGTTAGCTGACCACTATTATAGCTGATGGCTCTGCGGTGCTCCATTGGCAGCATTTATGAATTGCAAGGTCAACAGACAAAATGTTTATTGATCATGGGCTGCTTTATTCCCAGACAGGCAGACCTACACCTAAATTTTGTCCTGCTTTAGCAACAACAACAACAACAACATTTATTTATATATCACATTTTCATACAAACAGTAGCTCAAAGTGCTTTACATATTAAAGAATAGAAAAATGAAAGACACAATTATAAAACAAAATAAATCAACATTAATTAACATCGAATAAGAGTAAGGTTCAATGGCCAGGGGGGACAGAAAAAACAAAAAAACTCCAGATGGCTGGAGAAAAATAAAATCTGTAGGGATTCCAGACCATGAGACCGCCCAGTCCCTTCTGGGCATTCTACCTAACATAAATGAAACAGTCCTCTTTGGATTTAGGATTCTCACGGAAGGGCTTGATGATGATGATGGTCACGTAAACTTCTGCCTTTTAATCCGTCCATCATTGTTGGAGCATCATGAAGCTTTGAGTAGGTGGTGGTGGCGCAGGCCACCACCACAAAGAAACCGGAAAAAGAAACAGAAAACAGAGTAGGGGTCAGTACCGATTTTAGAGCCACCATGAGTAGTTATGATGATGAATTGAACATACAGAGTATCAGGATTAAGTTAAATTAAATTAAATTGAAGTTATAGAAAGGCAATGTTACAGTAATGTGTTTTCAGCAGTGTTTTAAAGTGCTCTACTGTATCAGCCTGGCGAATTCCTATTGGCAGGCTATTCCAGATTTTAGGTGCATAGCAGCACTTCTTTTAAGTTTTGTTCTTGGAATTCTAAGCAGACACTCATTTGAGGATCTGAGGTTACGATTTGGAATATAAGGTGTCAGACATTCCGATATATACGATGGGGCTTAGATTATTTAAGGCTTTATAAACCATAAGCAGAATTTTAAAGTCAATTCTGAATGACACAGGTAACCAGTGTAGTGACATTAAAACTGGAGAAATGTGTTCGGATTTTCTTTTCCTAGTTAGGATTCTAGCAGCTGCATTCTGCACTCGTTGCAAGTGATTGATGTCTTTTTTGGGTAGTCCAGAGAGGAGTGCGTTACAGTAATCTAGTCGACTGAAAACAAACGCGTGAACTAATTTCTCAGCATCTTTCGGTGATAAAAGCGGTCTAACTTTACTTATGTTTCTTAAGTGAAAAAATGCTGTCCTAATGATCTGATTAATATGTGATTTAAAATTCAGATTACAGTCAACAATCACCCCTAAGCTTTTTACCTACGTCTTGACTTTTAATCCTAATGTATCCAGTTTACTTCTAATAGCCTCATTGTATCCATTATTGCTGATCACTAAGATTTCAGTTTTCTCTTTATTTAGCTTGAGAAAGTTACTATTCATCCATTCTGAGATACAAGTCAGACATTGTGTTAGTGAATCAAGAGAATCAGGGTCATCAGGTGCTATTGATAAGTACAGCTGTGTGTCATCAGCATAGCTGTGGTAGCTCACGTTGTGCCCTGAGATAATCTGACCTAACGGAAGCATGTAGATTGAGAATAGCAGCGGACCCAGGATAGAGCCTTGTGGAACACCATATCGGATATCATGTGTCTTCGAGTTGTAATTCCCACAACTAACAAAAAATTTTCTCCCTGTCAGGTAGGATTCAAACCAATTTAAGACACTGCCAGAGAGGCCCACCCATTGACTAAAGGCGATTTCTAAGAATATTGTGATCAATGGTGTCAAATGCAGCACTCGGATCTAAGAGGAGCAAAGGTGAATATGCACCGAAACACAGCTAAAGACATAATTGGGTCACAGTATAGTAAATTTCTTTGAATACAAACAAAACATGTATGCAATTTAAGCTGATATATTCCCACTATAAGGTGTATTAATTAATCATTTTGTTTCAGTTTGATGTGAACCAGAGAAATTGTTTTGACAGCTGCTAAGGGGCTTAAATTGGGCCAACTAATCAGCAAAAATGGGCCACTGAGAATGTTTGAGAGAAACATTTCTGATAAACCAAAGATTAACTACAATTTAAAAATACTGGATTTTATACACATCAGTATTAAAACCTTTAAGTTGTTTGAGTTTTACAGGTATATTTATTAATTCTTTGGGAACAACGCTTCTAGAACTCAGGCATTTTTACTGAGAAGCAAAATGTTTTACTGATTCCCTGAAAGGAGCAGTTTTACACTCAGGGGGGCACCTATAGAGTTTTCGTGCTGGTGGGGATGCGTATTCCCTCCTTGGAGTTTCTGCACTTTCTTTTATGGACCCAACAACAAAAGACCCAGAAAAGCATCCTGGGAAGTTTTCAGATCCTAGAAACTCCTCTTTATGTTCGCAACCAACCAAATATCTCAGAAGCTTGCATCATAAAAGGTTTCTTTCAGCTATAGGCTCTTCTGCTTGTTGGCGCAAAAGTTTGAAAACGCAGGAGGAAATAAGGGATTATGGAGCATTGAGGAGGCTCGCTCGCTAAAAAGTCAGCAGCATGTTTTTTAAATGAACAGAGGAAAAGAATAAGCACATAAGAATTTCATTCACTTTGTACAAATAACACTCAATCTATAAGTACATGGAGAGAACTTTCAAAACTTGTGCAGACCCTGGCACTATGAGGCGTGATTAACGGCTCTGCATTACTTGCTAAAGTTGGCATTAAAGAAGCTTCACGATTGGCGATGGCACGGCTCTAAGTCGAAGGCATGTGTCATAAAATGGTGAAATGATTAAATAAGCTTCATTCATAGTGAAAAAATATACGCCATCTTAATTTTTTCTTTTTCAGTTATTATTGCCTGCCTATCTACTTAACAGAGATAGCAATTCACATCTGCGTATCAACAATAAGTATAAGTACTACTTAACTTTGTGCAATTTTTGCCAATTTTGGTAGCATCGCACAATTAGAAGAGCAATTTTTGGTGTTGTTTTTCAGATTCACGTGAGAAGCCTTGTGACTACTTGCTTTGGTCAGAGAGCAGATCCAGCTTGGACCTAGATCCAGGAAGCACAGTAAGAGAGAGAACTGAAGCCATAAAATTTAACAAAACACGTATCAACTGGTCATCTGTGATATATTGTTTTATGCTAACCAAGAAAATCTTATGTTAGAGCAAACCAGAAGTACAATGCTGCAATTTCATCAAGTGATAAAAAGGATGACACCCTGCCAGCAGCCCTGCCACCTCCAAGATGTAATAAAACTTGTCTGTCAGTTTTAACTGTTAAGTACTAAATGGTTAACATGTGTTTTGTATAATTTCAGTTTTTTTAAGCTGGATAGTTCATAGCAAAGACAGCATCACAAAACCTGCTAACTTGTCATTTTATCAATTTACTCAATCAGGGCCAGAAAAAATAGCTCTACCACTGTGATTGGTGGAACTATTCTCAGGACAAATATGAAAAGATAAAATAATGGTGTCATCACTACGGAAATACAATTTATGCATTTTAGTAACCTAGCTTTCAGCAGTTTCCCACCTGTTCGGCCACAGGCATGGCATTCCTCACACTGAAAGTATTTTGTCTTTGCTCAGTATACACTGTGTGCTCGGTAAATCTTCTGTTCTTTCATTCAAAAGAAAATGCATATGCATGCTGATGTTAGATCAAGACATTTAAATTACACTTTTTTACAGGACCCAAACAAATATACAGTCCCACTGATAGGACAGCCTCTTTATAACATGCAGGTATGTTTTCAAGGACTGTTTTCATAATTTGGAAATCAGTCAGTTCTGTGGGGACTACAGCTCGACCGTCTTTTTTCCAACAAAATACATCTCAGTTGTCACACACGTGTGCATGGGAGGTAGCTAAAGGGCTCAAAAGAAGGTAGTTCCCGGTCAAACCAGGGGGTGGCAGAGTGCACTAATCCTTTCTCTTATCTCCCTGCAGACCAAATGCAGGAAATTCCACCTGGCTTCCATGATTTCACTTCCGGTTCCACCCTAGAAGACGTCACTTCCAGACCAGCAGGACAGCCCACCACCTAATGACGTTATTTCCACATCCTAAGAAGTTGCAGCCTGATGACCTCATGTCCAGTTCCGGTCCCAAGATCCCACCTCTTCCTATTTTTCAACTATATATGTTTCCTAACCTGTTCAGTTCTGTTTTGGATTCTTGTCTGCAAAGACCATTTAATCAAACTTTTTGCATCTGCAGCCAACTTTCAGTTATACGGGAGAGTGCCCTAAACCTTTTTGTTGATTCAAGACTTGATTATTTAGCAAAAAGTATTTAATGAACAGATTGAAGTATTCAATGAACAGATTGATAATGTAGTGAAGTAAAAATTTGCCCTCCTAGTATTGCATTTTGTTTTTCAGGTTTAAGTCATGCTTTATGGACCCTATCACCAAGAATGGCCATTCACCTGAAAGATAACTCTACAGTGACATATGCAAGCTCACATAGATATTATAATACTTTCATGTGCTGTAACATAATATTTTTTATAATTTTATTTATATTATTCAGTAACAAAAAACACATCAGAACTTCACTGCTAACTTGACATTTTGATAATTTCTCATTCTCATAATCACTAGTGCTACCTACCATGAAGACCATGTACATAGCTTGTGACTGACGCAGCCATTCTCGAGACAAAGATGAAATAGTGGTGTTATCGCTATGGAAATACATTCATGTTTGCATTTGGTAACTTTTTTTCACCTTACTATAATTGTCAATCAAAGTTTGTCATATTAATTGCTAAGTTATGTAATATAGCTTTAACAAGTTGCAGTAGGTCTGGACCATGGAGAATCCCAGCAGAACCTGCCTGGTCAGAATGCACTTGACAATGAGTATTGTGTACACATAGTAGATAGAGTAGCAATCTACTTGTACGTTTAAAATGTTTATATATCCCTTATTTATCTATTATTTTCTTGTATACGAAGTATAGGGAAAGTATAGTAATCGTCCAAAAATTCAACCTCAATATTTTGATGAATTTCAACGTTTTAGACCTCCCTGAGCCCAAAAATACAATTTTTGGAATTATGTCTGTGTGTGTGTGTGTGTGTAAACACGATAACTTGAGTACGCTTTCAGTTAGGTCAACCAAATTTTGCATATTTTGTATTAGGTACATAGATTTCTATCAACTTTTGAGCTATTTCCACTAACTGGAAGTGGAACTTTACCTGAAACGTTTCCCCATAAATATAAAAAATTTGTTAATTTCACATCATATTATGGTAAAGCACCACATTATAAGCATTTTTTGTCTGTTTGCATTTTTTCAAAAAACGACTGGTTTTCAAGATAATCGTGATTTTCCAATTGACATTCAAATGGTAATATATATATATTTGAGAATGTTATTGTTTTACGTAAATTAAATTTTGTGTACAAGTATTACATTATACACATTACTAAAGTCTCTTGCAACTTTTGACTCACTTCCGCTTACTGAAAGTGGTAATTTACCTGAATTGTTTGCCAAAATAAAATTATCATGGCAAATTGTTTATTCATGCAGCTGCAGATTCCAATTTATTTAGCTTTACTTTTAAAATAATTTTCAATACATTATTAATTTGATTTAATGTATATAATATAAAAATACTAGCAAAATACCCACGCTTCACAGCTGAGAAGTAGTGTGTTATAGAAGTAATGAAAAATAAAAGGAAATATTTTAAAAATAATGTAACATGATTGTCAATGTAATTGTTTTGTCACTGTTATGAGTGTTGCTGTAATATACTGTTTATATATATATATATATATATATATATATACACACACATAAACATATATACACATATACATATATACATACATATCTACATATATACATATACACGTATACACTGTGGAGGAGTGGAGGACCAGAGGAGGGTTGTGCCTCCTCCAGACCGCGAGGGGGCGTCCGCCCTGGTTATGTTGGGGGCCTCGGGTAAAGGGCTTGGAAACCCAGCCCTTTAGGGACCCGTGGCCACCCCCAGGCGGCGCCCCGGTGCCTGTAGAAGTCTGGAGCCCAGCACTTCCGCAACACCAGGAAGTGCTGGGGGGAAGAAAACAGGGGACACCCGAAGGGCTTCCGAGTGCGCAGCCGGCACTTCCGCCACATGGGGGTGTGTCTGCAGGAGATTGCCGGGAAGCAGCTGGAGCCCATCCGGGTTCACATATAAGGGGCCGCCTCCCTCCAGTCATGAGTGGATGTCAGGTGGAAGAGGACAGAGCTGGAGAGAGGACGGGAGGCGGCCAAGAGAAAGGCACAGAGACTGTGAGGCCTGGACATTTGGGGGAACGGTGCTGGAGGCACTGGGAAGTGCACTGAGTTAAAATACTGTGTCCGGGTTCAAGTTCACAATATATACACAAACATATATACATATATATACATATACATATACATACACACATACATATACATATACATACAGTATACATACACACATACATATACATATACATATACATATATATATACATATATATATATATATATATATATATATATATATATATATATATATATATATCTGCATACACACACATATATGCTGTGTATATATATACCCCGTTTGGGGTGCAAGCAGCTGTTGCTGGGTGCCAGAATCCATCGAGGAAGAAAAATGAAAAACATTATTTGTACAAAATCTTAATTTATCTATCCATTCCTAAATAATTAAATGGGCAGTCTATTTCGTATCAGTGCAATACGCTGCTTGTTAAAACAGATGACTTCCAGTATTATGAACTATCGTATCTGTTCAAGTTCTATTTAAATTTTAAATATAAGTCATTTTTATTTAGTCGACAGAAATATCTTTGGTAGGAATGTAAGTTAAATTTAGTCATCATTGCATAAAGTTTATTCACCATAGAATAATAAAGACTAAATTCAACTTACATTCCTACCAAACATATTTCTGTCGACTAAATAGAACCTACTTATATCCAAATAGAACTTGAAAAGATATATTTTTTCGAATCTGACTGCGCATTTTAGATTGACTTGACGCGCACTACATCGAGCCCGCGTGGTATTGTGCTTTCGCCTAGGATTACACTGAGTATGGCTTTACCAAAACAATCATTGATGGCAAATAAAGTATCCATTATTCATAAAGCTTCAATTGGTGATCTGTTTTCTGCATTAACATCATATTTTTTCATACTTCTTCTCAAACCAAGGGGGTGTGAAATCGGAATCATTTGTCAAAGGGGGTGCGAGGGTAAAATGAATCGGGAAGCGCTGATATACATGTATATGTGTGTATACATTATATATATATATATATATATCTATATATATAAATATATATATATATATATAAATAGTTTTACTGTTAAGTAATGCAAAGAGTATGCAACACATGTTTCGCCCTAATTCTGGGCTCATCAGGCGCACTCACTGCACTCCCTCTCTGGAATCGAACCTCGGGCGTCAGCGAAGACTCTAACGATGCTCCACGGCGTGTGGTTCGTTTATTTGGCAGTATGTAGATCGGGGTAATTACATTTAAGGCATTCATAGTCTGAATCACAATCCAATTGTATGGGTGGCTACCTACCAGGTAACGCTTGTGGTTAGTCAGCAAGTCGGCTAACGTCCACCACGGTGCTTTCTTTCAGTTGCGAGAAGCAGATCATAGAATGGTTGAAATAGTTTTACTGTCAAATAATGCAAAGAGTACGTAACACGTGTTTCACCTTAATTCTGGGCTCATCAGGCGTACACACTCACTGCACCCCCTCTCAGGAATCGAACCTCGGGGATCAGCGTCAGAGGCGAAGCCTCTAATGTTGCACCATAGCGTGTGGCTCGTTAATTTAATTACATTCAAGGCATCCATAGTCTGAATCACAATCTGACTGTATGGGTGGTTACCTACCAGGTAACGCTTGTGGTTGGTCAGCAAGTCGGCTAACGCCACGGCCTGTGGTTTGTTTAGTTAACAGTATGTAGTTCGGGATATATATATATATACATAGCAAAATACCCGCGCTTCGCAGCGGAGAAGTAGTGTGTTAAATAAGTTATGAAAAAGAAAAGGGAACATTTTAAAACTAATGTAACATGATTGTGAATGTAATTGTTTTGTGACTGTTATGAGTGTTGCTGTCATCAAGGATTTGATCATCATTATTTCTTTCATTCAGGTTCGTATTTGGAGGATGTGTTGTGTTCAAGTTACATTCCATGTTTGTCAACCGTTGTAAAGATAACAGGTTTCATTTATCGATTCCTTTCTTACTGCATCTACAAACAGCTCGTCTTCCTCTTTATTTGAAACATCACACACTACATGCACGGGTTTTATTTTTTTAAACTGTGTTCCTTTAGCTGGACATTGACTTCTTCCACCGTATGCTTTGTTTCCGCAGTAGCTGCACTTATGAATATGCTTGTATGTGTCACACGCTTCATATTGTTTTGCTGCCTTCTCAATCGTGTAACTCTTTTTTGTTGTGCGCTCTTTGGAGCTCTTTCCACGGCTTTATTTAATGTTAGCTAAGACCCCGGCACTTAAAGGTTTCTCTCGCAGTTTCACTGAGTTTGTGCCAAACGCTACCCTGACCATCTCATCTTCCTTTCCATGAGCACAGTCCTTCGCAGCAGAGTGTTTCTATTGGATTGCCGCTGATGGACGGCCTTATATGGGCAGGCACTCAATTACATGGGAGGCGTGATGATGCGAGATGCAAGACGTAACTCCGCCTTACACGGCGACCGAGCTGCCCGCTATGGCCGTATACAGTATTAAGTAGGTTCCAGTTATGACCATTACGCGTAGAATTTCAAAATGAAACCTACCCAACTTTTGTAAGTAAGCTGTAAGGAATGAGCCTGCCAAATTTCAGCCTTCAACCTACACGGGAAGTTGGAGAATTAGTGATGAGTGAGCGAGTGAGTGAGTGAGTGCTTTGCCTTTCATTAGTATAAAAGATAATCATTGTCTTGCGGTTTACTCCTCAGGTATCCATCCTATATCTGAGTATACGAGAAAGTCTAGGGGAGACCACTCCCAGTTTTTAATTTGCAGATTATTTCAGAACAACAATGACATTGAAGAGAAAGCTGCAGGAGGAGCTTACCAGCAAGCTCTCTAACATCATATAGACACTAGACAATATACAAAAGAGCCTGCAAATTACAAATAATATATATGTTAATGTGGAGCTTCATTTCTCTTCCCCTCAATACAGGGAAGTCTATGCCCGGGTAATAGGGAGGCCCCGGGGTAGTCATCCGGCTCCCAACCGGGGCAAAAGACCCCCCTTCTGGTTACTACGGTCCCGGTGGGCCCCTTCCCCCAAGCCCCTCAACGGGAAAGTTTCCCGAGTAGGCATACCCAAAGAAGTCCTCACGGACCAGGGTACGCCTTTACTCGGATACGCTCAGGAGGTAGCCAAATTACTGCAGATAAAGCACCTGAAAGCGCCTGTCTATCACCCGCAAACGGACGGGTTGGTGGAACGCTTTAATCAGACGCTTAAACAGATGCTCGCAAGGTGGTCAGCGCTGACGGCAGGAACTGGGATCAGCTCCTCCCGCCTGCTTTTGCCTATCGGGAGGTACCTCAGGCCTCTACGGGCTTCTCCCGCTTGAATTGTTATATGGCGACAACCCAGAGGAATCCTCGACATCCTAAAAGAGGGCTGGGAGGCTGAGGCCCTTCCTCCTCCAATATTTTAGAGTACGTGAAGCAACTGCGCCGATCGACTCACAAAAATCAGGCCCCTCCTAAAAGAACACGGACTCGTGCGCAAGCAGCGCAGGCCCGTGTTACAACCGCAACTCCGCCCTCAGGGAGTTCCGCCAGGGGACCGGGTTATGGTTCTCATCCCTACCTCCCACTCTAAGCTGCTCGCCACTGGCAAGGGCCTAACGAGGTTAGAGAGAGAAAAGGACTCGGCGACTATTTGGTGAAACAGCCCAATCGTCGATCGAGTGAGAGGATCTATCATGTCAACCTGTTGAAACCTTGGAAGGATAGGGAGGAGCTGCCCGCCCCATAGGTCACTCTCCCTTTCTCAAGCACGACTGCCTCAACCTCGGGCTAAGAGCTGACACCCAAGCAGTGCAGGAGTTAATCCAAACACCCAGCCATCCCAAGTGGTAAGCGTTTAATCACCCGGCCGGACCTCGCTGATTGCCCACTATATAGTTACGGACCCTGGTAATCGTCCGGGAGAGGCCCTATAGGCTCCCCGGAGGCAAAACGCCGCGAGAGGTTGAACTGAGGTGCAACGTATGTTGGACATGGACATAATTGAGGAGAGCCATAGTCCCTGGTCCAGCCCTGTTGTCCTCGCTCCAAGCCAGACGGCTCCTGGAGGTTCTGTAACGACTTTAGACGCCTGAATCAGGTCTCCAAGTTCGATGCCTACCCCATGCCCCGCATTGACGACCTTCTGAGCGGCTGGGCACGGCTGGTATTTGACTACCCTTGACATGACAAAGGGTATTGGCAAACCCCTTAACGGCATCCGCAAAAGAAAAACAGCCTTTAGCACCCCTAGCGGGCACTGGCAGTACAAGGTCCTCCCATTTGGGCTGCACGGGGCCGCCACCTTCCAACGCCTGGTGGACAGAGTGCTGAAGCCCCACCAGTCCTATAGTGCCGCCTACCTGGATGACGCCGTCATCTATTCCGCACCTGGGAGGAGCATCTACTGCAGGTGCAGCTGTCCTCAGAACACTGGCTAAAGCCGGCCTCCGCATAAACCCCCGAAAATGTTTCTTTGGCTTAAAGGAGGCCAAGTATTTAGGCTACCTCGTGGGACAAGGACAGGTGCGGCCACAGGGCTCCAAAGTTAAAGACATCTTAGAATGGCCCCGTCCGAATACCAAGAAACAGGTGCAGGCTTTCTTGGGGCTTGCGGGTTACTACCGCCGGTTTGTTCCCGCTTCCCAAAGAGCAGCACCCTTGACCAACCTGACAAAAAGGGCTCCCTATACGTAGTGTGGACCGACAAGGCAGAACACGCGCTCAGTGACTAAAAAGGCCCTAACGCCGGCACCTGTATTACGGACGCCCGATTTTGGGCCCCGCTTATCTTCCAGACCGACGCCGACACAGGCCTGGGTGCCGTTGAGCCAAAGCGCTGATGGTGTTGAACACCCTGTGATGTACCTTAGCCGGAAACTGATGGACCGGAGACTCGGTGCGGCGGTGGAGAGGGAGGCCTTGGCCATTAAGTGGGCAGTGACCCACCTCCTACTACCTGCTGGGTCGCTGAATTCACTCTGGTGACTGATCACGCTGCGCCTTCAGTGGATGTCCCTACACAAAGAGTCGAACCCGCGAGTCACTAGGTGGTTTCTGGACCTACAGCCGTATAAGTTCACTGTCACTTATCGGCGGGTACCCTTCAGGCCAACGCCGATGCCCTCTCCCGTATTCACGACCTCTCGGTTAGGTCCGCCTCACCTGACGGTCCTGGGCTAAGGGGATCGTCACGGAAAGCAGCTGGGAAAACATTCGCGGCAGGGAATGGCGGGTATTAACTTTCTCCTCTGCTCCTTTGTAGGAAAAAGACCTCCCTCCTCCGTAGCCGGGTTTGACCAAGCAGTGCGGCACTTCCGCCTTCCTCCGCCATCTTGCCCTGACGCCATCCTTCCCATCCTCCCTCACGGACCTTCCCAGCATTCCTCCACTTCCGCTCCTCCCAATATAATGGCCACACGCCAGGACTCAAGGCCTGCTATGAACTGCTAGAAAGTTTATGATTTTGACTTGCATTTTCTTTGTTGTAGAATATACGGGCCGGAAACCCCAACACTTTATGCTGTTCTGTTCGTCTTTTACACACACATATATGCTGTGTATATATATACCCGTTTAGTGCAAGCAGCTGTTGCTGGGTGCCAGAATCCATCGAGGAAGAAAAATGAAAAACATTATTTGTACAAAATCTTAATTTATCTCTGCATTCCTAAATAATTAAATGGGCAGTCTATTTCGTATCAGTGCAATACGCTGCTTGTTAAAACAGATGACTTCCAGTATTATGAACTATCGTATCTGTTCAAGTTCTATTTAAATTTTAAATATAAGTCATTTTTATTTAGTCGACAGAAATATCTTTGGTAGGAATGTAAGTTAAATTTAGTCATCATTGCATAAAGTTTATTCACCATAGAATAATAAAGACTAAATTCAACTTACATTCCTACCAAACATATTTCTGTCGACTAAATAGAACCTACTTATATCCAAATAGAACTTGAAAAGATATATTTTTTCAATCTGACTGCGCATTTTAGATTGACTTGACGCGCACTACATCGAGCCCGCGTGGTATTGTGCTTTCGCCTAGGATTACACTGAGTATGGCTTTACCAAAACAATCATTGATGGCAAATAAAGTATCCATTATTCATAAAGCTTCAATTGGTGATCTGTTTTTCTGCATTAACATCATATTTTTTCATACTTCTTCTCAAACCAAGGGGGTGTGAAATCGGAATCATTTGTCAAAGGGGGTGCGAGGGTAAAATGAATCGGGAAGCGCTTGATATACATGTATATGTGTGTATACATTATATATATATATATATATATCTATATATATATATATATATATATATATAAATAGTTTTACTGTTAAGTAATGCAAAGAGTATGCAACACATGTTTCGCCCTAATTCTGGGCTCATCAGGCGCACTCACTGCACTCCCTCTCTGGAATCGAACCTCGGGCGTCAGCGGCGAAGACTCTAACGATGCTCCACGGCGTGTGGTTCGTTTATTTGGCAGTATGTAGATCGGGGTAATTACATTTAAGGCATTCATAGTCTGAATCACAATCCAATTGTATGGGTGGCTACCTACCAGGTAACGCTTGTGGTTAGTCAGCAAGTCGGCTAACGTCCACCACGGTGCTTTCTTTCAGTTGCGAGAAGCAGATCATAGAATGGTTGAAATAGTTTTACTGTCAAATAATGCAAAGAGTAATGTAACACGTGTTTCACCTTAATTCTGGGCTCATCAGGCGTACACACTCACTGCACCCCTCTCAGGAATCAACCTCGGGATCAGCGTCAGAGGCGAAGCCTCTAATGTTGCACCATAGCTGTGGCTCGTTAATTTAATTACATTCAAGGCATCCATAGTCTGAATCACAATCTGACTGTATGGGTGGTTACCTACCAGGTAACGCTTGTGGTTGGTCAGCAAGTCGGCTAACGCCACGCCTGTGGTTTGTTTAGTTAACAGTATGTAGTTCGGGATATATATATATATACATAGTAAAATACCAAGGCGCAGGAGAAGTAGTGTGTTAAATAAGTTATGAAAAAGAAAAGGGAACATTTTAAAACTAATGTAACATGATTGTGAATGTAATTGTTTTGTGACTGTTATGAGTGTTGCTGTCATCAAGGATTTGATCATCATTATTTCTTTCATTCAGGTTCGTATTTGGAGGATGTGTTGTGTTCAAGTTACATTCCATGTTTGTCAACCGCTGTAAAGATAACAGGTTTCATTTATCGATTCCTTTCTTACTGCATCTACAAACAGCTCGTCTTCCTCTTTATTTGAAACATCACACACTACATGCACGGGTTTTATTTTTTTAAACTGTGTTCCTTTAGCTGGACATTGACTTCTTCCACCGTATGCTTTGTTTCCGCAGTAGCTGCACTTATGAATATGCTTGTATGTGTCACACGCTTCATATTGTTTTGCTGCCTTCTCAATCGTGTAACTCTTTTTTGTTCTGCGCTCTTTGGAGCTCTTTCCACGGCTTTATTTAATGTTAGCTAAGACCCCGGCACTTAAAGGTTTCTCTCGCAGTTTCACTGAGTTTGTGCCAAACGCTACCCTGACCATCTCATCTTCCTTTCCATGAGCACAGTCCTTCGCAGCAGAGTGTTTCTATTGGATTGCCGCTGATGGACGGCCTTATATGGGCAGGCACTCAATTACATGGGAGGCGTGATGATGCGAGATGCAAGACGTAACTCCGCCTTACACGGCGACCGAGCTGCCCGCTATGGCCGTATACAGTATTCGAAAGTAGGTTCCAGTTATGACCATTACGCGTAGAATTTCAAAATGAAACCTACCCAACTTTTGTAAGTAAGCTGTAAGGAATGAGCCTGCCAAATTTCAGCCTTCAACCTACACGGGAAGTTGGAGAATTAGTGATGAGTGAGCGAGTGAGTGAGTGAGTGCTTTGCCTTTCATTAGTATAAAAGATAATCATTGTCTTGCGGTTTACTCCTCAGGTATCCATCCCTATATCTGAGTATACGAGAAAGTCTAGGGGAGACCACTCCCAGTTTTTAATTTGCAGATTATTTCAGAACAACAATGACATTGAAGAGAAAGCTGCAGGAGGAGCTTACCAGCAAGCTCTCTAACATCATATAGAGACTAGACAATATACAAAAGAGCCTGCAAATTACAAATAATATATATGTTAATGTGGAGCTTCATTTCTCTTCCCCTCAATACAGGGAAGTCTATGAAAGATATGAATTAAATGTTCTTTTAAGACCAGGCGCTTCTGCACAAACTGGTAATTTCACAATAAATCTGTCAGAGATTGTACAATACTATTTTGTGGATTTGAACCGCTGTTCTAAGACATGCATGCTAATATCTGTTTTTCCAACACGGGTAACCACTGTCTAATAAAGGAGGCAGGACAGTCAAAGAATCAGTGAGGTGAATGACTCCCTGCTTAATGACAAATACTGTTACCCAGTTGTGTCACTGGACAGGTGTGGGAGAGAAAATCTCTTTCAATGACCTCAACCTGAAAGCATCATCCACAGCATGTAAGTATTTACAGCCCAAGGTTTTTATAGTTTTGCCTTTTTATATTGGTTTTTATTTCTATATTTTTTCTGACCTTAATTGGAAATTCAGTTTAATTTTAGTTCTCCTTCATCGTATACTTTTAGTTTTAATGTGTTTTTTATTTCTCAAAGACATTTCTATTTTATTTTTACATCTACTAGTTTCAGTTTTAGTTTTAATAATTATGGTATGCTACTATGGAGTTTAGTTTTGTGTCACAATCAGATAGAACTGTACACTTAATGGATTTGGATATGAGTTTAATGTTAGTGGAAGCTTATTGCACTACCTGGTTTTCTATCTGGTTCTGTTTTTATCTGATAAAATCAAGCATAATCAAAACCAGATATGAACAATTTTATACAATTTTATAATTTAAAAAATATTTTCTATGTCATTTGTGCTGAGCAAATGTGCACTGACTGTTGATGTAGCAAAGTGTAAAATGTTATCTATAATTTTATTTTTTTTGTTATGAACTTCTCCAAAAGAGTTGATCCCTGTAAATAGTTAATAGTATACCAACAATATAATCTGTTGTAGTACGAGCATTAATTAGCGTCACACCTCACAACCTGCAAGCATAGTGTTTTTGGCTCTAACGCCAGAAGCGCAGTGGACGCTGTAGGGGTAGGTTGTGGTTTCAGTTTCTTTCCTGATTTTTTATTTTTTCCATTTACTTTGTGTTAATAATTTATAATCGATTTAATTTATTATTTATTAGGCAGAGGGAAGAAGACTTATATGTGACGCTCTGTCTATTTCTTTCCTTTTGTTTTGCAAAGGTATGCTATATATATATTTTCTTTTATTTTCATTTGTTAACAATATATAATTATAAAATTAGGATTTTTTTGTATAAAGCTATGTGTATTGTAAATAGTTCTCTTTGGAAAATTGGAGTAATTTTTTTGCAAATAGTTTTATATGTAATGTGTTTTTATAAATAACGCAAGAAGTGCGGTGGACGCTGTAGGGGCAGAGGGAAGAAGACGTTTATGTGACACTCTGTCTATTTCTTTCCTTTTGTTTTGCAAAGATTTTCTGGAAGACGGAAATAAAAGCTTGTGTTTTAACCCAACGTGCCTACGTGAGAATCATTTACACAACGCAGGGAAAAGCGGATTGCAGTCCGATACATTGACACTTTTCATCTTTTCCTTTTATTGCCCAGAATGGGCCAATTTGTAATGAAATTTAGGTGAATTTTAGGTTTGAGGGTTTTTGTACTAAATGTCTGCAGCACACAACATATCCTACTCCAAGACAATGTGCTTATAATGAATGCCTTTAATATTTCATTCAAAAATCTCCCATACTGGGCTTTGCTATTTTCTACCAGCTATATTAATCTCGAATTCCATCTCTGGCACGTAAAGTTATAGACAGGATTTTGCCACCTGCAAGCCTGAAAAGATATCAAATATCAGAAAATGTATTCTACTGTGTTCTGACAGGTGTGATCATGAAAATCATGGGGGCTTAGGATGAACAGGGCTCTTAGGCTTATCAGTGTGCAGAACCCAAATAGCTGTATTGAGGAAAACAAAGAAAATCAAGTATGTAATGTCAAGTTTAGAGGCAGTGAGACTTGAATAGCCCACCTATAAGAACAGTAAACCCATAATGAGCAGAGCAAGAGTAGGTAATAGGTCTATGGAGGGACACAAAATGACAGAGACAGCATCTGAGATTAGGAACAAAGTTTACATTATATAAACCTGTTTATGTACAGCAGGATGACAGGGAACCTGGAGCCTACCCCAGCAGGTTTGGATGCAAGGCAGGAAAAATCCCTGGTATGCAATAGGTATGATAAGGCTGATGTTAAGAACATAAAGAATATGATATTTCAACTATCTATTTTGACAGAGAGAGAAAAATTGAAAAAAGAGTAATAGATATTGTAAAACATAATTATTTTCACAATATCAGGTATTTTGAGCTGTGAATATAAACTAAAAAAAAGATAAATGAATAAATATACAGTACAATAAATACAAAAACACATTAGTATGTTTAGCTTTTCACCAGTTGGCAGACTCTCTTCGTCTACTTACCTTGTTCAGTGGCATTTTATTTTCAAAAATTATTTCTCCTGTGCAAAATGGCAGGTGAATTATTGCCAACAGAATGTAAACACCTGAGAAATAAACTGAAACGTTACTTGTGATTTTTCTGTCCATACGGTAAAAGTTTTGTTGGCCAGCACATTCCAACGTCAGGCGTTTGAATTACATCTTGATATACAACAAGAACAAAGAAAGTAAATCACTTTCTATTTCACACTCTTTACATGCTGTGTGAACACCCGCCCTCTTCACCAGCCGCTGTTCACTGGATGAATATATGCGGGCGGCTTGAGGTGGATTACTTTCTGTTTTAGAGTTAAAAGTTACAAGGGTTAAAGTCTAATGGCAAGAATATTCATTCAAAAATGAAAACAAAATATTTTTAATACATTTTTATTTTATTTCAGTTAGTCTTTCCAGCTACCTTTATAGTTTTGTTAAGTTTTAGTTTTTTATTTCGGGTTGTCAATTATTTTATTTCAGCTGGGCAGCAATTTAAATTTTTAATCACGATTAATCGCATGATTGTCAATCGCAGACAATCACATTGTTATGTGCAAAATTCAATAATGAACTCAAAAGTAGTGTATTGTGTGTATTTGGTTTGCAAACACTTCAAACAAATAAGGTGCTTTTTAATAGCAGTATTCCCTTTACATAGTAGCAGTTAAAATATTTCTTGTAAATCTCAACTAAAACATTAATGTAATCAAATCAAATATAAAACCAAAGCTCTTTGCCACTGCCAGGGCATTAATGTTTTATCTAGTTTGTTATAGAAAAACAAGTTACCCTCAGAGTCCAGAGCCACGATCACAACATTATAACAGGCAACTTCTGAGCAACAGTAAGTTAACATTTCTAAATCTATTTTCTTTTTTATCTGAACAGATATCAGCAGGAACATTTTCTTTTATCAGGGAGCAAGATAAACAGTCTATGTTCAGTAGCAACTCTTTGAGGGCTAATATTTTTTCCAAAAAACTCAGTTTTCTGAAAAGCGCACAAATCAACGGTTTCACACATAAACCAACATAAAAGGTCTGCTTGCACGTTGGGCTGGCTGCCTGGTTGTCTTTGTGAGACAGATGCGCTGGGGTGGCAGTTGCAGTGAGACGCAATATGGTTTTTATCACCTGTCATCGTAAATCTCTGTCCTCCCAGGCGAACATTGCGATTGGTGCATCAGCTACATGAACGTGTTCAGCCCCACGATCAGCTGATGCCGGTACCTCATTTTTGTTTTCGATCTACATCTCTAGATCACTTGTATCAAAATCGGAGTCCGACAAATCAGAGTCCGATTCAGTGATAATACGAAAAAAGTCATCCACAGATTATTTTGCTCTGAGCATTCACTTTGGTATCTCTACACATGCCATTTTAGAAGCTGTTTGCTCTTCGTTATGCAGGGAATGGAGGTCAAGTGGACAAAGCTAACTTTCCTTCTAGCAAAAGCGTATTGAAAAGTGCTGTAACAAGAAGATCACCGATCTCTATCGATTGCTAGCGAGACTGAGGCTTTCAAAATAATAATATTTATAAATAGTTATCGCACAATAAAATAATTGTCAGCGTTTATTAAATAATGCGTTAATGCGTTAACTAGCCCAGCCTTATTCAATTTACAAAAATGTTTTTTAATGATAGTTTCAGTTTTGATTAGAGTTTTTGTTAACTATAATAACCTTGTTACAGCCACTAACAAGCATCATTACTTCTGGATGCCAGAGTCAATGTATTACAAGTCTGTCTTTATTGTTTCAATGCTGCTAATTTATATATTTAGGTAGATAACAGCAGTTAACAACAAGTGTATGATGGCAGGGGCAATCAGGAGACATCCCACCACAAAGGAAGCTAATGAAGCTGGCGCGGGAGGTGACTCAGTTTCTGAAAGATGCTTCTGACAGAGATGGGGGCTGAAAATGGTGAAGAATGAATGCAGAAAAATATTTGCAATGTAAGCTTTAATTGTTTATACTAAACGCTGCTGTATTTGGTCCTTGTTTTTTTACTATACCATGTTATCCTTTGTTTTTCTTTTTTCTATCTTTGTACAGGTGGTGTTGCATGTGAAACGAGAATATTGTAGAAAAAAAGGGCATAAGTGAAAAAGAAAAATGCATAATATATTATTATCAGTATTATTATTTTTGTTCCATATTCTTTGCTCTAATAAAAATATCAAAACTTTTACAAAGTATGTTGTAGTCTAGTTACATTTTTCCCTACATGAGTGGTAGTCAATTAATGACCTACCAACAATAATATTTAATATTAAGATAAAATGAAAAGGCATATAGTGGGTAAAGGGTGGGTTTCTGTTGGCAAATGCCAAATACCCGAGGATCGACTGCCAGCTCCAATCTCCCAGGTGGCCGTCCAAAAGCTGATGTGCAAAATTCCAGCGGACCACTGGCAGCAGCCACTGACAGACCCCTACTATTGACTCACTGGAGCTTTGCTATCAGGAGCAGTTTGCATCTCAAATTTTGGCTTAGCTATGCACACGTGCATGCCAGCCAGCTGCAATTTAGTAGGAATTTTGCGGAGCAGGAGATGCCACTTTTTGGAGACGTCATCATGTGCACGCCAAATACAAAAGGGAATTTTCAGCCTCTACAGGGGGTCTTCTGGCTAGATCGTGCTAAGAGAGATCCTTGGTAAAGAGTTGCCTTGAGTTTACCAAGCATTGTGTCTTGTGCCTTGATTTTTGTAAATGTTTTTTCCTTTCTGTATATGTTTTGATAAATACAGTTAGGTCTATAAATATTTGGACAGAGACAACTTTTTTCTTATTTTGGTTCTGTACATTACCACAATGAATTTTAAATGAAACAACTCAGATGCAGTTGAAGTGCAGACTTTCAGCTTTAATTCAGTGGGGTGAACAAAACGATTGCATACGCATTGGATGATCACAGAATCATTTCCATGGTGAAGAGAAACCCCTTCACAACAGCCAACCAAGTGAACAACACCCATCCTCCAGGTGGTACAGTTTGGTACATCGATATCCAAGTCTACCATAAAGAGAAGACTGCATGAAAGTAAATACAGAGGGTGCATTGCAAGGTGCGAGCCACTCATAAGCCTCAAGAATAGAAAGGCTAGATTGGACTTTGCTAAAGAACATCTAAAAAAGCCAGCACAGTTCTGGAAAAACATTCTTTGGACAGATGAAACCAAGATCAACTTCTACCAGAATGATGGCAAGAACAAAAGTATCGAGAAGGTGTGGAACAGCTCATTATCCAAAGCATACCACATCATCTGTAAAACACAGTGGAGTCAGGCAGTGTGATGGCTTGGGCGTGCATGGCTGCCAGTGGCACTGGAACATACAGCCAAAGCAACCCAGGAGATTGTTAATTCAAAGAAGTGAATGGCCAAGTCAGTCACCTGATCTTAACCCAACTAAGCAGGAATTTCACTTGTTGAAGACTAAACTTCGGGCAGAAAGGCCCACAAACAAACAGCAACTGAAAGTAAAGCCGCTGCAGTAAAGGCCTGGCAGAGCATTAAAAAGGAGGAAACAGCATCTGGTGATGTCCAGGAGTTCAAGACTTCAGGCTGGCATTGCCAGCAAAGGGTTTTCAACCAAGTATTAGAAATGAACATTTTATTTCCAGTTATTTAATTTGTCTAATTACTTTTGAGCCCCTGAAATGAAGGGATTGTGTTTAAAAAAATACTTTAGTTGCCTCACATTTTTATGCAATCGTTTTGTTCAACCCACTGAATTAATGGTGAAAGTCTGCACTGCAACTGCATCTCAGTTGTTTCATTTAAAATTCATTGTAGTAATGTACAGAACCAAAATTAGAAAAAAGTTGTCTCTGTCCAAATATTTATGGACCTAACTGTATCTCTTGATTAGCTTTGGTGGAGGTATTTATAGGGTTGCGGTTTAAGGAGCAGTTCATTTTTGTTTAAACACATATTTTCTTTTTTCTTTATTTTGAATATTTTTGTGGTTAAATCCTGTACTGTACATTATTTGGAGAAACAGTTTGCTGACTTGGATTACTGTGAAGGAAGACAGCTGTACATTTGTGTATATATAGGTCTGACTAGTTTTTGTGCATTTTTCTTTTTCACTTGGGACTTTCAGTCAACACTAAATAACGTATATATTCATCGTTTTTATGGGTTCCGTTTCATAACTGTTTTTGTGTGTCCTTTGCGGTATTGGACTGTGTATTTAGATATATATTCTTCAGGACATTATTTAATTATTTTTCTTTTTGTTCACCTGTAAATAAAACCTAATTTTATTTTTGCAGAACTCAACCCTTTTGTGTTTGTGTCTCCCTGTCTTACACCACCATACTGGTCACGGTTGGTTCTGTATACTAGGCACCTATACTGTGGATTGGTGCCCCCATTTCCCACTACACGAGGTGTCACAATCTACAGTTTCATTTAAATACACTTCTTTGATCTGTATACCCCAAATCAACACATTTTCTTTATATTATTGGGACTAAGGTCAGACAGAGACATCAAGTCTAGTCTAGTCAAGTCAATTGTATTTATAGAACACTTTTAAAAACAACAGAAGTTGACTAAAGTGCTCTACAGTTTCCATAAATACATCAAATGCATACTGTATATAAGTCTCTATATATCTATATACAGTAAATAAATACACCAAAAAAATACACACATACAAGTTTAAAAAGCTAAAGTCAAAAAGAGATTTAGTATAAGCAGCAATTTGTTAGCCCAAGCTATGTGCCTGAATTTTTTGAGACAACAGTAAACACATAAAGCCATGGGGCTTGCTCAGAGTAGAGGATCAGATTATAGTGTAAATTCAGCTTTTCCCATTTGGTAGAATTTAATGTCAGTAGCATTTAGTGTCAACGTGCTTACTGTAGCCGTATTACTACAACTGGTGCACTGACAGACTCTGTGACTTGCTTAGAGATGTCAAGTGCGTCATTAATGGAGTTCTAACTTGCAGTCTTGTATGTTACACTGTGTTAACACTTATGGCATAGCCTAAATACATCTGTGAAAGATGTATGGCTTACTTGTAATGTGTACCAATTTAAGACTACAACATTTTTGTTTTTGCCTGTAGAATTATAATTAGATATTAGTTTGTTTAGTAATTCAGAAAACCATAATACAAGTAAGGTGGCGCAGTAGTAGCGCTGCTGCCTCGCAGTTAGGAGACCCGGGTTCGCTTCCTGGGTCCTCCCTGCGTGGAGTTTGCATGTTCTCCCCGTGTCTGCGTTGGTTTCCTCCCACAGTCCAAAGACATGCAGGTTAGGTGGTTTGGCGATTCTATATTGGCCCTAGTTTGTGCTTGGTGTGTTTGTGTGTGTCCTGTGGTGGGTTGGCACCCTGATTGGCTCCAGCAGACCCCCGTGACCCTGTGTTCGGATTCAGCGGGTTGGGAAATGGATGGATGGATAATGCAAGTATGAAAGGCACTATAATAGAGAGATGGACAGACAGATAGAAAGGCAGACAAAGCAAAAGACAAATTTGTGTTTCCAGATTAATACCAACAATAAATTATCACAAACTAAAAATAAGGTGCAAAAATCACACACAAAATCCATGTCATGATAAAACGTGGACAATTATATATATAGGGCGATTCAAAAAGATGCATCCAATTTCAAAATGATTTATTTCACTTGTAAATCATTACAGAACAATGCAGTAAATTATAAATGGTTTAAGTGAGCATAAAGTTTATTATGTAATTTTACAAATGCTCAATATGACCTCCGCCAGCTGTACGAACAATATCAACGTGATAGTCAAATTCATCCCATACTTGATTGAGCATGTCATTTTGCACAAAATGCTTTCTGCTCAGGAGTTGCCATCTCCTTGCAGACTCAAGGGTATCATCTTCCGGTGACAGTCAGAAACTCTATGACCCCAACTCATTCAATTGGTATGTGATTGGTTCCTAGGCACCTTAATGGTTATAAAAATATGGCACTTTGAAATCGGATGAATCATTCATCGCAAACTAACACCTGTTGGTATGAATTACCAGAAATGCCAAACAATGAACACAACACCCATGGTAGGATGATACTTTAAAACTACATAGAAAACACTAACTCAAAAATGTAACATTAAATTATTAATAATAATTCCTCAGTATTTAATTGTTCGATATGGCAATACAGCTATTCAGAGTAGCAACACCCATATATTAATCACATTCACATTCATATTAACCATTAGTGCATTATTCCTCATATTACAAATTCCAGTGTACAATTAGATAATGCTAGAGGTAAAAAGTCTAGCCTTGCCCAATGTAATAATTGCAATACATGAAACATAAAACAGGGTGGTGGCAAATAACATCCCACAGTGAACTGTCCCAACATACCCATCACCACAACTGAGATATAAGTATACAGAATATTATGGGCATTGTTAACAGGATTCTGAGAAATTAATTCACGCATTTATTTCTAGTAGGATTGACTACTGCAATGCGGTGTTCACTGGCTGTTCAAACTGTTCCCTATACAGCCTTCCGTTAATCCAAAAGGCTGCTGCAAGAATTATTACAAGAACAAGAAAATACGAACACATAACTCCGGTTCTTAAATCCTTACACTGGCTCCCGGTTAAGTTTAGGGCAGATTTAAAAATCCTCGTTTTAACATATAAAGCATTAAATGGCCGAGGTCCGGCTTACTTGTCTGAACTTATCATGACTTACAAACCAGAGCGCACATTAAGATCTCAAGATGCCGGTCTGCTTAGGATTTCAAGAATTAATAAAATAACATTGGGAGGTCGAGCTTTTAGTTACAGGGCCCCTAAACTGTGGAATGGTCTTCCTGCTACTATAAGAGATGCCCCTTTCGGTCTCAGCCTTTAAATCCCGGCTAAAGTCTCACTACTTCAGTTTAGCACACCCTGACTAGAGCTGCTGATTAACTGTAGAGACTGCATCTCTGTTGTTAGTCATTAGCACTAAAACATAAGTAACATGATTGTTATAATTGAATACTAACCCTCACCTATTCTGTTTCTCTTCTCGGTACTCAAATGTGGCACTTGATGCCACTGCCCACCTGCCAAGTTGTTTTGCCTGCCTAAGGTAAAGTCATCCCTGATGGAGGATCACAGGAATCGTGGGAAAGAGGGGTCCTTTCATCGGAATTGCGCTATTTCAGCTCTGGAATGGCCAAATGGGAGAGGCAGCGTGATGGCTGAAGTCTCCAGGACTCTAAACAAATCCAAATCATATTATGTGATATCATCTACTGTTAAATTCTACTCCATACTTCTAAAATTTTTATTTTTATACTGTATTGAGGATTTGTTCTGATCTGTGTATTGTATTGTATTGAGCCCCTTCTTTTTGACACCCACTGCACGCCCAACCTACCTGGAAAGGGGTCTCTCTGAACTGCCTTTCCCAAGGTTTCTTCCATTTTTTCCCTACAAGGGTTTTTTGGGAGTTTTTTCTTGTCTTTTTAGAGAATCAAGGCTAGGGGGCTATGAAGAGGCTGGGCCTGTTAAAGCCCATTGCAGCACTTCTTGTGTGATTTTGGCCTATACAAAAAATAAATTGTATTGTATTGTATTGTTAACAAATCCATGTAATAATATTGCAGTTGTTGTGAACCATGGTCTGGGGGGACAGTCATGTCTAAAAGCTATTGTGTTAAAGAAGGCCTGTACCTGGGTGCCAGGGTTAAAGTTTTCTATATACTGTCAAGTGTCATCCCCCCTTTGATTTATGGTGTGTCCATAGTTTAATATTTTAAGTAATTCAAACCAACAGGTGTTAAGTTGAATATGAAATGCATTTGGTTGTCCAAGTTCTACAATAATGTGGGGTTACTATATAGAGTACAACTGGTTATATTTATTTATAGGTCAGTTTTTCAAGTGTTGGGCAAAACCCATGTACCATGTTAGAAAAAGCAGAAATAATCAGATCAAAACACTCCATTATTGTGTTCATAAGAATTAGTTATGAAGGCCTTTGTTTTGTCCAGCACCTCCTGACTAAGTGGTATGAGAAATAGACATATGACATACCGTTTGACTTGCTTTGACGTCTAGTTTTGTAAAATTTTGAGCTTTTTGGGGTTACCCCCTATATTTGGCCCTTATGTCCCTCCATTTATTTTGGAAAATACCCATCATTTTAAAGAGTAAACCAATTGATGCCTTCAGCAAAATGATCAGAGGTTCTGCATAACGCATCAAGCAACCCCAGGGGTTCACCTCCTATTGGGATACGTGATCAAAGTTAGCCGTTTTCACAAAACTTTGAAAAAATGGGGATTGGCAATATAAGCATTTGGAATAACGTTTTATTTTACTTCAAGGTTGCTGGTGATGGATATGATAATAGTTTAATATTTTTTCTTTATCGGTGGTCTTAGCACTCTAAGAGTCATTCCCAGATAGTTAAAAATGAGAAATTTCAAACATTAGCATGTGTTATATCATTTTAGACTATTTCAAGGTCAGTGATTAAGAATATGAAGTTATTTTTGATTTTTAATCCTTTACTACAGATCTAGCCATTTGCAAACCTCTATCAGAGGGTGAAAAATAGCAAATTTCTATTACAATCAAGAATATTTAAAGTTTAAACATTTAAATCGCAGCACACATTTTAATATTTAAAATATTATTGTTTATTATGGACTTCTACCTCATGAAGTGAATAATTATACTTCATATGTCAACCCTGAGATAGGATGACTTATGCTAATTCAGACTATTTTGGATCTGAAAATGAATCTAACATGCATGTATTTTAGATGGCATAAAATAACCAGAAGGAGGAAATTCTATCCACACGTGGACCCTCCATATAGAGTGCCTAGACCAAAATTCAGATTCAGGACTCTAAAGCTGTGCACAAAAACATAACCACTGAAAAGCAAAAAGCAGCATAATATTGTAATAAGTGTATAAGTTTAATATGTCACTGTGCCCTGTGCAAGTATATATTATAAATCATGAACAGTTGACACAGAGCCAGATTTAGCACAGGCGTTCACTGCTAGGCAAGCATTATAAGACAAGACAGATAGACAACTGGGAACTGGGCAGTCAGACTGAGGCCGGGACTGTTGCCGACGATGAAGTATCTACCTTATTGCTGCATGTCGGCACTAATGATATTTATTTACAGCAATCTGAGGTATTAAAGCGGAACTTCATCTCTATGCACCAAAGCTAAAACAAAATGTCGGAATTTAATTGTATCTGGTCCCTTACCAAGATTATATAGAGGGGATGTGGTTTATAGCAGATTGCATTCCTTTCACTGCTGACTAGAAACCTGGTGTGCAAATAAAAGCATAGCATTTGTGAACAACTGGGATGATTTTTGGGAAAGGCCTGGATTTTTCAAAAGAGATGGTCTTCAACCTAACTGGAGGGGATCTTATGTATTATCCCAAAATATGGCAGCAAAACTGCCTGGTTGACTGATTAGAGCACCATCCAGGCCGCAGCCATGTGATCTTAAATCACAGGCTGTTCTTTATCCCACCTGTTATTTTCCTGAAGCTGTTACCTGTAATCCCTGTTGTGGGGCATCCAGTAAATTTAGTCTTGATACAAACCATAAATTAATTGATAACCAAAAAATAAGGTGTATAATTAGACCAAGGGATAAAACCAGACACTCCACCAGGGGCATCTGTAATAGAAATTTAATTCAAATTAAAACAAAAAATATATCAGCAGTTCAGAAAGAACCATGCAGTTTTAAATGCTGTTTATTGAACATTCGCTCTCTTGGCACTAAAGCTGTTTTGGTAAATGATATATATTAAGTACAAAATCTGATCTGTGTCTTCTTACTGAAACCTGGCTTAGTAAATGTGACACTGTTCCCTAGCTGAGGCGTCACCAGATGGATACGTTCCTTCATAAGTCTAGAGATTCTGGTCGAGAAGGAGGCCTTGGAATAATTCATTGTAACAAAATGCAAATCACTCCTAAAAATTTAGGCAACTTTACATCCTTTGAGGCATTCATTTTAAATATTAAAACAGATTCCAACACAATTATAGTGCTAGTCTACAGACCACCAGGGCCATATTCATTGTTCATGACTGAATTTAGCAACCTTCTGTCTGATTTGGCTATAAATTATGATCACGTAGTTCTGATGGGGATTTTAATGTACACATTGATGTGGAAACTGACACTTTTAGCAAATGTTTTACTTATTTGTTAAATTCAGTAGGATTTTGTCAGATTGTCAAAGGTCCAACTCATAATCATAACCACACATTAGATTTAATTATAACTTACAAAGTTGAAATTCAAAATTTAAATATTACTCCATTAAATGTAGTTATTTCCGATCACTTCTTAATTACATTTGATTTAGTTCTGCCCATGCCAACGCACTCACAGATTAAAACAAAGACAGTGCGACATCTAGATTGTAATTCTGCTTCAAAATTTATAGATACCTTGAGTAAGTCGAGTGTAATTGTGGAAAACCATTTAGATCAGTTAACATCAAATGTAAACGTGGAAAACAATTTAGATCAGCTAATATCACATTATAATGTGACCTTGAGAGATGCTCTGGACACAGTGGCTCCCCTAAAACAAAAGTGATCAAAGCACATAGAAACTCTCCCTGGTTTAATGAAAATACTCGAGCTCTTAAATTAGAGTGTCAAAACTGGAGCAGATGGAGAACAACAAAGCTACATGTCTTTCAAATTGCATGGACAGAGAGTGTTAATAAATATAAAAAAGCCCTCTTTAAAGCTCGCTCAGAATACTATTCTACATTAATAGATAGCAATAATAAAAATCCTAGGGTACTTTTAGAACAGTGGCTAAATTAACAAATGGGAATTCAGATCAACAGTGCAAAATACCAACAGATATTAGCAGTACAGACTTTATGAACTTCTTCAATGAGAAAATTAAAAATATAAGATCCCAGATCTCAGCATCACAGTACAAACCAAATACTAGCTTAGCAGACCCTGCCACATTGCATTCAGCACTTTAATAATTTTAATCCTGTAACTCACCAGGAAGTCTTAACTTTAATTACTAAAATGAAGCCCACTACTTGTTCCCTAGATCCAGTGCCAACAAAACTAGTAAAAGTGCAATGGATGTTCTTGCAGCACCTATTCTAACCATTATCAATAGTTCATTACTGCATGGCACGTACCTGATGCACTAAAAGTGTCAGTCATTAAACCTTTACTTAAAAAGTCAGACCTAGACCCACACATACTAAATAACTATAGGCCTATTTCAAATTTACCATTTCTCTCTAAAATACTAGAAAAGTAGTCGCCAGTCAGCTTCAGTCACACCTTACGCATTACAATTTATTTGAGAAATTCCAGTCTGGCTTTCGACTGGTCATAGTACAGAAACGGCACTAACACGGGTTGTAAATGACATTCTGATATCCTCTGATGAAGGAAACTCCACTGTAATTATGTTGTTGGACTTAAGTGCAGCATTTGACACCATTGACCATTCTATTTTACTGCACAGGCTAGAAAACGATGTTGGGCTTACAGGCCCGTGCTCGCTTGGTTCAGTTCTTATTTATCAAACCGATTCCAGTATGTACAGAAATGTGCAGACAGTACTCCATCATTATACACAGAAGTTCAATATGGTGTCCGCAGGGCTCAGTACTGGGACCTTTACTGTTTTCACTTTACATGCTTCCACTGGGATCTCTCATTAGGAAACATAATGTTAATTTTCACTCGTATGCAGATGACACCCAGTTATACCTTTCATTTAAATCAAATGAAGTTTCTCCGATGTTGTCTTTAATTAGTTGTGTTAGTGAATTAAAGGAATGGATGAATGAGAACTACTTGTTTTTAAATACAGATAAAACAGAGATGTTAATTGTTGGAGGGAATGACGCTGATAACAGCAATATTTTGTCGTCATTTAACTCAGTTGGAATCCCAATTAATTTTACTGAATCAGCCCGCAATCTAGGAGTTATCTTTGATTCTAGCATGTCATTTAAAGCACATATTACAAAGTCGTCCAAAACATGTTTTTTCCATCTTAAAAATGTTAGGAAATTAAGGTGCTTTCTAAATAAACAGGATTCTGAGAAATTAATTCATGCATTTATCTCTAGTAGGGTTGACTACTGCAATGCGGTGTTCACTGGCTGTTCAAACTGTTCTCTATACAGCCTCCAGTTAATCCAAAATGCGGCTGCAAGAATTATTACAAGAACAAGAAAATATGAACACATAACTCCAGTTCTTAAATCTTTACACTGGCTCCCTCTGTTGTTGGTCATTAGCACTAAAACATAAGTAACATGATAATTATAATTGAATACTAACCCTCACCTATTTTGTTTCTTTTCTGGGTACCCAAATGTGGCAATTGGTGCCACAGCCCACCTGCCAAGTTGTTTGCCTGCCTATGGTAAAGTCATCCCTGATGGAGGATCGCTGGAATCATGGGAAAGAGGGGTCCTTTTATCGGAGCAACGTTTCAGCCGTGGCATGGCCAAATGGGGAGGCAGCTACATGGATGAGGTCTCCAGGACTCTAAAAATATCCAAACCTAATTATGTCATATCATCTACTGTTAAACCGTACTTCTAAAATTTTTATTATTATGCTGTATTAAGGAATTGTTCTGTTCTGTGTATTGTATTGTATTGACCCCTACTTTTGACACCCACTGCACGCCCAACCTACCTGGAAAGGGGTCTCTTTGAACTGCCTTTCCCGAGGTTTCTTCCATTTTTCCCTACAAGGTTTTTATTGGGAGTTTTTCCTTGTCTTCTCAGAGAGTCAAGGCTGGGGGGCTGTCAAAAGGCAGGGCCTGTTAAAGCCCATTGCGGCACTTCCTGTGTGATTTTGGGCTATACAAAAATAAACTGTATTGTATTGTATTGTATTGTACTGAGGACCATTGTATACTATTTTGTGTGTCAATGTCAGCATAAAGCTCTATTCTCTTTTGCCTTGTTTGGAATGGCATGATTCACCTAAGAGGGGGCCTGCACATGAAACGCCTTAGAATATTGCCCGGCACACCTTTGAAACCAACAGATGAATGGGAGATAACGTCATCCGATCCTGAAAATCCTTCCAATGCAGCAACGAAAATGGCAGAGTGTATACATCGAGCTCCCACTTCGGTAATACAGTAGTCTTGTTATGGCTTCCTTTGTCTGTAATGTCACGTAAATCGTCATTAAAGAAAGGTAAGTTATTTCTCCTATGTGATTTCTTACCGCCATATCACTAAGGGAGGGGTATTGCCTTTTTATATTATATCTATATAGATTCGGGTTATGTAACACATCACAGTTACAAAAGAACTCATTCCCAGGGAGCTAATGCTCTCTGCTGGATACAAACATAGAATTCTCTAGCCCTAATAAATACAGTATACGGCCAAATGTATGTGGACTCCTCTCCAAGTTACTTATACAGTACATCAGATCAAACACAATGCTGTTCAATCTCCATTGACAAACATCATGTCGTACTGAAGAGCCCAGTGACTTTAAATATGGCATGGTCATAGGATGCCAGTTTCACCACAAGTCAGTATGTAAAAGTTCCGCTTTGTTAAATCTGCCCCACTCAGATGTAAATGCTAATTTTGTGAAGTGGAAGTATTGAGGAGCAACAACAGCTCGAAAATGGAAGATGACACAAATTCACCAAGCAGGGTCGGCAAGAACATAGCATGTAAAAATGATCCGCCCTCTGTTGCATCACTGACAACAGAGTTACAGAGTACCTCTAGAAGCAACATCAGTATAAGAACGTATGCACGAGTTCTTCATGACATGGGTTACCATGGCCGAGGAGCTGCACACAAGCTTAAGATCACTGCCTGCAATTCCAAGTGTCAGCTGGAGTAATGTAAAGCACACCACCTTAGGGCTCTGAAGCAGTGCAAACGTGCTTTCATGAATCTTGCTTTACTATCTGGCCATCAGATGGGTGAATGTGGGTTTGGTGGATGTCAGGAGAACGCAACCTTCTGGACTGCATAGTGCCTACTGTAAAGTTTATTGGAGAAGAACAATGGTCTGGAGCTGTTTTTAAGGGTACACACTAGACCTGTGTTTCCCAAACTCGATCCTGGGGAGCCACTGTGGCAGTTGGTTTTTGTTCCAACCAGATTCCTAATCAGTGACAACACCTGATAACACTGATCCCATTTAATTAGCTGGTATATTTTTTCTCTTCTTATATATAAATGTCTATGTGTGGAAGTGTGTGTGTCTGTCTGTCTGGCCTGGAAGTGCGAGGTGGAGTTGGGGTAAGGGCTTCACCTCCGAGGAAACAAAAAACTTGCTTAGCTGCTAATAACCGAAGTGAGGCCAGCATGTCAGCAAAACGAAACCTCTGAAACAACGACAAAGTTGCTTTGCCGCTAACATTGGCAAAACGGTATACCTTTTACTTTTCCTACCACCACTAATGCACAAGCAATGTGAGCACATCGGCAAAATGAATCCCAGAGTAGTTCCTTTTAATTACCTGACATCTCTACATTTCAATTTTTCTTCTGACAATTTCAATAGTTTCTAGGACCCTGGGCTTTTTACAATATGGGCTTACACAGCTAGTATTCTACATTCAGAAAAGCACAGCAGCATGATTTTTACATTTATAAGACATTGTGGCAGGTGGCTGGGTGTGGTCACCAATCAGCCACCTACTTAAGGAGCCGCCGCCCTGCAATCAAGGCTGGAGTCGGGTGAGGAGGAGAACGAGGTCGTGGCAGAGGAGGCGAGGAGAGGCCCGAGTGTATTGTGGGACAAGAAAGTGGCTAGTGAGAGCCTGGACTTGGGAAGACAGTGGCTGTTGAGAGCCTAGACTTCGGGGGGGTTTGGTGGCGGTGCACTTGGATTTTATATTCTTTGTAAATAGTGGAAATAAACGTGGTGTGATGGATAAAACGGTGTCCGCCTGTGTGTGTCCGGGCCGCTATACTTCACAGTGGCGTAGCCGGCAGGATGATCCGTCTGGTGCAAGACGGGGACCTGCTTTGTTCAAACAAAAGTCTGTGAACGGCCCGGTGCAGCAGCGGACCCCACACACTGGCTGTAGGAGTGGCCCGTGCACAACCCCGCGGGAGCGGTTCACCCCAGAGACTGTCGCCGGACCGCAGAATGGCCATCCCCGGGTGCGGAGGAAGAACAGCCGTTGCCAGAGCGCAGCGAGCTCCGAGGGTCGCACTGTCAGGACAGACAGCCAGGCCGGCGTTGCGACGCAGAAGGCCACACCGAGGCAGGGGCCTCGGCATGACGGGATCTGGGAGGTAAGTGCCCTGCCCTGCAGTAATCGGCCCTTCGGGGTCGCACTTACCTTTTCTACAGGGAGGAACGATCCAGATCCGCGTCCGTGGCAGGAGCATGCTGGGCCATGGGCTGTCGGCAGCGCGATGGTGGCAGCAGAGGAGGCTGTGAAATCGGAGCCGCTGCGGCTCGAAGAATCGCCGCAGCTGCGAAGCTGCGAGGAGGCACGTCCCCGCACCCAGAGCAGGGGAGACAAGATGGCCGCGGGCCGGATGTCCCGCCCGCTGACAGGCACGGGATTGGCTGGTGTGTCTTGTGTGCCCGCCAATGATTGGATGGAGGTGGGACCAAGGAACACCAGTCTCGTGCCTAGAAGGGACCCGATTGGGCCGGAGGGAGTGGCCCACAGGAGGCAGGCATCAAATGGAGCTGATGGACAGGTAAGCTCACCGGCGTCTGTCTCATTGTTTCCACCAGCGGCTCAGCGTGAGCCGGAGAAATCTCTTTGGCCCGCCGAGTCGTCCTTGGAGCAGGTGCTGGGTGATCTCGTGCTCCGTTTGGAGCAGCTGAGGGGGAAGGCGGTCGCGTCAGGAGAGACGCCGCGTTTGACGGAGGTTCGGCGCGATGCTGAAGCCTTTGGCAATCGGGACACCACGGGGAAGGTGAGTAGTATCATCCCCGTAAAGCATAAAGGGGGATCCGCCGAACATGGTCGCGACTTATTTAAGGAGGATCGACTTCAAGTAAGCGATCCCTCCCACAGCGGACGCGGCAGTGCAGACGGCCAATCGGGCGAGGTGAGCGAACACGCAGGCGCTGGCAGGACAGGGGCTGATGAGTGCCCTGGGTCCTAGCGCCCTGCGCTCCAAGCCCGTGGTAGTCTCCTGTCGCTCTGCAGGGACACAGACGGGACTGGATTTGAGCTGTTGCCATGCTCAGACCCAGACTGTCAAGGCGTCCAAGAGAAGGAGGAACCGAGGGGTGAATGCTGGGACCTCCGATAGGAAGGGGCGTCTCGCTGGGGGCGAGCGCCCGGAGAAGGGCCATCCTCTGCGGGGGCAGAGGGAATACCCTGGGCGGCTGGGCGAGCCGCCTGCGAGAGCGGGTCTGCAGACAGCAAAAGGACGGGCATGGAACCTGCGGCGGAGGACTCTAGCAGGCAATTCAGGGGCTGTCGGAGGGGGGCAGGAGCACTGCCGATACAGGAACCGACAGGACGCTCGGGGTGAGCGTCCTGGCAGTGCTTCTGGCCCTCCTTTTCTTTTTTCCACAGGCCCGAAGCCCCGACGAGCGCTGGAGCCAACGTCGTGTGGGACCTGCCCTCCTGGAAAGGGCCGCTCCATGGGAGGGCTCCACGCCGGGAGGCCAAAGGTGACCCAGCCGGTGGGGACGGCAAGGACGAGAGCGCCGCAGACCAAAGGGGCATGTTTGCGTCGGAGGGGGTGCCGAACGGAGATGTCCCAGGGTGCCGTGTTGGACCCTGGGGACATAGTAGTCTCTGGGGACGTGCTGCCCTTTCAGGAAGTGCCGTTCGGACCCACATGTCCTCGCTAGCGGTGGAGGAGCCCAGGAGGACGAAAGGAGGGCTTGTGCCTCCTCCAGACCGCGAGGGGGCGTCCGTCCTGGTTATGTTGGGGGCTTTGGGTAAATCAATCAATCAATCAACATTTATTTATATAGCACATATTCATACAAAAAATGTAGCTCAAAGTGCTTTACAAAATGAATAGAAAAATAGAAGACACAATAAAAAATAAACATAAGTCAACATTAATTAACATAAAATAAGTAAGGTCCAATGGCCAGGGTGGACAGAAAAAACAAAAAAAACTCCAAGAGCTAGAGAAAAAAAAAAATCTGTAAGGGTTCCAGACCACGAGACCGCCCAGTCCCCTCTGGGCAATCTACCTAACATAAATCAAACAGTCCTCTTTGTATTTAGGGTTCATGGAAGGACCTGGGGCCTCATGTATAAACGGTGCGTACGCACAGAAATGTTGCGTAAGAACTTTTCCACGTTCAAATCGTGATGTATAAAACCTACACTTGGCGTAAAGCCACGCACTTTTCCACGGTACCTCATGCCTTGTCGTATGCAAGTTCTCCGCTTCGGTTTTGCAAACTGGCGCACCCAGCGTCAAAGCAATGGTACTGTTCTTGTGTGATTACTCATTATTTTCATGACGCGGCTTTATAAATACACAGAAACTAACCGCATATTGTTTATTAGTGTAATGCATCTGATTGTAATTAACTCGTAACAATATAATGGTCCAGGGAATAGCCATAGTATTCCAAATACCATAACTGCTTTAGTGTTGCTACTCTCACTTCTTCTTCTTCTTCTTCTTTCAGCTCCTCGTGTTAGGAGTTGCCACAGCGGATCATCTTTTTCCATATTACTCTCACTGCACGATTCGGAGTATTTATATCACTGTATCTGAGTGTGAATCACAGCAGCAGCTGATCGGAAAGAGAATTATCGCTATACAGCTTTAAGGACACGCTGTCTCAGCCACTGCAAAACGTTTTAAAGCCTTTCCTGTACGGACCTCGCGGTTCAGAAACAGTTTAATCCCAAGAACTTTAAATGCACTCAATCAATTGCTCCTTGTAGAACTTATAAGTACGATCACCCCACTGTAAACTTGCACTACAGTTATAATATTACACAACCTGCGCCACTTTATAAAGCGCGTATTTACATATGATGACGATATCATTTTTAAGGTGAAATGCAGCAAAATATGTTTGTTAAATTATACACATAAAACTTTAACTTCATTTAAATAATCTATATTCTTCACTGGGAGTGTCGTGAAGGATAGAATAATTAAACATGTACTACTAAGATATTTCAATGTTCTTAAACGCTTTTGAAGAATCGCGCTAAGCTTACAGATGGCTTAACTTCTATTACAGAGCTGATTGTATGGCGATCGGTTACTTGGGGAAAGAAAAGCAAGGACTCTTGGGCGGCCACGGCAATATATATTGAATATAAAACAGAAAGAGAAAATAACAACACAGCTAAAAACGCAGCGACAAATTTCGACAAAAGATAAATGCTTGTCATGAGCACGAGGCTCATGAAACACATGTTTAATAACGTGCTTTAGCTCCTATCATCATGAAAATGACATCACGTATACATCTCAGTATTTTAGTTATTCAGAGAGCTGTAATATCACGAATGTAATGGACTCTGTGTCCAGTTGGAGGAAGAGAGCCAGTTTAAGAAGCAAGTAGTAATTCACACACATAAAGCACATACGAGTAGAAGATCAAATACAAAACAAAGCATTTAACGTGCTACTTTAATTACGATGTGATTTGAGAAACTGGTTAATTAAACGATTTTAAGATGAAGTTTATAATGTTCTACTAAATGACAAAATAAACTACGTGATTAAAGTGGAAATGTCGAGATTGAAGTTGACATTTCGTGCTTTTTCCCCACCGTGTGCCTTTTTTCTCTGTACCTAATAAGCTTTCATATGACACTCAGACAGTGGGCTTACAACTCTTCTTTTCACGGCAACTTTGATATGTGACTTCTTTTTATTTCCGGCACTGTGCGATTTTGTGAATGTGAGCTTTCAAGTTTCTCCAACACGCTATGTCACTCGATCAACTTCATTTTTTTGATTATCCCACGGTTTATTTCAACAAATAGTATGTTTTTCCTTTGCCTCCACTTGGTATTCGCTGAAATTCTTATGTTTCCCCCCGTGCTTTTCCCATTGTCTTTTCACTGAAGGCTGAGCTTAAGGGCGATTTATATTGATTTGCATATTCAAATAGGCGTAATTCTGGGAGGATTTGGGGCCTTACAAAATGCGCGTGCACGAGCGTTAGTTTTCATGCTGATCGGGATTTATGTAGCGGAAGAACGTGGAAGTTGGAGTACGCACAGATTCCTGCATCTGGATTTTTCTGTGCGTAAGCACATTTCGCTTTGTGCTTACGCCATGTTATAGTGCGAGTTCTACGCACGGCGTTATACATGAGGCCCCTGATGATGATGGTCACTTAGACTTCTGGCTTTCAGTCCATCAATGTTGGTGCATCATGATGCTTTGAGTAGGTGGAATCGGTGCAAGAGGCACTGGGGTTTGTGAGCACGTTAAATTTGTAAATATTGTAAATAAACGGTGTGTTGGGTGAAACTATGTTGTCCGTCTGTATGTGTCCGGGTCCAAGTTCACAACATTTAGAGATATTTCTGTTTTTGCTATAGATTTAAATGCTTAACTCTCTTTTGTTGATTTCAATATATTTTGCCATTTCTCTGTAAAGTTTTCCCCCTTCGTTGTATCTTAGTCAAGTCAAGTTGGGGAGCATGCACTGGTACAGCATGTTGTCGCACCCATTACATGGCGAAACAACTCGGGATCCCAGTTGGCAACCCCCAAGGCAGACACACAGTTCAGTCCTACCCTCTGGAAATTACCCTCTATCTGCCGCAGCCAGGTGTCAAATGGGCGTCTTCTTAGTCTGGTCCAGCCACTTGGGTCCTCAACAATGAGGATCTTATGAGCTGGATCACCCTCTGGGAAACGCACCACATGGCCTTTGTGCTGTAACTGACGCTCCATCACAATGCAGGTAATGTGCCTCATTCAGGACTCCATGAGCAACTGCTCATTTGACATAAACTCAAACTAACGATTCCCAAAGATTTTCCGGAGAGACAAAGTACCAAAGAAGTCCAGACTTCTTAACTGGATAGCGTCCATGTCTTGCAACCATATTGCAAGACAGGAAGCACCAGGACTCTAAAGACTTGGACCTTCGTCCTTTTGCAGAGATATAGGGAGCGCCACACACTCCTTTCCAGCAACCGCATGACCCCCATGCTCTCCCAGTCCGTCTACTGACTTCATAGGAAGAGTCACCAGAAACAAGAATATCACTGCCAAGGTAAGTAAACCTCTCGACAAGGTGGACACTCTCGCCGCAAACAGACACATTGCTGATGGCTGTGCCCAAGAGGTCATTAAAGGCCTGATATTTGGTTTTTATCCAGGACACTCATAAGCCCAGACACTCAGACTTCTTGCTCACTCTCAAGAGCCCCGATCAGAGCCTCCATTGGCTCAGCGAAGATCACAGCATCGTCAGCAAAGTCAAGATCCGTGAATCTTTCTTCACCCCTGACGAACCCCAGAATCAACTGGGAAAAACACAGAGGTAACTTATTAATGACAATTGACACCCAGGAAAACAACACTGAATAATCAAAGGCTGCAACTACTTTAGCGTCAGTCCCACTAATTAGTAAATAATGGATTAATTAAACAATTAGAACATCTGGAAAAGTAGAATGAAAATCAAGATGAAAATACTGTTAAAAAGAAAAAACATTATTCCCATATAACTGTTTGGTACATTTTAATTTCTTTTTTGCCAAACTTAGTTTCCTAATGGGCAGCATGGTGGCGCAGTGGTAGTGCTGCTGCCTTGCAGTTAGGAGACCTGGGTTCGCTTTCTGGGTCCTCCCTGCGTGGAGTTTTTGCTTGTTCTCTCCGTGTCTGCATGGGTTTCCTCCCACAGTCCAAAGACATACAGGTTAGGTGGATTGGCGATTCTAAATTGGGCTTGGTGTGTTTGTGTGTGTCCTGCGGTGGGTTGGCACCCTGCCCTGGTGGATTGGTTCCTGCCCTGTGTTGGCTGGGATTGGCTCCAGCAGACCCCCGTGACCCTGTAGTTAGGACTCAGCGAGTTGGAAAATGGATGGATGGATGGATAGTTTTCTAATTTCTATATAGTTTCTAAAACACAGAACTTTGGAAATAACAGTTCACTTAATTAGTCCAGGAGTTCAATTAAAAACAGAATCTGGTTGGAACAAAAACCTGCAGCCACAGTGGGCCCCTAGGACTGAGTTTGGGAAGCACTGCGCCAGACCCCTTGGTTCTATTGGTATAACTACTATGTTCAAAGACATGCTAGATAATTGTGAGCTTCTAGTTTTGTGGAAACATTTTGAAGAAGGCTTCTGCTGTTCCAGCATGACTGTGCCCCTGTGCACAAAACCAGGTTTGTAAATACATTTGAGAACTCAAGTTGCCTGAAGAGAGCCCTGACTTATAGCCTACTGAACAGCCTTGAGATAAACTGTCGACTGCAAGCCAGGTCTTCTCATCCAATATCAGTACCTGGCATCTCAAATGGTCTTTTGGCTGAATGGGCCCAAATTCCCATTGACATTCTGCAAAATCTTGTGGAAAGTCTTCCCAAATGAGTGGAGGCTTTTAAAAAGGAGCCAACTCCATGTTGATTCCTATGGTTTTGGAATAGAATGTCCAACAATCTCTTATAGGTGTGATGGTCAGGTGTACAATTCAGAGTTGAAAGGTCCTGGTAGCCTTGTTATCAATTAAAAATGAAACTTTATTGAATCCAGTATTTATGTGCTAATAGTCCACTTGTACCCCAGTTACGACTTGCCTCGTTTTTTTCCTTATTATTTATTCAACCATTCATTCTCAAACTGCTGCCCCCTGAGAAAACTCCATTTTGTTATTTATTATTATTTGTTCTGTCATTAAAAATAGCTTACTATTAATTCTGTACCAATTGTAGTATGTTCTCTTCTATCACATACATTTCTGATATAAATAAAAAGACCTGAATATCTAAATGTCTAATATTTTAAAATGTTCCAAAAATGTAGATGAGACAGCTGTTGTTGCCATGAGTAGATGAAACTTTACAGTTTTAGAGACTCAATCCACAGAGACCCGTGCTAGAGTAGGAGTCTCTAGGGATGCGAGTTTGCTTATATGCAAGAAAACAGATGGCCTTAAAGTTGAAAACAGCACTGTCTTTTAATTTCACTGCCATATTTGAAAAGGTTAATGTACCAGATCAAAATACATTGGATAATAAATTTTACTGGAGGAAGGCAGCCTGTTTTAGTTTCAAAATACTCATCTTTCTAAAATTGGAAGAGGCTTAAAACTGATTTAATAAGTCAACCACACTACAATATTTTATTGCAATAAAATGATTATTTTTGGATTACAGCTGATTCAGACGCTTTCCTTTCTGCACACTTTATGGTGTTGTTGATTTAATTTGAAATGGATAAATTTGCCATTTTTGCCCATTAATCTATACTCAATAACCCATAATGGTAAAATGAAAACACATTTTCTAGAAAGGTTTCAAATTTATTTAAAATTATAATTTAAGTATTCAGACCCTTAATGTTTTACCTTGTAGAACTCCCTTTGGCAGCAGTTATAGCTTCTTAGTCTTCCTGGGTAAGGTCCTGTCCACAAGGGCGTTCAAATCGTGGTTAAATGAATGTGCTCTGAGCAACTTACGTGTTTGAGTTGCATTATGTAGTGGCACTTAATTGACTTAATATGACATTAAGTTTGCGTTTGTTTGCCTCTGGCAAACGCCAACGTGTAGCATAAATTGTAGTTTTGTGTGTTTTCATGTGGGGAGCAGTTATTAGGCACTCCAGAGTAATTGTAACCTGTGGGGTTTGAGGTTGGATTCACAAAATATAGATCAGCTGGCTTTATTAGACCTGCACATTGACCTCATCGTGCTAAAGATCCTCCTGATACTGCGACTTAAGCAGAGGAAACATCGCCACCACTACTTGGTTCACCCTGCGACTGCAGAAATGTGACCAAGAAAAGCTAGTAAAACACCGTATTGCATGCCGGTCAACCAATATGTGAGCCAGTGTTAGCCCTGAGGAGTGGCTACTTGTCACCTTGAAGTAAGCAAATATATAAACTTTACTCGTGTATGCATTCAACCAATATATTATATTTATATATATATGTGCATCCGGAAAGTATTCACTTTTTCCACATTTTTTAATGTTACAGCCTTATTCCAAAATGGATTAAATTCATTTTTTTCCTCAGAATTCTACACACAACACCCCATAATGACAACGTGAAAAAAGTTTACTTGAGATTTTTGCAAATTTATTAAAAATAAAAAAATTGAGAAAGCACATGTACATAAGTATACACAGCCTTTGCCATGAAGCTCAAAGTTGAGCTCAGGTGCATCCTGTTTCCCCTGATCATCCTTGAGATGTTTCTGCAGCTTAATTGGAGTCCACCTGTGGTAAATTCAGTTGATTGGACATGATTTGGAAAGGCACACACCTGTCTATAGAAGGTCCCACAGTTGACAGTTCATGTCAGAGCACAAACCAAGCATGAAGTCAAAGGAATTGTCTGTAGACCTCCGAGACAGGATTGTCTCGAGGCACAAATCTGGGGAAGGTTACAGAAAAATTTCTGCTGCTCTGAAGGTCCCAATGAGCACAGTGGCCTCCATCATCCGTAAGGTTCATCTTTCAGCAGGACAACAACCCTAAGCACACAGCCAAGATATATTAAAGGATTGGCTTCAGGACAACTCTGTGAATGTCCTTGAGTGGCACAGCCAGAGCCCAGACTTGAATCTGATTGAACAGCTCTGGAGAGATCTTAAAATGGCTGTGTACCGACGCTTCCCATCCAACCTGATGGAGCTTGAGAGGTGCTGCAAAGAGAAATGGGCGAAACTGGCCAAAGATAGGTGTGCCAAGCTTGTGGCATCATATTTAAAAATACTTGAGCCTGTAATTGATGCCAAAGGTGCATCGACAAAGCATTGAGCAAAGGCTGTGAATACTTATGTACATGCGATTTCTCAGGTTTTTAATTTTTAATAAATTTGCAAAAACCTCAAGTAAACTATTTTCACGTTGTGTGGGGTGTTGTGTGTAAATTTCTAAGGAAAAAAATGAATTTAATCCATTTTGGAATAAGGCTGTAACATAACAAAATGTGGAAAAAGTGATGCGCTGTGAATACTTTCTGGATGCACTGTATATATATATATATACACACACTATATATATATTGTCACGCATGTGCGCATAGGGAGCCATGTAAAGACCCAATAAGCAGCGTAACATATCACGCCAGAGGACAAAGGCGGGGTACTAACATCTTTCTTTTGTTTTCACAGAAAAACAGAAACAGCACGGAATCCCCTAACCACTGTGAAAAGAAGCAAAAGACAGTATAAAGGTTTGGGGTTTTTCCGGCCCCGTATATTGCAGACAGTTCCAAAATACTGCAAAAAGAATAGGTCAAAAATATAAACAAAACAGTTCATATGTGCAACGCCGTTCAGGGGCGTCGGCGGCCATTTTATAGGGGAGGAGCCGGAAGTGGAGGAATGCTGGGAAGGAACCGTGAGGGAGGATGGGACTGCTGACGTCAAGGAAAATGGCGGAGGAAGGGCGGAAGTGGACGTACTGCGCGGAAGGTTACAATGGCGGGCGTCTTTTTCCTGGAAGACAAAGGAGAAAGGTTAGTACCCCGCCACTCCCTACCGGCGAACGTCTTTCGAAGCGGTGCCAGGTCCGTCCGCGGCCTCCTACTCGCGCATGCGTGACACCACGCACCACCACTTCCGTACTTTACCTGGTCCACCTTAGATGACGTTATGGCTCCCATACAGCACCTCGGTTCCTTCCCAGCATTCTAGTCATCAATTTCTGGTCCCACCCAACAAATGTTCCCCCTCATCATATGCACACTGTCTGTTGTATGCTTGATGCTTAACCACTGACCTTGAAGAAAATTGTTACAAACTGTACAGTATACGGGGCCGGAAAACCCCAAACTTTTATGTTTTTTTGTTTGTTTATTACTATATATATATATACACAGACAGGCAGGCACGTTCATGTCACCCACAAACACGTTTATTTACAATTTTTACAGTCTTAAAGTGCACCACAAAACCCCCAAAGTCCTGGCCACACAATGCCTTTCTCTTCAGACCGCCTCTTTCTCTCTTCTCCAGCTCAGTCCACTCCACTCCCGACTCTTGCCTCGAATGAAGGGAGACGACCCCTTTTATTATCACCCGGATGTGCTCCAGGTGGGTTCCGGCAATCACCTGCCGACATGCCCCTGTGTGGCGGAAGTGCCGGCTGCATCCCCGGAAGCACTCCGGGTGTCCCTGCTCTTCTTCCCCCCAGCACTTCCTGGTGTGGAGGAAGTGCTGAGGTTCAGGGCTCCAAAGGTATGGGGGCGCCCCCTGGCGGTGACCACGGGCCCCTACAGGGTGGATCTTCAACGCTCTGTAAACGTGGCCCCCAAAGCAACCAGGGTGGTGGCCCCCACGTGATCCAAGGCGGCCGCACGCTCTCTTCCAGTCCTTCATGGCGTCTCGGCCGGGTCGTCGTCCCTGGCATCTCTGACAATGTACAGTACAGTATATATATATATATATATATATATATATATATATATATATATATATATATGTGCAGTATACACACACACAAAATCATGAGACATGTCCGGTCCTCCAAAATGTTAAATGTACAACATGTAAACACAATGCAGATGTTTTCTTCATGCTCATCGGAATTTTGGCAAAAATTGACGTCAAGACAAAGCTGCAGGTGAAGTCTTTTTGATGCCATCCAAACGCACATCTGACCGAGTGCAAGTGGTGAAACCCTGTGTGGACGGTGTGATTTGCTACAGAAAAACGCTCAGTTCAGACATCTCTACTGGCTTTGCACACCTGGATTTGGACAGTTTATCTCATGTTTTCTAGCAGATCCTCTCAAGCTCCATTAGATGGGATGGGAAGCTTCTATAAATTGCCATTTTCTGGTCTTTTCACAGATGTTCTATAAAGTTTAAGTGTGGGCTTTGGCTGGGTCACTCAGCATTGTCTTGCTTGTAAGCTTCAGGTCGTTGTCGGCCCATTCTGAGGCTGTGTGCACTCTGGTACAGATTTTCTTCAAGGAATTCACTATATTTGGCAACATTTATCCTTCTCTTGATGTTCACTCTTCTCTCATACTGCTGTGAAGCATATCCATGGTATGATGCTGCCACCACCATTGGGGTGGTAGTGCCCAGGTGTTAAGCAGTACCTGGTCTTCACTAGATGAAATGTTTCTGCCCAGAGGGTTCAATGTTTGTCTCATCAGACCAGAGAATCTTTCCCCCTATGTTCTCAGAGTCCAAGCAGACTGTCATATGTTTTTGACTCATGAGTGGCTTCTGTCTAGCTACTCTGCCATAAACACCTGAATGACAGAGTGTTGCTCAGATACAGTAGTAACCTTTCTGACAGCTTCTCCCATCTCAGTGGAGAACTTCTGCTATTTTTTGATCAACCAATAGGTTCTTGTCACATCCCTGATCAAATCCTTCTTGACTGGTGACTCAGTTTGGCTGGATAGCAAAGTCTAGAAAGAGTCCTGGTGGTTCCAGACTTCTTATATTTCACAATTAAACTGAACTAAAATTAATGGAGGTTCAGGGTGTTTGAAAAATGGTGCAAAACTGTCTCAGACTCAGGAAGCAGAGGGTTATGTCGCAAGGAATCCAGTAAGAATTGACTGATGTTAAGAGTGGTATTCCACAGGGGTCAGTGCTAGGGCTGCTGCTATTTTTAAAATATATAAATGAATTGGATAGAAACATAAGTAACAAACTGTCTAAGTTTGCAGATGATACCAAGATAGGTGGATTTTCAGATAATCTGGAATCCATTAAATCATCACAGAGGGACTTGGACAGTATTCAGGCTTGGGCAAATTTGTGACAGATGAAAATGAATGTAAGTAAATGTAAAGTATTACACATAGGAAGTAAAAATGTGAGCCTTGAATACGCCATGAATGGACTCATCACTATCAACTGCCAGACAGTGTTCAGAAGCCATTAAGAAGGCAAACAGAATGTCAGGTTATATAGTTGCCTGAGTATAAGTCCAAGGAGCTTCTGCTCAAGCTTTATAACACACTGGTGAGGCCTCATCTGTAGTACTGGGTGCAGTTTTGGTCTCCAGCCTATAAAAAGGACATAGCAGTGCTGGAAAAAGTCCAGAGAAGAGCGACTAGGCTGATTCCAGGGGTACAGGGGTTGAGTTATAAGGAATGATTGAAAGAGCTGAGCCTTTTCATATTTAAGCAAAATGAGATTAAAAGGTGACATGACTGAAGTGTTTAAAATTATGAAGGGAATTAGTGGATCGAGACTGTTACTTTAAAATGAGTTGATCAAGAGCACAGAGCCATAGCCTCCAATTATTTTAGAAATCTAATGGCATAAAAACACAGTTTACACAGGATGTTCCAAACACAAAAAATAAACCTTTTTGTGTAGTACTGCTACAACTATAAAAGCTAACTAAACTGATTTATCTTCTACTATATAACAAAATGCTATTGCCTGTTAGTTGTGTGTCCCTCTGATCAATCTCATTGGACAGTTTCACTTGTGTTGCTCATTCATATGCAATCGGGAGGAAGTGTTGAGCAAGAGAGGTTGAGACACACAAAGACAGATAGATAGATAGATAGATAGATCTTTATTAGTCCCCAGGATACCAAGGAAAGACATAGGAGAAATCCTGAGAGTTGCCTTCAAAGAAGGAAAATATTCACAAGAATTTAAATTATATTTTCACAGCAGGTAATGGGGGACCGTCTACTATTGGTGGCAGTCAAAAAGTGGAAAGGAAGGACACAGTCTTTCATGAAATGACAGAGTGTAAGAGCAAGGTTTTATGGGGACAGGATCAAGAGAGGAAGCAATGGGCAGGAGAGGTTTTTGGACACACAAGGATACCGAAGAAAGGCATAGGAGGAACGCTAAGGGTACATGTAAAGAAAGAGAGATCAAACGTTAAATGTATTCTATTACGTGTCTTCAACAGGCAACATACAGTATCTAGTTTCTAATGTATTTTTCATTACCATTTTAATACATACTGGTATACCAGAAAAAAAATATCCAGACAAACAAAATCTGCTAAAGGCTTTTGCAATTGTTCTATTGCCCTTAGGTAGTTTAATTTTATTAATTGTAGGATGTACAATCAATTATTTATTTTATTTACTCAAGTACAGTACTGCAAATATTGTCAGCTTGCTTGAGTCCACTGTAGTCTTTATTGTTCTTAATATTTTTACAAGAAATAAATTGGCAGCTATGTTGTGGTCCAAGTGAATTTTCATTCCCACTGTGCTGTTATCAAATATGCTATGTGACAGTGTTGTGCAATAAATCAGTTACATTTAAATAAACCTAGCAGGAGATTCATAGGCATTTTCATCTTCAAAATAATTGGTAAATTGGAAAATACACTATTTGTTTAATGGATGTAATTATCATCCTAACTAATTGCTAACAATGTGACTTGCTTGTTGTAAATTTAAAGTATAGGTCATATAGGATTAATTAGGTATGCTTAGGTATGGTTTGTTAATCTGCATCTGTTTTTCCACTTACATTGTTACTTATGTTACAATTTAAAAGACTTATGTGCACCACAATTGTCACCCTTCTGTCTATTAATTCAATTGTAAAATGAATCTTAAAGTAATTTTCTGGGCTCAGCACAGTATTGCCACAATGATTACTGTTTTACATAAAAACAAACTATAATAATGATTAACTTTTAAACAATCATTTTTTGTGATTTTCTTTCATAGTGTATTAAGACATGTATCTTTGTAGTGAATCTACTCTCTATATATAAAATACTAAGCCTAAAAGTGCAACAATTTTGTGCATTTTTATGTGACGTTTTTATGTCATGTTTTTTGTCACATTTTAAATCGGGCTTATTTTAAAACCTACATATATATGTTTGGTGTCATTCGTTTTAGAATTTATTGAACTTTAATGTGATGTTGTTAGATTTTCAGATTCTTATTCCGTTTTTAAATTATAAACTAAAAAATATCAAGAACTCACGTCCCGTGAGACAAGATTTAACCATGACCAGGGCAGGAAATAAAAGACAAAGAGTAGATGACAAAGACAGCTGCTGTACAGGCTTTTAAATGTTTGAAGCGCTGCACGAGATGCAGATCACGTGGTACGGCAGCAGCAGCATCCCAGCAGCTGATCGAGCAAAGAGGAGGTAAAAAAAAAAAATACTGTATTTGTTTTCAATTGTATCACCGTTTAAGAAGGGGTTTTGTAGGAGCGACTGCGTCTGCTAGGGGTGCATTCAGCCCCACTCTTCACAACATGAGCGGCAGAGACGCAAAGTGGCTGGCGCGTACCGCAGGCTAGAGGGTTGGCAAGTGAAGCGAGTAGGGGGTAAGCCCCCTGGTAAGCATGTATTTAGGAAAACGTTTACTACCAAGAAGAAGAAAAGTTTTCTTGTAACCTTTTATGTACCAGCTTTAATGTCAGCAAACCTTTAAGGATTTGTTAGGCATCTAAAAGAAAGGTGACAAACACAGAAAAAGGGTCAAAAGTATGTGCGCTGAAACCAAAACAAAGTTAAAGTAAAAAATAAAAGGAGCAAAAGTTAAAACCAGAAGAGCATATTGTATCAATAAAAGATAAGTAGGTGAAGTAGGTTTGTTATCTGCGGCTCGGATAAGGAAGTGAACTTTTGGCTGATCTTTTAGGCCATTGTGTCTTTACTCAAAGGTTATGACCTCTGAGGACACGCCCCTAACAACACAGACAGCTACACTAACAACGGGAGTCCCAAAATGGTGGAAATTGTGAAAAACAAAATGGAGGCTGAAACACATCAAAATAATAATAATAAAAATGTAAAGTAAAGTAAATGGAGAAACCACAATTAAATATCATATTCTGCATCACACAACAGAAAACAAAATGAGTATAAGATCTAAAGTATCTTTTTTATCTAAATAAAAAATAAAAGAAATCAAGATCTTGCTATACCTCTTCTACTCAGAGAAATCCAGAGCCAGTATAACCTACAAAGTGTGTGGCCTGTTGTGATGCTGCAAGGACAAATAACAAGTTTGACTTAAACCCAGATCTGTAGGGAAACACAGAGTTGGTAGAAGGCTTAACCTTAAGGTTAGATAATGTTAATCAATAATGGATGATTAAAGGTGTACACATTCTCTCCTGTTTGTTTTAGTACTCATCTTATCATCTGGGGTCATAGATACAAGAGAAAAGGTTGCATATTTAGCTACAGCAGCAGTTGACTTTAAAGGTGTACATAAGCTGAGCAGTAGATTGCAGCTACATCTTTGTGACAGGCCGGTGAGTGTAAACATACAAGGGCTATTGTGAGGATTTGAGGAAGTCTATTCAGGTCTCCATAATAAAAAAACTGAAAGTGAGAATACAGACACCCTAGGACTCTAAAACACGAGCTAAACGTATTACTGTATGTGTTAAGCTTATGAAAAGTACCCTAAAATCCTAACCAGAAAAAATGGACTTCTCAATTAACTTGACAGGAAGTTTATAAGCCACTATGACAACTATTAGTGGTAGGTTTTCTGAAGATTGTTGTACATTGGCCTGTAGCTTGGACTTGTTAAATAAACAAGTAATTCTGCTTTGTAGTTGTATTCAAAAGAAACAGAGGCACAGGCAGAAATGTCTGTTTTTAATTCCCAGAAGTTTCAAGCAACATGAACCAAATACTATATCTAAAAGGTACAACACAGATTTGACATGCTTGCTTCTACCCATGGAAGCATCTCCAAAGTAGTATGCTCCAATTAAATATCCAATCAAACTGCACCAATTGAACTGAAACTAAACTTAAGCTAGACTGTTTTTTAAGAAAGTTCTAATGAAAGGCATCAACTCTCTTTTCAATTCTCATCCAAGTGAGGAACAAACCCCTGGCACACTGTTAGCAAAGCGACTAACACTTTTACAGTTTTTCAAAAAGCAGAATAGTTATAACAGAAGCACAAAGCTGATTCCCATAGGCATTAAAAACTGCACTAATCTGGAAACAGACTGGCTATTCAAACCGTTCAAAGGTTCTACATTTCTTTTCATGTTTCCCACAATACATTTCATTCTTGTCCTGACCTGAAATCTGTTGTTTAGAAAAGAGTAAAGCATCCCTCATACAAGTCATAAGCAAACAAACATCTGCAAACATCAGTTTTAAAAATCTGTATTCTTTACACAGATTGCTCAAATTAGAGTTTCCAGTGTATGTTTATTACCATCTACATGTTCAGTGCATACATTTCAACATGTTGAATAGAGCATTCATTTCCATATGTTGCATAGATTTATACTTTACACTGCTAGGGAATATATGTGCGCGATTCAAAGTTGCTTTGTCAATGTAAGGTCCTAGGGTGACCCTATTCTCCCCTTTATACTCTTTATTACGTAGACCTTAACAAGATGTCCCCAAATTCATGCTATAGCCCTCATATGTTAAAATATCTTTTATATCTATAACCCCAGGCAAGTAGAAAGAGTTAAAGAACACACAGGAGAAAAATTACACATGTATTCATGTATTATGGAAAGTAACATTTAATTTTCAAATATTATATCTAGTGCCTTAAACAAAGAACAAACAGAATGTGACTTTGCAAACCATACAACCTGATAGTGCTAAATGTATAGTTTCAGGTGGGGCATAAACTTGTAGTGACACTTGGTTCTGTTCTTAGCCAGCTCATTATCTGCGTAGGACCGGGCAGCATAAGTTGAATATGGCCACTGAGAGAGAGTTGGTCTTCTCAAGAGGAATATGACAGGGAGATAGACAGCATGCTATTACAATCCTCCTCTTATTGTCTACCCTACAGCCCCTGACTCACCAATAAAACAGCTCAGGCACAATATGCTCAGTTATTCTTTGTCAGCGTTTTCTCCAATTTCAAATAAACAAGAAAGAAAGGGTGCTAGTTGTAAACTGGCCCAGATGGTAATTTCTCATTGATTGTTTTGTCCAGCTGTCTTGCACTTTTTGATATTAGATAGACACTTTTTGAAAGACATTTACATTGCTAGACATTAATAATAAAAAAAATTATTGTTAACCTATCTGCAAAAATTATTACCCATTACAAAAGTGTCCTCCATGAGTCGTACATCAATATGAAGATGCCTTCATACCGACTCAATTCCTCACTTTATTCAGCTTTAATCAAATATACCAAAGTCTTTCAGTGTTTTAGAATGATCAAGAAGGAGGTGAAGTGCATCAGGAATAATAAAGAGGAATTAAAATATTCAGACAGTGAAAGAACTACTGCGGACTACTACAACTATTGAGGACTTCACACATGAAGAAGTGGATAACATCATAGCGGTAACAGGTACTACTAAGGAGGTACTGAGTGAAATTGTAGAGGGAGAAGTACCTCAGATTAAATAAGTCAAGTCAAGTTGGAGAGCCTGCACTGATATAGTGCATTGCTGCACCCACTACACAACGAAACAACTCAGGATTCCAGTTGACAACCCCCCAAGCAGACATGCAGTCCAGTCCCACCCTCTGAAAATGACCCTCTATCTGCCGAAGATAGGTGTTATGTGGGCGACCCCTTGGCCTGGTCCAGCTACTCGGGTCCCCAACAATGAGGATCTTAAGAGCTGGATCACCCTCTGGGGAATGTGCCACATGGTCGTAGTGCCGTAACTGACGCTCCCTCACAATGCAGGTAATGTGCCTCATTCGGGACTCCATGAGCAACCGCTCATTCAACACAAAATCAAACCAACGGTACTAACCAAGGATTTTCCAGAGAGACATAGTGCCAAAGGAGTCCAGTCTTTGTTTCAGGTCACTGGACAGCATCCATGTCTTGCAGACCATATAGCAAGACAGGAAGCAACAAGAGTCTAAAGACTTGGACCTTCGTCCTTGAACAGAATGAATTGATTGATACCAACTAATCCGACTTCAAGAGGTACTACTCGACTGAGACAGTTCTACTAATGGTGGTCTACCAGCTACGACTTGCTAGAGCTAACAAAATGTCATTGATTCTGATTCTGCTAGATCTCTCTTCTACCTTTAACACAGGCAACTACAACATCCTTCTTGACACAATATCTGACACTGGTATCACTGGAAATGCTCTCAGATGCTTTGAGTCCCACTTCTTGGGCAGAAACTACAGTGTGTCCATGGAATGAGAGAGGTCAAAGGCACACCAGACATGCACAACTATACCCCAAGGATTGGTGCTGGGACCTCTACTTTTCCCTCTGTACACCACCTCTCTGCCCAATCCATTCTATTATCTGTACTATGTTGATGATACACAGATGTACCCAGGGCCGCTGCTGGCCAAATGGGTGCCCTAAGCAGAAATTTACTTTTGTGCCCCCTCCCCCAAATATTACGGAAGTAAAAATAAAATAATAAAAAACACCTACTATAGGGGCCAAAATAGAACTTTATTCAAATAAAAGTAAATACATGAGGGTGCGCGCGTCATCACGTGTGCTTAGCCTACTCTGCATTCACCGTAAAATGCAATATATATGTTTATACTTTTGTTTATTTGTATATGTATATTATTAATATTAATTTATTATTATAATATATAAAAATGATTTTTTTGAGCAGCTGGGATGGTGCCCCCCTGGGAGTTGGTGCCCTACGCAGACTGCGTACTCTGCGTATAGGGAGCGGCAGTACTGGATGTACCTGTAATTCCATCTGGAAGATAATACGGTATCAGCTAGAGTCTCTGCATGTCTTACTGATATCTCAGCTTGGATGAAGGACAACCATCCGCAGCTCAGCCTAGCAAAAACCGAGCTTCTTGTGATCCTGGCCAGTCAGTCTCCTCAACTTCCCATATCTGAACAGCTGGGCTCACTGTCGCTAACACCTGCCAAGTCTGTTTGCAAACTTGGGGTGGTGATTGATGTGCAGATATCTTTTTCTGACCACATTTCTAATGTTTCTTGTTCATACAGTTTCATGCTGTACAACATCCACAAGGTCAGACCTTATCTGACAGAATATGCAGTACAACGTCTGGTCCAGGCTCTGGTCTTGTTGTGTCTGGACTACTACAACTCACTTCTAGTAAGAGTACCCACATTTGCTATCAAGCCACTGCAGATGAACCAGAATGCATAGGCCCATTTTGTATTTAACCAGCCATGTTGGGCACATGTAACTCCTCTCTTCATGTCGCTACATTGGATCTCTGTAAAAGCATGTATTAAGTTCAAATCCCTGATGCTTGCCTACAGAGGTGGGTCATTAGCACCTGTGTATACAGAGGCACTGGTTAGGTGCTATGCTCCTTCTCACTCACTCAGGTCTGCCAGAGAACAGCATCTGGTGATGACAACTCTGTGCGATATCAAGTCTCAATCCTGGCGCTTTTCCTTTGTAGTTCCCAGTTGGTAGAATGGGCTACCTACCTTCACCTGAATTGCTTAATGTATTTAAGAAGCAATTGAAGACCCATCTGTGAGATGTTTGGAACAAACAGGGCCTAGCCTGATATTACCCAATTGTTTACCTCTGTTGTAAGTCGCTTTGTATAAATGCATCTGCCCAGCAAATTAATGTAAATGTAAATATAGCGCCCTTATGTGTGGAGTACAAGCAGTGCCAGTACTAGGTTATTACTGCACCAACTGACTGTTTGGTAGCTAACCCATGCAGCTGGTACCCTATGATCTGCGCCCTAGGAGATTGCCTAATTCACCTTAATGGTGGTGCCGGCCCTGAGTACATGACCAAGGAGGTTCTGCTCAAGCTTTATAACACATTGGTGAGGCCTCATCTGGAGTACTGTGTGCAGTTTTGGACTTCGGGCTACAAAAAGGATATAGTAGCACCAGAAAAGTTCCAGAGAAGAACAACTAGGCTGACTCCAGGGCTACAGAAGCTTAGTTATGAGGAAAGATTGAAAGAGCTCAGCATTTTCAGTTTAAGCAAAATTAGATTAAAAGGTGACATAACTGAAGTCTTTAAAATGACAAAGGGAACTGTGGATCAATGATTTCATCAAAAATATGGAGATACAATTGTTAAGGTTAAATTTCAAGAACCATAGACACATGGAAAAAGTTACCAAGTAGTGTGGTAGACATAAAGACTTTAAGGGCCTCTAAAACTAAACTTGATGTTATCTTGGAAGAATGAAGTGAATTAGACTGCTGTTGGGCTGCATGTTCTAATGTTCTAAAGTCCCTTTGCCAGCACAAGTGGCAGCTCCTCAGTTGTCTAACACCAGGAAATGTTTATTCGCACTGTTTAATACTTCAAAAAGGAGAAAAAAAAGTAAACACTAAATCAGCCCTGCCATGTTCAGTCTTTGTCAATGTCTGTTTCTGAAACTCGTTCAGTCCTAATGTTGAAATCCAGAATGACAACCCAGAAATCCTCACCCTTAAGCTATGAAAGATCAAATGGCTCAACGGCATTATTAATTTTAAAACATCTGCTTGCTATTTTACTCTGCTTGTGTTTCTCCATTTTAATGTTCCCTATTGAAATTGCCAATTACTTTCTATTGCTTTTCAGTATTACACTTAATTGTGATGTTAGTGCTCTCTATAAAATGTTCAATAGAATACAATGACTGATTGACTGACTGATAATTCGCAGTAGAAAAACAGATGCTTATTTATAATCTAATGTGGTCACGGCTTTATTCATGAACATGTCATGTCTCCTACAGCAGTTCTTAAATGTTACCAAATAGAAATTCATGCCTAATAACTTGATACAACAATTAAATTCACAAATATATTTTGTAAAGGATTTAAAAAGGAAAACATTTCTAGTAGTTCCAAGAAGCAGATTATGCGTGGGCATGTTGTAGGAGTTTGCATGCTATTAGCAAATTGCACACCTACAGTGTAATTTAACACTTAAGTAGAACTGATGAACTAAAGTACTGAAGTTTAATTAAATGCTTTGTGCCAAGTTACTTAAATGCAATGCGGAATGAACAGTTGCCAGCACTATAATATTGTGCCTCGCCCCTACTTAAAATACCCTTAGATTATAGAGTATCTTATTTATTTTAGACCTGTTTTGCATTGTCGAATCCTTTTGTATTTTATCAGATAGTGTAATTCAGCAGTGCCCTTTTAAGCTGCAATTAAAGAAGTGACTTGTTTGAAAATCAAATCGGTGGTTGCTAAGTTAGAGAAGGTCTGCTTTGTGGTTTGATGTTATGAATACATTAGAAACCTGAATTGATTTCACGCTGTCTTCGTGACCCAAGAAAAATACACACACAACACCGTGTGTATATCTCTCTGGCAATCCAAACCAAGGTACACTCACACATACTAGTAAAGTGAAAATTACCAACCCACCACACACAAGATATTGGGGTGAGGTGCACCTTCCATCTGGAAAAAGGAAACATCAAGGAAGGAAGTTGTGATGAAACAGAGGTCCGTTTTTAAAAACTGTGCAACTCAGGTTCTGTGGGTGTGTGCACCAAATGAAATGAAACTTCTATCTTCAACAGGGGTGTGAAAACCTTTGTACACAACTGTACCCACTAACAGCTTTTTCATAAAGTATCAAATGTCCCACATCCCTGCTATAGCCCTCATGTGTTACACTATCTTTTATATCTTTGATCTCACACAACAAAGTAAAGCACTAAAACAAAAAGAAGAAAAAGTTGCATTTTTATTCATGTATAAATCAACTTAACTTAAGACTTCTATTTAGGCCCAAATTGTAAATAAGTGGAGTAAAATGAGTGTGATGAAAATAACATTACAGCCTAAATAGCCGTTCATCTTGTGTCTATATGCTTAATTCCATGTGGCTCTCTGTTTTACTATGCTGAGTGGTCTCTAGTCTGGCTTGACCTTCGTCTTTAGTCTTTTGTGAGGATGTATTTGGAGAACTGTGTGCAGTACTGGTCATGACGTTACAAGAAAGACATAGCAGTGCTTGAGGAGAGCAACCAAGTGTGTCCCAGGACTTAAGGACATGGTGTATGACACACTCAGAGAATTAAACCTATTTAGTCTCGAGCAGAGGAGACCGAGTGGGGTCCTAATCCAGGTCTTTGAAATTCTCAAAGGCATTGATAAAGTAGATTCAGACAAATTTCTTCAACTTAATTATGATTCAGGACATCAGTGGAAATTAAAGGGAAGTGCATTTAGGACTGAAGCCAGAAAGCCCTTCTTTACATAAAGAGTTGTGGGAATCTGCAACAAAACTACTGAAACATATAATTGAAGCAGGATCCTTGAAAACCTTTAAGAAAGATCTGGATATTGGGACAAATTAGCTATTAGCTAAACAAACAAGCTTGATAGACTGAATGGTCTTCTCTCATTCGTCAGATTTCTTATCACTTATGCTCTTTGCTCCCGCATGACCTTGGAAAGAAAATAGTGACAACCAGGTGTTCTCCACTAATGGAAAATGGCAGAGAGAGAGAGAGAGCAGAATTCAAGTCTACAGTTATTATGGCTCTGTAGCCCCTAAAGCACCTCCTGTACACTTCTTGGACCACTGTGGGGCACAGCATTCAACAGTGAAACAGCTCAGGCCAATCAGTTCAGCTGCTTCTTTCCTGAATTTAAGCATCCTCCCCAATTTCAGAGAAACAAGAAAGTAAGGACATTCTGGTAGTTAGGTCATAAACTGCCTTTTTAAATACCCTTCTCTTCCAGATTCATAAATTCTGCACACCCATTCCACTTCAGCAGTTCTTCCAGGGGATATGGGCTAATAAACTGTATGGTGTCCCATTGCACCTGGCACACTCTGGTCTTCTGTTTTTCCCCACCACAAATGACTCAAAAGAACCTGACACAAATTCTCATCTGATCTAGTAAGGTCATGAATGTGCCAGAACAACAACTGGTTGTACAACTTCCTTCCCTTTAAAATTAGATATTATTAAACATTAACTTCCCAGTTTGTTTTTACATATTAAAATATGATATTTTTATAACATTAATAAAAAAAAAAAACTATATAACTAGATATTATTCTCTATTCTGGAGGTGTGGTTTTATCCGTATATCATTGATGCACTTAAATAATTGTTTAACCTCCACAGCTTTGACACATGATTTAGAAAGGTCTTCCAAGAGAAGATGTCACTGTTACATTTATTCATGTAGGCCTTTTAAACCCAACAGTCAGGTGTTATGGTGTATAAAATCTGTACATTTTGGTTTCCATTATATTTTGTTCAAGACAAGACGGTTTCTTCCCTTACACCTTACTTTTGTAGCGTCAGAAAGGCATCATGAACATCGATTGCTAAATCAAACACCTCCCTGGGACATTCATCCTTGTCATCTGTAACATTTTTCAAACACCTCCCTGAGTAAGCTTTTTCTAAAGACTATATATATTCAGACTTTCCTATCACTACCTATTTTCTAGTATTCTTTGTTCTTCTGGTATTCTTGTAATAAATACCATGCTGCTTTTAACTTTCAATGCTTTGTCTTAATGTCTAGAGTGATTGAAGTAATAAGTTAGATTTCTTTGAGCACCTGGTGACAGCCGGATTTTTGCCATTATTTCTGTGCTGCGAGGTTTATATGGCTGAGAGTGAAGAGCGCTATACTCAATAGAAGGAACAAATACAAGAAAGAAGGTATTCTCGGCTGATGAATGGCCTATAGTCAAGAGTGTTGAGTCTTTGTATGTTTAAATGTATTCTTGTAGACCACAAGTAATATTTAGGTCTGAGATATCACTAAAACATCGTATTGTTGTTTGTGCCGAAAATAAGTAAGTCTCTTTAAGTGCTGAATGACAGGCTGTTATTCCTATAGCACTTGTGTGGTTTAAAGTGCTAAGGGTTAATCAGCGTGTGTGTGTCATTCATGGGGCACTGTTGTGGTTAGGGTCTGTGTGTGTGTTAATCTATGTGTGTGTGTGTTCATCTTAAAGTGCAACAGTAGACCAACCCGATAACGAACTTGACGAGAACACTTACCTTTGAGGAAACAGGTAAAAGGGCAAGTGGAGGGAAATACCACGATAATACATCAGGTAAATGTCAGACTACCTGGGTTCAGCCTTACACAGGAAAGGCTACCAAGTTTCAAGTGATGACCAGGGGCCTCATGTATAAATCTTTACTAGATTCCACACTGACATTTTGCTTCTGTTCGAAAGGCAAATACGGTGTACACACAATAAAAATCAGATTTATAAAATCATATGTACACCACATGCCCCGCCAAGCTCCCTTATAAATTTCAAATCAACTTAAAAATATGCATTCAAGGTTGGTCTCGTCCGATGCGAGAGATGGACGTCTGAAGTGGAGCTCCGCTAGCAGTGGTGCTATTTTTCATATTATTTGCTTATTATTCTGAGATATCCTGTATTTATTCAACCTGAGAGGGACCGCTACAGTATATGTAAACACATATAAACATGGCCAACAAGAAGGGGGGTCCGAAAGAATCGAAGACTAAAGCTACATCCAAGCTGCGATCAGCAAGCCCTAGTTCGAGATACGGCCTCTCAGAGACAGACCTGGATCAGATGGGCGAAAGTACAGACTCCTCGGGACCACGGTCCGCTACATTGTCGCCTGCTGAGAGCGAAAAGGGGAGCGAAGGTGCGATCGTGAGTGCAGATGTGGATAGCTCGCCGATTGGAGAGGATTACCTGAAACTGGAAAAGGCCGGGAGGTCCGCGGCTTCAGTTACGCAATCACGCGGGACTGGAGCAGCGGGACACCGGCTTCAGCAGAGTCTGCTGCTTCATCTACGGTACAAGAAGGCACATTTGAGCTATCTGAACTGAAAGTGTTGCTCGCTGAGCTCAGGCAAGATATAAAGAAAAGCGAGAAGGCTAATGAGAAAGCAACGGCAAAGGCACATGAGAGACTGAAACAGGAATGGAAACAGGAGATGAAACAGGCCAATGAATGTCTGCGACAGGAAATCCAACAGGCAAATGAAAGGCTGCGCCAAGAGGTACAGCTTGAACTTCGACAGGTGCTGGGTAAAATTGAAGAGCGCATTGAGAAAAACTCGGCTAAACTGAGCACGCTTGCTGATCGATTGGAGCATCTTAGTGAGACATTCACGAATCGGATCGAAATAGCCGAACATCTAGCTGCCAGTGCCGAGGAAAGAGCAGTAAATGTCAGTTCGAATGTAAAAAACTCGGAGAAAAACTTGGAGACAGACTGGCTGCTTTAGAAGATGGGAATAGAAGGTATAATGTCAGAATTGAAGGCTTGCCGGAGAATCGAAAGTTTAAACCCGTGAAATTCGCAACTGAACTTTTTCTAAAATAATCGGGGCGACTTTAAAGCAGAATCTGAGATAGCAGCGCTTACGCGTCACGCTGATCAAACACCGCCAGACCCGACCAAGATCTTTTATAGTCCGCTTTGAACGATTATCATTTAAGTTAGAGGTGATGGAACTCCTCAGGAAAAAAAGGAAGATATTATATATGAAGATTGCCACATTCGCGTCTTCCCTGACTTCTCTCCAGCAACAGCTATCAAACGCCGCCTTCTATAATATTAAACAGCTGCTACGGCAAGCCAATGTCAAATACGGCCTCCTGTATCCGCAAAACTGAAAGTGGAATGGCAGGGTCATTTCTATGTTTTCGCTAGCAAGGAGGAGGCAGAAAATGAGTTAAGAAAGCTGATCCCGGACTATTCTGATACATAATTGTGAGTCATGGCGGTAAATGATAAAGCTAGGATTAATAATCTACTGTCTGATCTATTTGTTTTAAAATACGGGTTTTTATCAGCATATATTCTCATATTCTTATATTATTATTACTTACTTATTACTTATCATTACTTAGTATTACTAGGGCTAAATGTTTATGTTTTATTGTGCTTAATTACGTTTTCCTCCTCTTTTTTTTTCCTTTTCTAATTATTTCATGTGTACCCTAAATGAGACTGTTCAATATCATACCCTTGGTTTGCTGTTATTGCTATTACTGCATTAAGACTTGTTATGCTTGTTTTGGACACATCTTTAACACCATCACCTGGGTTTATTATCTGGGGATATCATCTTAATGCACTAAAATTGATGAAGATTATATGTATGTATGTATGTATATATATATATATATATATATATATGTATATATATATATATATATATATATTAAGTGCAAAATTCTTTTCTTTCTTTTTCCTCTTTTAAAGACTATATTGGTAACAGATATCTCTATCTTTTAACCTTAAAGCCACTGCATGGGGGCTTGATGTGCTTTGGACGTGCTCTGTCTCTGGGTATGTCAGAGGACTGGGACTGCATGAAGTGGGTTTTAGCCTCACCTGGGGAGGCAAAAAGGGAGGGTGGGGGTTAAGGGGAAGAGAAAGAGAGCAGGCTTGATCTATATCTAATCTATCATCTCAATCTTTATAATTATAACTATCAACGTAATAATAAGCTGCATGGCAACAACTCTTGGGGAATAGGAAATTAAGACCTAAACTATTTCACTTCCAGTTAAGACTATAATATGACACCAAAAACTCAGAATCAGTGTCTCCATGATGGGACAGTTAACTTCGTAAGCTGGAATGTTAAAGGCCTGAATCACGAATTAAAGAGAAAGAAAGTACTTTCTCACCTAACAGGTCTAAATGCTAAAATAGTATTTTTACAGGAAACCCACTTACTAAGTAAGGATCAGTTCCGCTGCAAAAGACTGGACTGGCCAAATGTTCCATTCTAGTTTTACAAAGAAAACTAGAGGGGTGGGAATTCTCATACATAGAACAGTACCATTTGTAGCATCAGATGTAGTATTGGATCCTGAAGGGAGATATGTGATGGTCATGGGAGACTTATCTAACTGTAAAATGATTTTGATAAATGTTTATGCACCTAATGTTGATGATAAGGAATTTATACAAAATTTATTTGCATCCATTCCCAATCTGAACACTCATAAACTTATAATGGCTGGGGACTTTAATTGTGTTCTAAATCCACTTTTAGATAAGACTTCCTCCACAGGGGAACGCAACTAACACCGCAAAGATAATTACAAAGTTTATAACTGATCACAACTTATCAGATCCCTGGAGGTTTTAAACCCAAATTCAAGAACATATTCTTTCTACTCACCAGTACATCATTGCTACTCAAGGATTGATTACTTCTTTATAGATAATAACTTCTTGCCTAAGATTAAATCTTGTAAATACGATGCTATTGTTATTTCAGACCATGCTCCGATGATCTTGGAGCTGAAATTACTAAGCCCCATACACTCACCAGCAGATGGCGCCTCAATCCGCTTCTATTAGCTGACGAGAATTGTACTGAATTTATATCCAAACAAATTGAATTCTTTCTAGAGACAAATACATCCCCTGAGATCTCTGCAGGAACACTCTGGGAAACTCTTAAGGCCTTCTTAAGAGGACAGATTATCTCATATCTTTCCCACAGAAATAAATCCGAAGAAAGTAGCAGAGATAAAAAGCGAAATTACTAAAATAGATGAAGAACATGCCAGACTACCAAGCGAGACTCTACATAAGAGGAGGCAGGCTCTACATTCAGAATTAAACCTCTTGACAACTAAAGAAACCGAACAACTAATTTACAAATCCAGACATCATTATTATGAACATGGAGAGAAAGCTAATAAGCTTTTAGCGCAACAAATTCACAAGCAAGAAGTGCAACGCAATCTCGTAATTACTAACACGAATGGAGATAAAATCATCGAACACAAAAATATAATGTGCACTTTTAGAGACTACTATAAATCCCTATATACTACTGAGTTTAAAGAAGACAATATACAATCTAATGCATTTCTGGATAAATTACAGATACCACAAATTGACGCTATTAGTGTGGAGGAGCTCGATAAACCTCTGTCATTATCAGAATTACTGGATGCTATAAAGTCACTCCAAGGTGGAAAAGCAGCAGGCCCTGATGGCTACCCTGCAGAGTTTTACAAGAAATTCTCCGCTCAGCTAGCTCCCTCCTATTAGCAACATTTACAGAAGCCAGAGATAACCAATCTCTTCCACAAACCTTTCGCCAAGCACTAATCACTGTCTTTCCAAAACAAAATAAGGACTTATTACAATGTGCATCATACAGACCAATTTCACTTCTGAATAACGACGTTAAAATACTCTCTAAAATCATAGCTAGAAGGATGGAGAAAGTGCTCCCTCAATAATATCACAAGACCAAACTGGATTTATTAGGGGCCGACACTTATCTTCAAATCTTCGACGCCTGTTTAATGTAATATACTCACCAACTAAATCAAACACCCCAGAAATATTATTATCATTGGATGCAGAAAAGCATTCGACATGATTGAATGGAAATACCTTTTACTATTTTGGAGAAGTTTGGGTTTGGCCCAACATTTGTGCATGGATTAAATTACTGTATACTAACCCAGAAGCTTCAGTTTGCATCAATAACATTTGCTCAGACTACTTTAAACTAGAACGTGGCACAAGACAAGGATGCCCTTTGTCACCACTGCTGTTTGCAATTGCCATTGAACCACTGGCAATACATTGTCGAAATACTGATCAGATAAAGGGGATTAGCAGAGAAGGACTGGAACAGAAAATCTCATTATATGCAGATGACATGGTACTGTATATATCGGATCCAGAAAATTCTGTGCCTGCAGTCTTAGCAGCACTCACAGAATTTCAAAAGCTCTCTGGTCTCAGAATTAATCTGAATAAAAGTGTACTCTTTCCGTGAATTCGCAAGCATATAATATTAGATTAGACACCCTTCCTTTTATCATTGCAGAACAGTTTAAATACCTCGGGTAAACATCACAAGTAAACATAAAGCTCTTTATCAACAAAATTTCGTCGTCTGTATGGAAAAAATTAAACAAGACTTGCATAGATGGTCAACCCTTCATCTCACACTAGCTGGAAGAATTAACACTGTTAAGATGAATATTCTTCCTAAGCTCCTTTTTATTTCAAAACATACCAATATACATTAATAAATCGTTCTTTAAGCAATTAGATTCAACAATAACCTCATTTATTTGGAATTCTAAACATCCACGCATCAAAAGAGCGACCCTACAAAGACAAAAGGCAGAAGGCGGCATGGCTCTACCTAACTTCCAGTTTTATTACTGGGGCAAATATACAGTCGATAAGAACCTGGACACAAATAGAAGAACATACACAGGCATGGACCGCAATAGAAGTAAAATCCTGCAGTACTTCTTTGTATTCCTTGCTTTGTGCTCCAATAAACACACGCTATCGGCAATACACTAATAACCCAATTGTGCTCCACTCACTTAGAATCTGGAACCAATGTAGAAAGCATTTTAAGACGGAGAAGCTTCTTTCTGTGGCACCCTGCAAAAGAACCACCTCTTTCAACCCTCACAAACATATGCAGTTTTAATATCTGGAAAAATTTGGAATTAACTTGCTTAGAGATCTTTATATAGACAACGCCTTTGCATCCTATGAACAATTACGTTCCAAATTTAACATTCCAGCTACAAATTTCTTTCACTATCTTCAAATCAGGAACTTTGTTAAACAGAACCTTCCAGATTTTCCTCATCTTGCACCCTCATCCACGCTGGAAAAATTATTGCTCAATTTCAAGGAGTTAGACTCCATCTCTACAATATATAAAATCCTTTTACAATCCCTTCCTTTCAAAGATCCAAGAGGACACTGGGAAAATGACCTCTCAATTAATATATCAGAAAAGGAGTGGAAAGTAGCAATGCAGAGAATTCACTCAAGCTCCATATGCAAAGCATACAATTATACAACTCAAAATTATATATCGAGCACATCTGTCTCGACTAAAACTCTCCAAAATGTTTCCAGGGCATGATCCAACCTGCGAACGTTGCAACCAAGCCCCAGCCTCACTAGGTCACATGTTCTGGGCCTGCTCCAAATTAACATTATTCTGGACAAAAATTTTTAATTACCTCTCAGACAGTCTTGGACTCACAATCCCTCCTAACCCATTAACAGCTGTGTTTGGGGTTCTTCCAGAGGGTCTTAAAGTGGAGAAAGACAAACAAACTGTGATTGCATTCACTACACTGTTGGCACGCAGACTTATTCTGATAAACTGGAAGAACCCAAACTCTCCTCTTTTAAGTCAGTGGGAAACTGATGTGTTATATTATTTAAAATTGGAAAAAATCAAATACTCAGTTAGAGGATCTGTGCAGACTTTTTTCAAAACATGGCAGGATCTAATCAGTAATATTTTGAAATGATTTTATAAAGCACAGAGAATTTGTTGATTTAGGTATTTTTAAAAGCCTTAAATTTTACACCGCTTGGCTTGCTCTCTATCTCAAGGGTGGGGATCGATCTGTTCTTAGCATAATTTTTTTTTTTGTAAAACTTGATTGCAATGTATTGATTGTAATAAAATTAATAAATAAAAAAAAAAAAAAAAATATGCATTCATGCATGAACTTTTAGTAACACTCCATCATTTCCATCCAGTAACTATGAATGATGTGAAAAGCTCATGTTCTGAATATCAAATTTGGCCATGTGCCTGAATGATGTGTCTTATGCAAAACATTCCTTTTGGTGGTCTTCTTGCCGGAGTCAGAAATAAATGAAAAAAAAACAAGAAAGGCAGCCATGGACTGCAGTTGAGTGGAGAGGGCAATAGCAATGGGCTATCATGCAGCAGACACAAAAGGAAATACAACAAGAATTGACATAGATATCTAGTGCAGAACTGTGAGATGTTTGGAACTTTTTTTTTGGAACTGTAAAAAAGGCAAAATTATTTTGCCAAGTAAATGTCAATGTCACGTTAAACATATAGCCTCCAAACGTTTTTGAATTGAGTTGATGTCCTGATGGAGTATCTAGGATATCCATGCAGGCAGTCCATGTTTCTGTGCTGTGTTGAGCATTACTGTACAAGTTATCACAATGCAGGAAAACATTTGTGTACCACCTGATGAGTACAAAGGCCACCAACTACCCTTTAATGAACAAGTTTTCCACTCTATCACCAACTGTGTGCGGGTGTGCCTTTCATTATATGTCCTGTATTGTGGCGTTTGCAAGTTGATGAGCAAGGCTATGAGGATGTATCCACTATTACCTAAAAGAAAGATTCTAAAAATTGTGCTAAGTTTAATACAACATAACTGTCAATGGCAACATAAGCTCTTTAGAAGGATATCTCCAATGGCAAGCCACATATGGGGAGGATTTTTTTTCTCATTAGCATGACTGGCTTAAAAGCCAATTTAGACTTCATTAAGCCATCATCTTGCAGTTGTGTGCTGAACTGAAGCCTACATTATAGAGACCATCACGCATAAATCATTGTTTTGTCTTGGTAGAGTTGTCTATTACTCTACTGTCCCCTTTTGTGTTATTAATGCATAGTCTTCGTCTCAAATCTCCCAGACTTCCCACTGTTTATAAGGTATTATAGTATATAACTTGTCTCACCTTCCCTTCTACATCTATAACCTCAGGCAATTAGGTGTAGTAAATGACAAGCAGGAGTTAAGTTACAACTTTAAATAATGTATTATTGATAATATTCATAAATAATAACAATAGGCAAAGTACATTTGAATATTGGCATCCATACAACCTGATGGTGATGTGTAGTTTCAGATGGCACACAGACAAGTTTGTTACTTAAAATGTCTCTAGTTAAGGCATCATTTTTGGTCAGCTTTCTTCAGAACAGGCTGCATGCCTGTCTCAATATGGCTGCCGAGCAGTGCTCTTCATTGTGTTGTCCTTTTCAGTTCATGGTGTGTGAGATGCTCCTTCATCAGACTGTATAAGAGAGAGAGAGAGAGGGAAGGGTAAAGCAAACAAATTCAGACTCTCTGTCCAAACCCTACAGCCAATAAGGCATTGTGGTACTCAATTGCTTCAGGCAACTTTAGACCAATACAATTCTGGTGCAACACAATGGTTTCACACCTGTGAGCAATACCATTTGTTAAGGTGAAGCTTGGCAGTTAGGTAGTTGGCCTCCATGCGGGGGTTGATTGAGATAGCCCTGCAGAGAATCCCTTGTCAAACTTGTTTGAGGCACTTCCTCCAACCCTGTCATAAAATTACAAAGACTTGGTCCTGAAAAGGGGGGAGAGGGTTCTTAACCATCACACCTTTGCTGTTCTTATCAATGGTATAACACTAATGTCTAATGTCACACACGTGCAAATAGGAGGCAGTTAAAAGGTTTGAGTAATACTAATATTACACCAGACAAGGGGGAGGCAGGGTGTATTTCTCAGTTCCTTACAGGTCAATCCCGGGAAATCCCACCTACTTCCAGCACCAGAGTTGAGATCACTTCCAGTTCCAGCCCCAATGATGTCACTTCCTCTACGGGCCTTTAACGCTGCCAACTTATCTCCAGTCTGACAGTTCTGATTTGGACTCGATCTTGTGAACACCTTTGTTCAACTATTTAAAGTTTTGCAGCCCGGTTATAATATACGGGTGGCTGCCCCAAACCTTTATAATGTCTAGAGTGATTGACTTATCACACTAAGTTACAAATAAAGACATACAAAATATTTATCAACTTATATACAAAATTTCATACCACAACAATCATGCAATCCCTATTCTGTTAACAATTGTACGATATTTGGCAATCGGCACCTTTCAGTGTGAACTGGCTGACTGGTAAGGAATCTCACAGCCATCCCTGAGCCATGCCATGCCGTCTGTACAGGATGGTATAATTAAGATGCTACCCAGATACATCTAATTTCCTTTCAGTCATGATAAGCAAGATCAAAAGGCAGTTTGCATCGATTCCTAATTTTCCTAATGTAATCAGCACAATGAACCACACAAATGCTGTGATAAAATCCATCACAGAAGGAAGTTGGTTTTGTAAACAGAAAACTCTTTAATTCAATTATACAGTACTAGCAAAATACCCGCGCTTCGCAGCGGTGAAGTACTGCCTTAAAATTTTTATTAAGAAGAAAATCAAACCTTTTTAAACTGAGGGAAAATATACCAATAATTATTTGTTAAGGATCTCTTTGTATACCACAATGTGAGTTTGGCCCTCCGGTTGTAATATGACCAAGCTGTGTGCTGAGCTTACTCTTGAGCATGCAACATACAGTTGGCCATGTGAACAGTAATCTTGTTTCAAATCTCACATCTTGGATTGCTGCTGTCATAATCGGTTTGAGTTTCATGGTTTGTTTCAATTACGACAGTATTTGTAGAACTTGTGTTGAAGAGACATTCGGCATCTGTCAAGCGTTGTAAGTATACAACCGGTTTCATCGATAACTTCACATCCAGCTTTTGAGAGTTTAAACATTCATAAACATCAAAGTGTCCACTACTGAAATCGTCACCTGTCAATCTAAGATGTTTAAGAGGCATTGGCGGTTGTCGAAAGGTGTAAAATATTTGGCCATTTCGGTACACTTGAAAGCGACAACCGAACAATTCAGCAGAAGCCATCAACTCACATGCTGATGCATAGGTGAAGGGCTTAAACATTTTACTCTTCTAGTGCTCATGTGTAGTATAATTATCTCCTGTACCGTCATCAGTCCACACCTTGAACCTGTCCCAGTCATTCAATACATAAGACGCAATGTTCCTCTGGATATCAAGAGTGAGCCTGATATGCCCGTGCAATATGTAACAAAGAGAATGGAAAAGGCAGGTGCCATCTCCGGGCATGGAAACCACTCGGTAAGTGACAGTTCTTTGATCGATGGTGATCACCTCGATAGACATTTTAATGGGGGTACGGTTGGAATGATAAAGGAAATGGGTACCTGAACAATGTAAAGTAATTCTAAAATACCTACACAATAACTATAATCGTTAGATTAGAATAGACGTTGGAAAGTTCAATATGGCGGCTGACAGTGGCATCATACCACCGAAATAATTACGTACATTGGTTTCGGTTAGCGCAGGGAAGCCGTCTACCAAATTTTGTGAAGATGGGGCCATGAATAAGAAAGTTCAACATGGCGGACGTTGTTGACCGTTATGACCGTTAGGCGTAGAATTTCGAAATGAAACCTGCTTAACTTTTGTAAGTAAGCTGTAAGGAATGAGCCTGCCAAATTTCAGCCTTCTACCTACACTGGAAGTTGGAGAATTAGTGACATTGGAAACTTCAATATGGCGACCAACAGTGGTATCATACCATTGAAATAAGTACGTACATTGGTTTTGGTTAGCGCAGGGAAGCCACCTACCAAATTTCGTAAAGATGGGGCCATAAATAAGAAAGTTCAACATGGCGAACGTTGTCAATCATTATGACCGTTACGCGTAGAATTTCGAAATGAAACCTGGTTAACTTTTGTAAGTAAGCTGTAAGGAATGAGCCTGCCAAATTTCAGCCTTCTACCTACGGGAAGTTGGAGAATTAGTGACGTTGGAAAGTTCAATATGGCAGCCGACAGTGGCATCATACCACCGAAATATGTACGTACATTGGTTTTGGTTAGCGCAGGGAAGCCACGTACCAAATTTCGTGAAGATGGGGCCATAAATAAGAAAGTTCAAAATGACGGACGTTGTCGACCATTATGACCGTTACGTGTAGAATTTCGAAATGAAACCTGCTTAACTTCTGTAAGTAAGCTGTATGGAATAAGCCTGCCAAATTTCAGCCTTCTACCTACACGGGAAGTTGGAGAATTAGTGATGAGTGAGTGAGTGAGTGAGTAAGTGAGTGAGTGAGTGAGTGAGTGAGTGAGTAGTCAGTGAGAGCTTTGCCTTTTATTAGTATAGATAAAACTAATATGTGATTTTCATATTTGTTTTTCCTTATTCCTTCATTTTATCAAATAGTAGTGTGGGAAGCAGACTTCATGGTTGGCTTCTTGATAATACTGCCATTGCCAGTTACGTCACACAACAGACAGCACACCCTTTTTAAAAAAAAAAAAAATAGCAAGGCTACAGAATAAGGCAGTTACCATTAAGCGTATGCTTTGTGTTATTATTACCAACAATAAAGACAGCTGTACTGAGAGAACATGTCAGTTAACTGCAATTTTACTTGCATCGGGATAAAGCAGGTTAAGAAAGTGGATGAATAGATTGATGGATAACTAGTTCAAAAACATCAGAATGTGAGTGACGTCTCATTGACATTTAACTACTACCTCTTGCAAAGGTTTTGAAATGTGTTCTGGAATCGCTAAAATGGCAACAGCAAAAAGTCTGAGTAGGATTTACAGATGGTGAAAACTTTCAGTAAAATTCAGCAAGTTTTCATGCCAATTTGTGTTTCATAAGCTTTTGCAAATTTTTTGTGCACAAACACATTTTATACATGTACTCATAGGAGAGAAAACATAAACAAGCATAAAGTTAAAACCAAAAATCAGTCCTGTCAAACATCATTACCCAAATTTAAACTCAAAAGTCTTTGTGAGAAAAATCAAAGCAAAAATCAGAATCTGAAATCTTTATAGCACAACTAACACTGTTGATATCTGCAGCGTTCTGTCCCACCTTCACTAACCTCTGTAGAGCTTTTATGATCTTGAGATGAGAAGGTGCCATATGAGGATATAATGCAGTCATTGAAGATTGACGTCACTGTCCACCTGTTGAAGTCAGTGAGAACAGAATGAAATATCCAAATATTGCCTAGGAAAACTGAAGAAATAGAGGTGTTGGTAAACATCAAGCATTGTCACAAGGCATAATACCGAATACAAAATTGAATATCCATTTTCTAATCCACTTATTCAGTTGAGGGCCAAGTGACAAAAACATGAACATTACACTAAAAAAGAAAATACAAAACAAACACAAAAAACGTATAAGTAAGCATACATAACATATTTTAAATAACACGTACCACAACGAGCTTACAGTATGACATTTGTGAGTTCTTCCATCCATCCATTATCCAACCCGCTATATCCTAACTACAGGGTCACGGGGGTCTGCTGGAGCCAATCCCAGCCAAAACAGGGCTCAAGGCGGGAAACAAACCCCGGGCAGGGTGCCATTCCACCCCAGTTTGTGAGTTCTGTGAAATTTAAAAGACTTCTAACTGGGCTCCTTTGAATCTTGAACCTTCCCTTACATCCATCCATCCATCCTCTTCCGCTTATCTGGGGTCGGGTCGCGGGGGCAGCACCTTAAGCAGAGAAGCCCAGACTTCCCTCTTCCCGGCCACTTCTTCCAGCTCTTCCGGGAGAATCCCAAGGCATTCCCAGGCCAGCCGGGAGACATAGTCCCTCCAGAGTGTCCTGGGTCTTCCCTGGGGCCTCCTCCCGGTTGGACGTGCCCGGAACACCTCACCAGGGAGGTGTCCAGGAGGCATCCTGATCAGATGCCAGATCCACCTCTTCTGACTCCTCTCGATGCGGAGGAGCAGCATCTCTACTCTGAGCCCCTCCCGGATGACTGAGCTCCTCACCCTATCTTTAAGGGAAAGCCCAGACACCCTGTGGAGGAAACTCATTTCAGCTGCTTGTATTCGCGATCTCGTTCTTTCGGTCACTACCCATAGCTCATGACCATAGGTGAGGGTAGGAACATAGATCGACTGGTAAATTGAGAGCTTTGCCTTACGGCTCAGCTCCTTTTTTACCACGACAGACCGATGCAGAACCCGCATCACTGCGGATGCCGCACCAATCCGCCTGTCGATCTCACGCTCCATTCTTCCCTCAATTGAACAAGACCCCGAGATACTTGAACTCCTCCACTTGGGGCAGGATCTCTCCCGTAACCCTGAGAGGGCACTCCACCCTTTTTCGGCTGAGGACCATGCTCTCAGATTTGGAGGTGCTGATTATCATCCCAGCCGCTTCACACTCAGCTGCGAACCGATCCAGAGAGAGCTGAAGATCACGGCCCTTCCCTTACACTTTATTTAAAATTTGAGAGGGTTGGGAAAGCAGCAAAATGTGAGTGTTCAGGAGTAACACAACAAAAGAGCAGAACTTACAAGTGGTTCTTTGCTACAAGTTAGCACTCCCTCAAGCTGGTCATTCTTGGAATCAATCTCAGGGCTCCAAGACAACAGGCTGACATGACCTGAAAGACAGAGATGTCTACAAAGATGAGGCTTTTTTTGCCCAACCAAAAGAAGTAATTCAAAATACAAGGGAGGATCCTGTAAAGGTTTATCGCAGAATTTCCCGGTGTACAATCTTTTTTCAATCATCACTAACAATGCTAAGGTTTTCTTGTGGATTCTACCCTACATGAAGAAGAGAACTGCTAGGTCAAGTTAGCAGAAACTGTTAGCTGAAGTAATGGAGTACCTGCTAGGAAGTGTGTGTGCTGCATTGCTTAGGTTTTTATGAGTTAACCAAATGCAGTTATGGGGCAGCCAAAGGGTCCAAAGAACAGCGAGAACACAAAGTTTGGGGGGCTGGAAATGAGTGTTAATGCAGCTCTTCCCACAGACCTCCAGAAGTCTAATCTCAATTTTCCACTCCAGTATGAAGTAAACAAAGTTCCTACCTAGTTTCCGTACTCCACTTCCATCCATCCCAATGACGTGACTTCCAGCCAATCTTGACACCATTTCTGCTTCCTTTTTCCGGTCTTTACATCACTTCAATTCGCCATTTTCTTTATGCTATTTCCTGTTCATTTACTATATAAACAACCATTGCTGTATCTCTCATTGTCAACTGTATTTTTTTAAAAACTGACCCCGCATCAGTCTTTTTTGATTTCTCCACGGCAGAAGATTATACGGGGAAGCTTCCCCAACACTTTATAATCTTTTATTTTGTGACAGCCTCAAATATCCATGACAGTTTCTGAATAAAATTGCAAAATAGAATAAACACCCATAATAACAGACAAGCTAAATAACAAAACACACCAAGCATAACTGCAGAATAAAATTACAAAGTAACAGAGCAATAACAAATTGGAGAACTGAATTGTCAGCATTGCTTCCATGGCCATCAGACCAACTCAGTATCATACAGTGTGGTGGGGACAGAACATTCAAATTGCATAGCAGGAACCATGAAAACTTACAACTGAAGGGAGAGCAATTAAATGCCAAAGAGAACAGTTGGGTCTTCGGCATGGATTTCAACATCAAGACAGATGGAGTGTCATATAGAAACCAGAAGAAAGAGTTCCAGGAAAGAGAGCTGGAGCCATAGAGCTGCTTTTTGAGAGGTGTTAAATGAAGATTTTAAAAGTAAGAAGGCACATTTCAGAAGATCTCAACTGCATGATAAACTTATAAGAGTAATTAGTATAGACATGATTTCTGCAGTGTTGGGACTAACAGCTTTGTAAGTTAGTAACTGGCTTAATGATAATTTGATAGGAAGACAATTTAGAGGAGTGAACCAAGGGTTGTGTACTTCAGAACAGGTCATCCACCTGAAGCTAAGCATGTTCAGGCCCGGCCAGTACCTGGATGGAAGACTATCTAAAAAACCTTGGGTTGCTTCTGGAAGAGGTATTGGAGTTGCCATCAGTGGGCACTTATCCTTTGATGTTTGTGTGCCAATGCCCCAGAGCAGTGACAGGGACACTGTGCTATGAAAAATGGCACCGTCCTTCAAATGAGACGAAAAACCAAGGTCCTGACTCTCTGTGGTCATTAAATATCCCTGGGCATCCTTTGTAAAGAGAAGGGTGTATCCCGATATCCAAGCTAAATTGCCCTCCATGGCAAAGTCTTTCTGGGCCCCTAATCACCCCCTGTCTCTAATTGGCTGGCTTTCTCACCACTTCACCAGCTAATAGCTAACGTGTGGTGAGCATGCTGGCACAAAATGGCTGCCATCATATCATCCACATGGATGCTGCACATTGGTGGTATTTGAAGTGGCTCATCAGGTAAAATATTCTAAGTAGTGAGAAAAGCACTATATAAATGTAAAGAATTATTATTATTGTTATTATTAAAAAGAGGTTGGTAGGCTCAAGCTCTGGAGATATTTGGTAAATACTTAAAAAAAGTTTTTGCCATAGCAGAAGTGTAACAAGTTAAAAACACCCAGCTGCATATGGTAGAACTGAGTACAGTAATGGGTGTAGAAGCAGACTTCTTGATCGAGAATGGTCCCCCCCACTCATGACAGTGATGTGATATGGGTATTGGGACACTTACTAGCATCATTTTCTTTCTTTTCCCCCAAGTGTTTACTTCGTATTAAACAGGGTACCAACTGGTTTATTATCTGCCTCTTGTTTTTTCTCATTACAACACATGCTAAAGATTCTGTCATCTTCACAGGTGATTTCATAGCTGAAAAGGGGAATAATGGCAAAATCCAGATAGTTGTTATTGTGTGGAACAGTGTATGTCATCTGAGTCTGACATGATACTCGATTTTTGTGCTAGTGATGGATTCTGCATAACAAAAATCTTCTTCTTCCTCTTCATCTTTTCCCACTTATTTGTGGGGTAAATGTGTTGGATCAGCCTTCTCCATACAGCTTGGTCCTACACTTTGTCACCAGTAAGACCCCTTTCCTGCAGATCTTCCTTTACTTTATCCATCCACCACCACTTTGGCTTCCATTGTTTCCTCTTACCCTGTACTTCCATTCCCATCACTCTTTTGCCCATGTATTCTTTGTCTCTCCTTATTACATGTCCACCTTAGCCTACTTTCTTGTACTTTCTTAGATATCTCTCCCATGTTTGTTGTACTTCTGATTGTCTCATTTCTTATTCTGTGCATTTTTGTAACTCCACACATCCATCTCAAGTTTCATTTCTGCCACATCTAAGTTCTTCTGCTCTCTCTTTACTGCCCATGTCTCAGCTCCATATACCATTGCTGGTCTTACCACTGTCTTAAAAACCTGACCTTTAACATTCACCTTAATTCTTCAATCACATATTACCCCAATACCTTCTTCTCATTGTTCCATCCACACTGCACTCTATGGGTTATCGCTCCATCTAATTTTCCATGTCAGGCTACCACTGATCCTAGATGCTTAAACCTCTCCACTCTTTTCTCTAACTCTACCTGCAGGCTAACTTCTGAATCTTGATCATCATTAAATCTCATACAGTATATTCTGTCTTCTTCCTGCTTATCTTCAGTCCTCTATTTTCCAAATTGCTTCTCCATTTTTCCTCTTTTCTGATGGTACACAACACAATGTCATCAGCAAAAAGCCTGTAATGGTGCACTGGACTTTTATCCGATACACAACACATCCATAACCACGTCAAAGAGGTATAACACATATATCATATATATATATATATATATATATATATATATATATATATATATATATTCATGCACGTGCCCTTGGGTGTTTGCTTAAGGGATTTGGTGATGGTAATTTAGGGTGATGGTTGATCCTGATGTCTGATGCCTTCTCTTTTCCTGATTGACAGCCATTTTCACCTCTGATGCCACCGCCGTTGTCTGTCCTCCTGGACCCTCCCCTTCCTGTCTGGAACTCATATGACTGGTATGGAAATCAGGGGCACTCCAATTGCCCAACCCAGACACAGACAGGCAGAGACATTAGTTCAGCACAACACATGTTTATTTCCAACGGTGTGTCTACCTCATTCCCCTCAACAGCACAGTACACCAATCACCAAATATACAGTCCCGTCTTGTTCCTTTCTTCTCCCTTTGTTGTTCCGCCTGCATTCCTCCTTTGGCAAGCTTCGTCCTCTTCCACACGACTGAATGGAGTGCGGTGGCTCTTTTTAAGCACGCCCTGGAAGTGTTCCAGGTGGCTCATTAATCAGATCTAGAATCACTCCCAGGGGTGGTGAAAGCCCAAAGTAGGGCTTTACAGCTCCCCTTGGCAGCCCTCACAGAACCCAACAGGGCTGTGCCAAACTCCCTCTCCCAGCGTGCCCTGCAGGAATCCATTGTATCGTAGCAACTGAAGAGGGCTGCCCTCTAGAAAATGCTCTCTCCCCCAGTCCTTTCAGCTAGCTGGCATCCCAGCCGGGTAATGGCTGTGTCCACCAGTCACACTGGAAACTTCACCAATTTAACCAGATTGTCTTAAAAGACCTTCTTATCGTCTTTGTAAAAAGACTGAGTATTCCTATTGCTTTATATTATGTGGGATTATGGATGTCTCCCAAACGTTTTTCTGTATCAATTCTGTTCTCTTATATGTATAAAAACCTTACAGCCTGTACTTGAAAAAGTGTCCTACTGAAGTAACCAAAAGAATAACTCACTTATCCTAAAATATGTAAATTAGTTTGTAGCGGTTTGAAGTGTTTGCTTATTTCAGAACAAAGTCAATATGGATACTGAAATTCACAAAATCAAGTATAGTGCTATGACTGAAATTCTAATGGTAGAAAAAAATACACCTTCAGAGATTAATTCACACCTAGTGAATGTATATCAGGACCAGTCTCCTTCATAAGCCACATCATGAGGCGGACTATACAATTTTATCGTGACAATCTGTCTTTCAAACTCTGGCTAGCCTAACACTGCCAGAAGAAGAAAAGTGAGTGTACGTAATGGAGAATCAATGAGTGATGGTGTGTGTGTGGATTATTTATGGGGCATGAAAAATTAACCACATGTTAACTGCAGAAATGAAGCATCACCTCATCTCGTGTTCCAAGGACCTAATGAATTCTTAATGTGGAAAATTCAAGAAGCATTAAATAAGTGAAGATAAAAGCTGGATCGTCACTATAAACTAGAGACCAGACAATCTTTGAAACAATGCAAGCCAGATAGTCTTGTGCACAATTTGTTTTACAGTGTTGAAGATTTAGTCCATATTGATGACAGAAGGTACCTCAACAGACACACATAACTGGTCAAAATTATTACGATTTACTTTGGTGTTTGCAGCAGTTCATCAAGGAAAACCGGTGAGAAAATCTGTCAGCCATCTTCCATCTGGCTTACGACAATAACACATCTCACAATGCACAGGTTACACAGGCTATTTTTCAAAGTTGTGAATTCAAAGAGATGCTCAATTTTCCAAACCAGGACCCATGTGATTAACACCTATTTCCCAATCTGAAGGGTTACTATCAGTGGACCATAAAGATATCAAGTCAGCTACAGAAAAGTGGTTGCACAAAGAAGATAAAAATTATTGCTTTTAAATATATATATATTACATATATAAAGTATATTGTCACACACATGCGAATGGGAGACAGCTAGAGGGTCTGAATAATAGTATTACCATGCGAGACCCAGGGGGTGGCAAGCTGCACTGACTTTCTCTCTCTATCCTCTGCAGATCATCTATGGGAAATCCCACAAGGTCCCGGTGCCTTGGATGATGACACTTCCAGTACCGGTGCCACTGATGACGTTATTCCGGTCCCGAAGATGTCACTTCCAATTCCGGCGCTAGTGATGACGCCACTATTGGTCCCAATGACATCACTTCCGGTTCTGGTTCAGATGACGTCACTTCTCCCAGCCTTTAAAGCTGCTATATTTTCCCTCTCAATTCAGTTCTGTTTTGAATTCGAACCTGTAAACATCTGTTCAACATTACACAATTGCAGCCAGGGCACAATATACGGGTGGCTGCCCCAAAGATTTTCTTCGATCTATTATTGTGACTATATATATATATATATATATATATATATATATATATATATATATATATATATATATATATACTGTACAAACAAACACAAGAGCAAATACAGAACAGAGGGGGACCCAAAAATGTACTGAATCAGTCAATATTACAGGAGTAGAGTGTAGTTATCAAATATGCCTACAGTCTGGTTAATCAGTCCCCCGATTTGGAGCCCTAGACAGGGTTGACAGACATTACCCCTTACTGTCCATAGTGGATAGTCGGTATTATTGACACTTAGATACTTGTGACTTCAGAAACACAAAAGGACCCATTTTGTGTACATATCTGTACTATTATACTTCTAGGACCATGTCCCACTCAGGTTATGGAGCGAACACCCATAAATGGCACCCTCCAGATTAGGGCACCCTGGAAAGCCACCTAGGTCGATTAATGGATTGACTGGCTTTGGCAGCAACATTTTAATTAAAACATAACCTTATACACGGAAGCCTGTAGTGGTTTGTTGTTGCTGTGGTTTAAGAACTGATTCAGGGATTCTGCTGATGCATTTGTACAACCTTTGTTTTATGCACAAAAGTACTAAAATATTGCATAAAATTACATTTAGGCTATGCGTATATAAGCTGTATATGAAACAGAATAAATGTCATTCTTCTCCTTGTGTCCCATCCCACAATATTTCATTGTGTATTTGTAAATACTCCAAAATCAAAAAATACCTGAAATCCCAAATACTTCTGGCCCCCGGCATTTTGGATTTGGGATGTTCAGCCTGTATAATACATTATCCAGCCATCTATTATCCAACCTGCTATATCCTAACTACGGGGTCACAGGGCTCTGCTGGAGCCAATCCTAGCCCACCACAGGGCACACCCACACACAAGGCACACAGCAGGGACAATTTCGAATCGCCAATACACCTAACCTGCATGTCTTTGGACTGTGGGAGGAAACCCACGCAGACAAGGGGAGAACATGCACTCCACTCAGGGAGGACCCAGGAAGTGAACCTGGGTCTCCTAACTGCGAGACAACAGCGCTACCACTGTGCCACCATAATACATTATTATTTCTCAAATTAGATGCCATTTGTCCAAAGTTTACAGCAAAGGTCTAATATTTACTTGTTTTTGTTTGGTGTTGCTTTATCTTTGGTGATGAATTCAGGATGAGCTGTAGGACTCTTCAGTTCTGGTGTTTACATTACTGCAGACATACGGGTCACTTAAAGTGATTTTATTTATGATTTACAGCTCTGTAGGCAAACTCCTGCTCACCCAGCTGGCTGCATGGTAAAATAAACTAAAATGGCCAATTGCAGGAAAACTCTCTCTCGGATATCTCATTCAACTGTGAATCCTACTCAATGCACACTTGTAACTATACATTTGAGATTAGTAGATAGACAAATGCACTTTTTAAAATTATATTAAATGCTTCACCAAAAATAAATATTAACTCTTATGATGATGCTTTACTAATACTACTTGAAGAGTTCCTTATACAATTCCCATGCACCCAGATGAAGAATTTCTTGGTTTTACTTATTTAGCACAAATTTACACAGATCACTACATTGAACTATTTCAGTCACAGACAACGCAATAATTTTATATTCAGTTCATTATACATCTGAGGTTAGGAGGAAACAGTACGGCATTTCTTTCATTAGGTTTAACTGTTTCCTGTTCCAGTGATGTACTTGCCAAAAGGAGCAATGGAACAGATGCAATATGCGATGATCACCACCCTTTCCCATACGCAGATCACACACTGCATATAGGGCCTGTGCTCAGAGGACTGATGCTGAGGGGCCCATTGAGGGTTTGCAACACTTCCACGATTAAGGAACTCTGCTGGGCAGCCATTTGGATTGCACATTTTGTTGCTCGTTTTATTCAACATGAATTAGACAACTACAATGTTAACTACAGTGTAAGTGGGTGTATCGCAGAACATCGATGACTTATAATCCAAACTGACAGTCTCCTTGAAATCTTCTGAAATCATGGAAATATTCAGGAATTCAGGCAAATTTGGCAAAGTGAAATTGAAGTCAATGGTGGGAGGAGGAACTGAACTAGTTGTAAGTGGATTACAATGATGCAATGGTCTTTTAAGTGTCTCTGTGGGTTTTGGAAGTATCTGTGAATGATGCTGGATTGATAACTATGACCAGAGCTGGGAGGCAGCAGTGCTAACCCCTTGGTAACTATGCCCCTATGAGATAAAATTATATTCAGAATGCACAATACTCTGAGAGTCCTTTATCTCTTTCTGTATTTCCCAAGCTCCTATCACTACAACTAATGTATCACAGGCTCTGTAGGTTTCAAAGGGATCAGCGTTATATGCTCAGGAGGCTGTCCCTGTCACTAACCGATCTGCAGTAAATAGCAAGGAGCATAACATATTTTTATATTCTTATTATGGTCAGCAAATGTACCTATCAAATGAACATACTGCAAGGTGTAAATCTGGCAGGAATAATGGCCAGTGACATTACATATGCGTGCATACATCGAAAATTATTCACACATGCATAAAAATTACATCCTTCCAAGTCTGGAAAAAGAAAAATAATAACAGAAACCCTTACTCATGGCCCTTTACACAGAAGCTTTATCCATCCATCCATCCATTTTCTAACCCGCTGAATCCAAATACAGGGTCACAGGGGTCTGCTGGAGCCAATCCCAGCCAACACAGGGCACAAGGCAGGAACCAACCCTGGGCAGGGTGCCAACCCACCGCAGGACACACACAAACACACCCACACACCAAGCACACACTAGAGCCAATTTAGAATCGCCAATCCACCTAACCTGCATGTCTTTGTCAGGAATCAAATAATATATACACACAAGAAAATTCAATATAAAAAAATAATAATGCCATAAAATAGTCATGCAATTTTCTTAACATTAACATAAATTTACACTTAATGTCTTCCATAATTAATTAATGCTATACTTAAATAAATCACATTTCTGCAAAGTAAAACAGTTACAGCTTCAATTATAGACCACTCATCTCAGATAAACTATTGCTAGTCTTACTACGTTATTGCATCATTTCACTGCATAAAGTATTCCAGTGACTTATCACATTAACCTGATACAAATAAAGTAACAGAAATGTCATATTCACATTTTTATTTACTTCTGATACTTTATACTAAGAAAATGAAATAATAAATACAGTGGTACCTTGGTATATGTCCTTAATCCATTCCAGACCCTTTGACTTATACCAAACAGGACGTATACCAAATGAATTTTTTCCATAAGAAATAATGGGAAAATGATTAATCCGTTCCCATGAAAAAAAATCTTATTGTTATTGGCATATTATACATTGATGGGGTTGTATAAAATAATTTAAACACTGCTTAATACTAAAATACATAAATACAAAAGCAATTAGATGAAATAAATGAAAATTTAACCTCACTTTACTTTTTAATAACGTCTTTGTTTTTCACAATCGTAGATACTGTTGTTCTCGGCATACGGTATGCAGCAGCCATGTCACCTTCATACTTTAAAACAATCAATTCAAATGTACTCGAAAAAACACGAAATCAAATGAAAATTCACAGTGAGTTATAGCGCGGGTTTTTCTCTGAATTCTAGCAACTGGCATACTGATGCTCGTGGCCAACCGTGGCTTTGTCTCGAAAGAGGTAAACAAGGGTAGTGTAGTGTTCTCTAGACTGAAGTAGTGACACACTCAGAATAACGTTTCGAATGCTTCTGAACCGTTTAACCAACTCTCCATACAGCGTGCCTTCTAAACCACACCCCTCCCTACGGCAGTCATACATCTCAAAAGACGCAGACCATAGCAATCAACACCTGAACATAAAGCAATGGACAAAAGTATCATTGAACAATCATATACAACAGGTAGCACGCGGGTTGTTCACTGAATGCTAGCAACTGTCGTACTGACGCTTGTGGGCAGTTGTGGCTTTGTCTCGAGACAGAGGTAAACAAGGGTAGCACGCGAGTCATATTCCAAACAAAGGTCGTATACCAAGCAAAATTTTTCATGTCCAAACAGGATGTATACCAAGTTGGACTTATTCCAAAGCGGATGTATACCAAGGTATCACTGTACTAAAAAAATATGACATTGAATGAACAAAGCATTAATGGACAAATGACAAATATAATACCATTGCATGTACTGTATTTGTTTCACATTAAAGAGCACATTTAGCAGTTTTCGCGTTATTATACTACTAATACAGTACAGTGATCCCTCGCTATATTGCTCTTCGACTTTTGCGGCTTCACTCCATCGCGGATTTTAAATGTAAGCATATCTAAATATATATCATGGATTTTTCGCTGGTTCGCGGATTTCTGCATACAATGGGTATTTTAATTTATGGTACATGCTTCCTCAGTTGGTTTGCCCAGTTGATTTCATACAAGGGATGCTATTGGCGGATGGCTGAGAAGCTCCCAATCAGAGCATGTATTACGTATTAAATAAAACTCCTCAATGATATACGATATGCTTCCCGCATATTGCGGGATAAAAGCTCTAACAGCACCTATTAATTTTTGATTGTTTGCTTTTCTCGGTCTCTCTCACTCTCTCTGACATTCTCTGCTCCTGATAGAGGGGGTGTGAGCAGAAGGGCTGTTTGCACAGAGGCTGTTTGCCAAGAGGATACGGACTCTCCTCTCAAAAAATACCTTCACATTGCTCCCTTCCTTGCAGCCGCTTTATCGTGGTGCTTCACATACTTAAAAGCCCAACAGCACGTATTGATTTTTGATTGTTTACTTTTCTCTCTCTCTGTCTCTCTATCTCTGACATTCTTTGCTCTTGATGCGCACTCCTTTGAAGAGAAAGATATGTTTGCATTCTTTTAATTCTGAGAAAGAACTGTCATCTCTGTCTTGTCATAGAGTACAGTTTAAACTTTTAACTAAAGGGTGTTATTTCATGTCTAGAGGCCTCTAATAATGTTAAAAAACATATTTAGAAGGTCGTAAACAGGTTTTCTATGTTCTAACTGCAAAAATATTAGATTTATAAATAAAGAATCCTACGCGGAAGTCCATTTATCGCGGTAGAGTCTGGAATGGATTAACCGCGATAAACGAGGGTTTACTGTATTTCAAATGTTAAAACATTTAAAAATCCTTTCCAAAATATGTACAATATACTTTGAACATTTTTAGGTTTATTTAGTTAGAATATTAACTATTTACATACCTGGAAAAGGTGGCTCTTTCCACAGAAGTTTAATCAGGAATGAGTCACTGTGTCAAGAACATGTTGCTTGTTAAATAATCAATCAAACAGATGTTTCAGCTGAGGTTTGTAAAGTTTTTCTACTCTTTATTCTTTCCACTTTCTTCCCATCTTCTCTAGAACTTTGCCATTTCACTATCCTTCTTCTCAAAGCCATATACGCTTTTGCGCAAGATACATTAAAGTCCCTCAACCATTCAACATGTCTGGCATCGTGACCGCATAGTTGAGTTCCTCCTTCAATGTAGATTTTGGTGAATTTCCCAAACATTTCCTTGATATCACGAAACTTCAGGCAAAACTAACTCTGGAACAAAAACTAATTTTACAACTTGTCTGCTTATCTATCACTGTTCATTATTAAATACTAGCTGTGTACGCCCGTGCTGTAAAAAGCCAGAGGTCCTAGAAACTATTTAAATCGTCAGAAAAAAAATTGAAATGTAGAGATGGCAGGTAATTTAAAAGAACTACTCTGGGCATCTCTCTCCTAGGAGGATTCGTTTTGCCAATGTGCTCGTCTTACTTTAGTAAGAGTTTTCTCTTTTCTTGCCGGTTTTATTTTGGCAAAAGAGTTGCTTTCTTCTTCTGACTTGATAACTTAGGGCCACCTTGCCGGATCTCTGGGCTTTATGCTATAGTAGCCTCGCACTTCTGGGCCGGACAGGCAGACATGCACACTTCCACGTGTAGATGTTTATATATAAGATGTACACTGCTTTTCAATATTTATACTTCTGGGGTCAACACAAAGTCTTAATTCAGTTTCCTGCTATGAAATGTCATAAGGTTGTTGAGCTTAAAGGATAACTATGTTAATGAAAATTAAGTACAATTATAATAATTATGTTTTATTCCTGAGTATTAGTTCTTGTGGTTTTTGGGATGGTCCATGTCTGAATTTCATGAAAATGTAAAAGTCAGCTGTGCTAATATTAGTATTGAAAGGCATTGTTAGAATGTAAAAGCTATTATTTATAACAATTATTCTCTCTGTTCTGAATGTAATTGCTCACAGAGAGAAATTCTGTTTGTTTGCATTTTAGACTAAATTCCTGACAAGTATATTACTTCCTAGTTATTATCTTTCTGTTTTCTACTGATTGCCTCAGATTCTCGACAACATATTTTAAAACAAAGACAGTTTCCAATGCCAAACAGATTCTTTGAACTTTGCTAAACCCATTTGATTTTTCCATGATTCTACACTGTTAAAAGTACAGTTTTGAATCTGCCTTTTTGTCTATCAGTAACTGGGCTTTCAGCAAGGCACAGAGTTAAAGAATCACTGATTGTTAGAACGTAAGAATATAAGACATTTGACAGATGAGAGGAGACCATTCAGTCCATCAGTCTCATTTGATTAGCCAATACCTGAGCTGTCCCAATATCTCATCCAGATCCTTTTCAAAAATTGTCATTATTTCTGTTTGAACTCCATGTCCTGGTTGTTTGTTCTCCACTTCCGCACCTCTTTGCTTGAAGAAGTAATTCCTGGCTTCAGTTTTCTTTGCCCTTCTCCTTGATTTCCATTGGTGTCTTCCAGTATGTAATTCACTGTTTAAGTGAAAGAATTTTGCTGGAGTTCCTTGATTTCCATTAATTCCTTAAGCACATATTTTACTGTTTCAAGTTTCGCTTAACGCACTTCACAATGCCTTGCCACACTGTGAGCATCTAGGAATCAAAATGGTGCATGTACATTTAAAAATAAAATGTCAATGTATGATACTAGCATTTATTTTCCTGATTATTACATATTGCCATAGGCGCTATCAATGGGGGAGTGTGGCAGTTTTGGAGTAATGCTAGAGAAAAGTTGCAATGATAAAAATTAGATGAAAATACATACCAGTTGTGTTTGACTGTATATGTCTCTACAGCATTCAAACTGCAGTAAACAGTGCCTCTCAATTCAATGTTCTTTGGCTCATATATGATTTTTTGCTTGATTTTTCAAATTAATTTTGCAAGTGATTAAATCTGATATGACTATACATTGATATCTATCCTGAATCTGCAAAATGAACAAAAACAGATAGATTCAATCTGATGAAGAACCATAAATACAAACTACATGCTGACGTCTGTGAATTTATCAGCTCACTGTGAGAAGGTTGATATACAAGAGACTAAATGGAAGTAAGGCCAGGTGGATCAGAGGTGGATTAAAATTGCTCTCCCATGGTGTGCATGGCAGGAGAAATGGGGTAGGAGTTATTCTGAAGGAACAGAATCACAAGAGTGTTTTGGAGGTGAAAAAAGTGTCAAACAGAGCAATGATTATGAAGCTGGAAATTGCAGGTATGATGATGAATGTTGTTAGTGCATATGCCCCGCAAGTTGGGTGTGCAATGGATGAGAAAGAAGATTTCTGGAGTGAGTTGGATGAAGTGATGATTGGAGCGGATTTCAATGGACATGTTGGTGAAGGGAACTGAGGAGACGAGGAGGTATGGTGTCAAGGAGAGGAATGAAGAGGTCAGATGATAGTGGATTTTGCAAAAGGGATGGGCAGGGTTGTGGTGAATACGTAATTTAAAAAGAGGGAGGAACATAGGGTGACATACAAGAGTGAAGGAAGATGCACACAGATAGATTACATCCTATGTAGAAGAGCCAATCTGAAGGAGATTAAAGACTGCAAAGTGATGGCAGGTGAAAGTGTAGTTAAGCAGCATAGGATGATGGTCTGTAGGATGACTATGGAGATCAAGAAGAGGAGGAGAGTGAGAGCAGAGCAGAGCCAAGGATCAAATGGTGGAAGTTGAAAAAGGAAGACTGCAAGGTTAACTTTAGGAAGAAGAGGGACAGGCTCTGGGTGGTAGTGAAGAGTTACCAGACAGCTGGGCAAATACAGCAGATGTAGTAAGGGTGACAGCTAGAAGGGTGCTTGGCTTGACATCTGGACAGAGGAAGGAGGAAAAGGAAAGCTGGTGGTGGAATGGGGGAGTACAGGAGAGTATACAGAGGAAGAGGATGGCGAAGAAAAAGTGGGATAGTCAGAGAGATGCAGAATGTAGACAGGAGTACAAGGAGATAAGGCACAAGGTGAAGGGAGAGATGGCAAAGGCTAAAGAAAAGCCAGATAATGAGTTGTATGAGAGGTTGAAAAAGACCTGTACCGATTAGCTAGACAGTGAGACCGAGCTGGAAAAGATGTGCAGCAGGTTAGGGTCATAAAGGTTAAAGATGGAAACATACTCATAAGTGAGGAAGGTGTGTTGAGCAGATAGAAAGAGTACTCTGTGTAGCTCCATTACACCCACCCACTTCATGTCCTCTCTCATCACCTCCATAAACCTTCTCTTAGGCCTTCCTCTTTTCCTCTTGCCTGCAGCAAAAATCCTTTTCCCTATTTACCCAGAATCCCTCGTCTGCACATGTCCAAACCAACGCAATCTCGCCTCTCTGACTTTGTTTGCGAACCATCCAACCTGAGCTAACCTTCTAATGTACTCATTTATAATCTTGTCCATCCTCATCACACCCAATGCAGATCTAAACATCTTTAACTCTGCCACCTCCAGCTCTATCTCCTGCCTTCTGGTCAGTGCCACCATCTCCAGCCCCTATAACACAGCTGGTCTCACTACCATCTTGTAGACCTTCCCTTTGACTCTTGCTGACACCTGTCTGTCACAAATCACTCCTGACACTCTTCTCCATCCCTTCCACCCTGCCTGCACTTTCTTCACCTCTCTTCCACAATCCCCATTACTCTGTACTGTTGATCCCAAGTATTTAAACTCATCCACCTTCACCAACTCTGCACCCTCACCGTTCCACTGACCTCCCTCTCATTTACACACATGTATTCTGTCTTGTTCCTACTGACTTTGATTCCTCTCCTCTGTACAGCATATCTCCACCTCTCCAGGGTCTCCTCAGCCTGCTCTCGACTCTCACTACAGATCACAATGTCATCCACGAACATCATATTCCATGGAGACTCCTGTCTAATCTTGTCTGTCAACCTATCCATCACCATTGCAAATAAGAAAAGGCCTCAGAGACAATCCCTGATGTAATCCCACCTTTACCTTGAATGCATCCGGCACTTCTAAAGCAGACATCACCACTGTCACACTTCCACATATCCAGTACCACTCTTACAGTTGTGGCCAAAAGTTTTGAGAATGACACAAATATTAATTTTCAAAAAGTCTGCTACATCAGTTTTTATGATGGCAGATGAATTGCAATTAATTGCAAACTACATCTTTACCATGAAAATTAACTTAATCTCAAAAAAAACATTTCCACATCATTTCAGTCCTGCAACAAAAGGATCTGCTGACATTATTTCAGTGACCCTATAGTTAACACAGGTGAGAGTGTTGACCAGGACAAGGCTGGAGATCACTCTGTCATGCTGATTGAGTTAGAATAGAGAGGTTCAATCGTTGTGAAGAAGGCTTCAGGGCGCCCAAGAAAGTCCAGAAATTGCCAGGACCATCTTCTAAAGTTGATTAGGAGATTAGGACGCTTGCTCAGGAATGGCAGCAGACATGTGTGAGTGCATCTGCACCACACAGTGAGGAGAAGACGTTTGGAGGATGGCCTGGTATCAAGAAGGGCAGCAAAGAAGCCAAGAAAAACATCAAGGAGATACTGATATTCTGCAAAAGGTACAGGGATTGGACTGCTGAGGACTGCTGGGGTAAAGTCATTTTCTCTGATGAATCCCCTTTCCAGTTGTTTTGGGCATCCGGGAAAAAAATTGTCTAGAGAAGAAAAGGTGAGCGGCACTACCATCAGTCCTGTGTCATGCCAACAGTAAAGCATCCTGAAACCATTCATGTGTGGGGTTGCTTCTCAGTCAAAGGAGTGGGCTCACTCACAATTTTGCGTAAGAACACAGCCATGAATGAAGAATGGGACCAAAATATCCTCCCAGAGCAAGTTCTTCCAACCATCCAAGAACAGTTTGGTGACCAACAATGCCTTTTCCAGCATGATGGAGTACCAGGCCATAAGGCAAAAGTGATAAGTCCATGGCCGGGAAACTCCCCAGACCTTAATCCCATTGAGAACTTGTGGTCAATCATCAAGAGGTGGGTGGACAAACAAAAACCCAAAAATTCTGACAACCTTCAAGCATTGATTATGTAAGAATGGGCTGCCATCAGTCAGGATTTGGCCCAGAAGTTGATTGACAACATGCCAGGGCAAATTGCAGAAGTCTTGAAAAAGAAGGAAGGGCCAACACTGCAAATATTGACTCTTTGCATAAACTTGATGGAATTATCAATAAAAGCCTTTGAAACTTACGAAATGCTTGTAATTCTACTTCAGTATACCACTGAAACATCTGACAAAAAGATCTAAAAACACTGAATCAGCAAACTTTGTGAAAACCAATATTTGTGTCATAAAAATTCAAAATTGTAAACGTGAATGCTGTTTCAACAAATAATCATGAAATGCTGTGTTTAAGGTGCTGTGCCCGTGGTTTATGGATGCTTTTGCTTTGGTCACATGAGAGTCTAATATGAAATTTTCTCTGAAAGTTTAAAAATATGTTTTCTGATCAACTGGCTCCTATGGCCTGTTCTGAAGTGAGCGCATGAAGATTGATTTGAACGTGCCTTGCACTGAACTGTGCTGATATCCAATTTATGTAGGTCTGATTACTTCATTGATGCCTTACTGCCAAAATATCTGCTGACTTCTTACAATCCTGACTTTTAAAAAGTAGAGATTTATTAATGTTTGCAAATATCCATGTGATAGAATGATATCTCATGCAAGATGGGTTCTTAATTTGAACCAGCACAGATAAGCGGCTGTGACACTGATCCATAAATCATAACATTGCTGGTTCAGTCTCTTTTTGAAAATTTTCTGTTTTATTGATTTTTAAAATTACATTACAGGGAATGAAGCACAAATCAATCCAGGATACAATCACATCCCATATATTTATATTTTTTATAAGAACCTCATCACCCATCCCCTGTAATGATTCTGCTGGCAGTACGAGTCAAAATACTGGCATAGAAATTCAGCAAGACCAGGAGATGGACTGCATGAAAAAAGCAAACATAGGGGAAATCAGGGAAAGGGAGAGTACTGGTATAAAGAGAATAGTCAAGTTAAAAAAACCAAAACCTCAAATCAAACATGTAATCAAAGTAACAGACAAGGGGGTCTGAACACTAAATTTTCTTGGAAGGGTCTTTCAGCTTTATCTGAGCTAGGGAAGCTTCCAATAAAGAGCATGATAGAATAACGATGTGGCCAGGAATAAACACAAGACAGGAGTCAGCGATAAGTAAGTGTAGCCCACCCTTGTGCTGGTCACTAATTTCTTGGTGTGGAGGTAAGCTCATGTGACTAAACTATGAGGTGCCATACTCTATGTTGTGCAAAAATGTTTTATCTAGTATAATAAAGTTTATCCAAGACCTTCATTTACATTCTTTTTCAATGTATTCTATTTTTCACAAGTTGGAATTGGGCTGAATGACTAAATAATAAACAAAAGTAGGAAGAATCAATCACATGGCACACGCCACTTTATAGCCCCATATTTTGTTGTTGTAGGGTCCTAAGGTGACCCTATGAGTTGTGGTGGATGGCCGACTTTATATTCCGGTCCTCACCCCCAGGCTGCCAGGAGGAGCTCTCCGGACAGCGTGGACAGGCCCCGAGTTCCAGCGGGGCCTTATGGACTATGTAGCTTTTATGCACAGCCCTGCTGGATACCTTGAGGGCCACTGGGAGTTGCTATCAGAGGGCCCGTGGACTCGTATATGCCCTATAACCCGGAAGTACGTCATAATCCCAGGACAGGAAGAGACGACGTGCTTCCGGGATGAAGATATGGACTGTTTACCCTGACCCGGAAGGAGTAAGGACTTGTGGACTATTGGGCAGGAACACCTCCGGGTCAGGGGGTATAAAGGGAAACTGGGAAAGCTCAGAGACTGAGTTGAGCTGGGAGGAAGGGTGGCTAAGTGTTTGGGAGAGGAGGATTGATTAGTGTTGTTATTGAGAAGTGTAGAGTGGAAGGTGCTTGGTGCACTGTGATAAAAGAAAAATAAAAGAGTCTGGGGCTTTTACCTGTTGTTTGGAGTGGTACCTGAGGGTTCAAGAGGTGGGTCAAAACCTCTAATGCCACAGGGTCTTTACTATGTAAATCAAAAAAGAACCCCCCAATTCCCATCAGTAGCCCTTATATGTTTATTCTTAGAAGATTGGTAATTGTAAGAACTGACTGCTATTGTATTTAAATACTGACCCCTTTCTTTTGCATCTATACCCCAAACAATTAGACACAGTGTTAGAAAAGGCAGGAGAGGAATTTACACCTTTTATTCCTAAATATATTAACTTAAGATTACAAATTGTGCCCAAATATAAGCAAAGTAAAATGAATGCTGACAAAATCATACAACCTAATTAATAAGCAGATTATCATTGTGTGCTTAGCTACCTGGTGACTCTCTCTGTCTAGAGTATGTCAATTGGTCTCTGGTCCAATGTGGTCCGGCTTGGTCCTTGGATAGAATAGCTAAGGCAGAGCATTGCCCCTCTATGAACGTGATAGCAGAGATATCAGCACAGGCATCTGCATAAATGGAGCAACCATGACAATACAGTTCTCTGCAAACATCAATGTATCCACTCCTGATGGTCCTTGACAGACCTCTTGGACCAGTGATGTATAGTCCACCTTTAGGCACAACTCAGCTGCCATTTCTTCCCCAGTTTGTTCAATCATCTTGGCCACCTGTATTCCCCAAGGCTATCTTTCTGGAAAGGGAGGGGGTTTTCATACTTCTAAAACATGTCTTCCTTCCAGATGCTCATAAATTCTACATGTCTTTATTGTTCATCTTTCACAGAAGTAACTTCATCTCTATGATCTGTAATTATGCCCAGAGGAAAAATTGGATTTTAAAGCTTCCCTGCCAGATTTAACATGTTAATATTATATTTTGTAAAACATTAATAATAAAACATAATCGACCTGTATATTAGATATATGTTAGATATTACTCTCATACCATCAAATTTGTATCAGCAGTGCTGCTGCTTCCAGTGTGAAGTGAGACAGATACAGAGTGCACAACGAGAGGGCAGGAATAGGGGAAAAGTGAAAGGCAGCCTAAGAGAAAACAAGGGAATGCATGCTGCACACTGGAAACCCCACCGAGCCAAGGTTTAAACATTGATCACCTCTATAATCATAAAACATACAAATTTTAGAGGAACAGGGAGGTCCAAGAATAACAAAAAGGGAAGGAAGGAAAATTGTAAGCCCTCAGACCCACAAAACAATGCAAAGTTTTTTAAGTACTATATTCTTTTAAGAATTTTGGAAAGGATTGCAAAAATTAACACAGTAGAAAAATGCATGAAAAATAAACGGTTCACCGACAAAAGTGCGATAGACGTATGCGCCCCGACAAAACCGCGATGGACAAATGAGCGCCGATAAACCCGCTAACTGGTTTTTGACAAATGCACGCCGAAAAAATCGCGAGAGAGGCCAAGAGAGTGGGACGCCCTTGCTGCAATTCTTCCTACATATGCAGGGAGTGATCTTAAGGACTATCTGCATGCTGTGCTGATGGCATGCCGCGTTTCATAATATTGACTTCTAAAATAAACATTATTATATATGCTTTAAACTAGTAATTCATATTTAATGAAACTTTTGCGGTTTCGCAGGAAATTCTGTAGTTTACTTGTGACTTTATGCTGTAGGAAGATAAGTAAATAAATATAGGTAAACAACATTCAATGTGGCGTTTATATAAGTAACTTATTAACTTTTTTCATATAAAGACCATCAAAAAACATAATCACAAATGGAATTTTTCCACAATACCTTGAACTCTGTATGCCCTGCTGTTTCGTTGAAGGACATGTGTGTGTCAGATTCACTGGCAGGATAATGGCAACCTGTTGCTGTATTCAAATGGTGTCATCCTTTGCTTTTAATGCCTGGTGTTCTGTTGTTCTTATGTATGAGTGGACGTCTCTTGCGGGAAGGGCTTCTGTTATCTTTCTCCGATGTAGAACTCCTTTCCTGATCTGAGTTACCTCTGTTATAGCACGTCTTTATTGGAAAACAGCAGTGTCAGATCTGGGGGAGCGTGAACATGACTGAGAGAATAAAACTGAATAAAAAAATACTAACCTTTACAAGTATCATAAATTTACACCTGCTGTTACATCCATCCATCCATCCATTTTCCAACCCGCTATATCCTAACTTCAGGGTCACGGGAACCTGCTATTACAGACTCAAATCAAATGTATGCTTTTATTATGTAATAATGACAATAAGAGCAGCTCACTAGTTAAAATGTTAATTCTAGGAAGCGGCCAGGATCGAAACCGTGACCTCTTATTTATGAGCCAGCAGTTCTTACTGCTGTCTACCATATCTGTATCGTATCTGTGTTCTACAATAACCTGATTTCTTTTTCTTTGGTTATAATCTTGAATAAAAACACACTTGTTTTGTTATAAATGTGCCTTTTGTAAAAGTGTTTATTTGATATTTGAACTCCAGTCTTCACACATTATACACTTCATGTCAAAATGTTGTCATTAGTACTATAACATGAAAAAAGTTTCTGTTTTAGCTATGTGTTCAACATTTCTTGCCTCACATTTCTTGTCATACTACATTTACCCAGATTGTTGTAGATACGGAACACACATGAAATGAATGTGTTCCAAATAACAATATTATTTACCCTATACAACTCCAGGTACCTCACACCCAGATAAACAAGACTTGAACTGGGAGAACTTGCTGCAGCGGTGGGGGGGATGGGATAGCAGGCTCCTTGCTGCTTGTGTTGATCGACACATTTGCAAAACAAAAGACGCTAATGGAGCGGTGCAAGGAATTCAAGGTGGCCCGGGATTACGACTTTATTCATAGGCTTCAGGGATTCTAGTGTTAACTAGTGAGAAAAGCACTATATAAATGTAAAGAATTATTATTATTATTAATATTATTATTAAAAAGAGGTTGCAGAAGAATGTTTAAAAAAATAGTTTTTAAAAAATAGTTTTTTGCTACAACAGAAATGTAACAGTCCAAAATCTGGCTATTCATCATACTGTAAATCTGAACTACTGTACATCATAAGTATTAAAGCTGAAGATCAGATCCTATGCCAGTTGCATAGATGGGATAGCAAGCACTTTGCTGCTTGTGCTGAGCGATACATTTGCAAAACAAAAGACGCTAATGGAGAGGTGCGAAGGAATTCAAGGTGGCCCGGGATTATGACGTAGGCGTCAGGGATTCTAGTGTTAAGTACCTCAGGCTCTTGTTCACAAGCGAGGGCAAAAGAGATAGTGAGATCGACAGACAGATTGGGGCAGTGAGTACAGTTATGCAGTCACTATATCGATCCATAGTGGTGAAAAAGGAGCTGAGGCAGGAAGAGATGCTCTTGATTTACCAGTTGATCTACTTCCCTGACTTCATCTACGATTATAGCTTTGGTTAACAACTGAAAGAATGTGATCAAGATGAGCCTTCTTTGTTGTGGGGCTGGGCTTCCCCTTAGGAGGTATGGTGAGAAGTGCAATCATTCGAGAGAGGCTCTGAGAAGAGCCGCTGACCCTCTGCATCTAGAGGAGCCATTTGAGGTGGCTTGGGCATCTGATATGAATGCCTCTTGGATGCCTCCCTGTGAAGGTTTTATGGGTACGATCAGCTGGGAGGAGACCCCAGAGAAGATCCAGGGCAAACTGGGAGGATAATATTTAGGAACCATTTTGGGTCCCACCCCATGAGTTGGCAAGTGTTGCTAGGGAAATTAAAATATTGGCGTACTGTAAGACTTGCTCCCACAAACTTGTTTCGGATAAGTCTTGGAAAATGAATGAATGAATTACCATGACTAGGAGAGACAGAGAGCACAAGAGAAACACATTGTCAAGGATTTGGAAGCTAAAGGATCTCATTGAAACTAACAAAGTCCAAAAGGCCAACCAAATTCATATTTAAAAAGAGAGATCAAGGATATCCATCCAGCCATCCATTTTCCAACCCACTGAATCCAAACACAGGGGTCTGCTGGAGCCAATCCAAGCCAACACAGGGCACAAGGCAGGAACCAATCCTCAGCAGGGTACCAACCCACCGCAGGACACACACAAACACACACTAGGGCCAATTTAGAATCGCCAGTCCACCTAAGCTGCATATCTTTGGGTGGAAACTGGAGCGCCCGGAGGAAACCCATGCAGACATGGGGAGAACATGCAAACTCCATGTAGGGAGGACCCGGGAAGCGAACCCAGGTCTCCTAACTGCGAGGCAGCAGCGCTACCACTGCACCACCGTTTCCATGAAATAATTACGATAATCTCATCCTCCTAAATAGGAGCACATTGATGATGTCATGCATCAAACGTCCTGTGGTCACATAAGTGATCAACAACAAAACACTTGCATCAATGCAATAAACCCCTCAATGGAGGGGGATGTGAGCAAACCCACTAAAGAATGGTGCTGCAGTGATGTCATGAGAATAACGATAAATGTACTTAAATATCCCAAAACATTCAAATTATGCACAAAGGAGGTAAAGAAAAATTCTTGACGTGCCAAAACTCTTAAATCATGACAATATTATTACAAAGCACTCAGATGAATTGATTTATTAATATAAGCCTTTATACATTCATTTTTAATATGCACATATAATGTACCTTAATATTTGCAGTTTATTATGGGATTTAATTGACCTGTTGAGGGACCTAGAAATCAATTTCCATTTTCATTAAAAGTGAGCAGTGATCACAGAGGGATTTGTGAAAAGAATAAATGAATTTTCCTTTAAAATGGAATGGTATAATTAGGTGGGAAAAAAATTAACAGATGTTCTAACAATTATATATGAAATCCTGAAGCTTTATTTGAATATGATTTAATATTTAGAACAATTTTAATAAAACTTTACTGGTCCTAGATATTACAGAAACTCAACAAATATCCTTATATAATTATGTAAATAGGGTGCAAAAGAACTGATAATCTTTAAACTACATAAAAAACTTCTGGCTGATTCTTTCCGTGTATTTTGTGCTAGTCTGAATCAAGAGCTCTTACAAAGGGTTGACCTGGGGGGACAACTTATGGATGCCTTCCATGTGCAGACAGGGCTGTTTGCTGCCATCCTTCTTGTTTCTGCTTGTGGTGAACTGGCTCATGGAGACATCCACAGTGCGGACGTGAAATGTCAACCTGTGGACACCCAGGATACAGCTGGATGACTGAGACTTCAGAGATAAGTGACCGTTCATTCTGACATCCACCAACAGATTAATCATTGCAGATAAATCAGCTCGACTGGGTCTCAATATTCATGGAGGGAAGAGGAAGGTCCTAAGGGTACATGCTGCTAATTCAACCCACATCATGCTGGGAGGTGAAGCAGTAAAATACATGAAGAGCTTCACCTACCTTGGCAGTAGTGTTGAAAAGCAGGGAGGGACAGACGCTGACATCAGGGTCAGCACTGGCAAGGCAAGGGCAGCTTTCTTTCTGTTGAGGAGTGTTTGAGCTTCCAGAGACCTGTCTATCAGTTTTAAGATAAGGTTCTTCAAAAGCAAATAAATAAATAATTAAAACTACACATTCACACACACTTACACACTATGGTGTGAACATACACCAGAATAACTAACAAGAAGGAAATTAAAAAGAAAGAAAACCTCTGACTTGGCAGTCACAGTCCCAGTGGGGCATTAAGCAGGCATACTGCTGTTATAAAGGAGCCCCCACAGCATTTCTTGACACATTTCTACTGAAAAATTTGTAGGCTCAAAGTCCTCAGTGTTAGTGTGTCACAGAAAGTATGCGCAGCATTGTTCATAATAACACTCAATTCTCTCTTCATCTCTCCTCCTCTATTACCTCAAGGAGGTCCAGAGTGCACCCCATAACTGAGCCAGCTCTTTTAATCAGTTTGTTGATTTGGTGGGCCTCTATTTAACACTAGAGCTACCAGAGCCTACGAAAAAACTTGTAGATTCGTCCCACCTTAAAATGCTTCTCACCTCTCCGTCAGCATCTTTTGTCCTTTAAATGTGTTGATAAGCAGCAAACAGCCTGCTATCACATCCCCCACCGCCGCACAGTGTTCTCAGCTCAAGTCTGTTTACCTGCATGTCAGTTGCTTAGAGTCGTATAGAGTGAGAAGTCAAGCAAAATGACACCTTTTATAAATACTTTATCGTTATTTGGAACACTTGCATTTCGTGTGTTCCGTTTCTACAACGATCTATGCACAGTAAACACATCGTTAAAACAGAAACGTTTTTCATGTTTTAGTAATAATTGACAAAATGTAGACATGAAGTGTATAATGTGTGAAGCCTGAAGTCCAAATATAAAAGAAACACAAAACATACAAGTATAACAGAACAAATGCGCTTTTTTCCAAGACTATAACCAAAGAAAAAGAAATCAGGTTAGTGGTGCATGTTGTCCTGACTGCTCAGGTAGTGTACTGGTTAGAGCTGCTGACTCCAATTCAGAAGGTTCTGGGATCGAGTCTTAACGTCTCCCAAAATAAACGTTTTGAGTAGTGAGCTGTTCTTAGTGTTAATATTATACAATAAAATCATACATTTGATTACATATGTATAGTACTTGTCAAAGTTAGCGTCTTTTTTATTTTTATTAGTTTTACTTTATTTACTTATCTTTCTACAGCATAAAGTCACAAGTATACTGCAGAGCTTCCTCTGTTTGATCATCAAGGGCATGCTCACAAATTACATGTGTAATGCCACAAAAAAATACCTGCTGACACTTTAGTACACGAGCAATGGTATGAGAATGCAGTTAGACTTTTTTTGGGCACATACACCACGTTAGTGTTTAGATCTGGACGGTGTAGCGTTGGTGAGCTCTGTAAGCCGTGCTGTTTCTTTGAAGGACAGGTGATTGGCAGGATGACGTCGGACTTTCGCCTTTATGTCTGCTGCAGCTGCGTTGTTCTTATATGTGAGTGGACGTTTCTTACGGTTCTTGACACGGTTTTCAAATAAAGAGGGGGTGTAACAAAACAAGTTTGTACCACGTCTTTATTTGAAAATGGCGTCAGATCGGGGGCGGGGTCTCTGGAAGCTTGAACATGAATCAGACTGGGACGCTGCACTGAATAAGCTCCAGTTTTATTCTCTGAATGACGATCACGCTCTAACACCCCCCCTCCCACCGCCTCTCCTGATCTGACTCTAAGTAACACTGCTGTTTTCAAATAAAGACACTCTATAACAGAGGTGAACTCAGATCTGAGAAAACAGAAGCCCTCCCTGCTCTGAGTTTACCCCTTAACAGAGAGAGCTGGATGGTGTTGGTGGTGCAGGAGAAATCAAAAAACAGGTGAGAATAAGCCTTGTGGAGCAGAGAGATAATTGCATCCTCCACTCCAATCTTTGTCCAATAGGCAGACTGCAGTGGATCCAGGTGGTCTACCACCAAAGGACTCATATACAGTAGTCCAGGATCAGCCTCTCAAAGGACTTCATGATGTGAGATGTAAGTGTCACTGGTCTGTAGTCATTAGGTGAAGAGGCACATACTTTGAAACAGGAACAATGCAGTGTTTCTCATCCTTTGCAGTGTTACAACACAGTTTTTCACATGCCAGTGTGTTCATGACCCTTAAGGAATTTATTGGGATCATCTGAGAAGGGGGAGTCAAACATGGTCATCCAAGAAGAAGGGGTGCAGGTCCTGTGTGATCACCAGAGCATTAATGCTTTTCCTGCTTGGTGAATCAAGTACTATTATCAGAGCGGGAGTTGGGGAGGTCCTCCATGTTCTGCCATGATCCACCTACGGTGCTACCACTGTATTCCGAGCAAGATCATTGGAGTGGTGGGAAGGGAGCAGAGTTTTGTCCGAGATTGTCCGTGGTCCACCTACAATGCCACCATGGCCCACAGGTTGGAAAATGCAGATGGAGGATGTCTTCCACAGCAGAGATAGCTTTTGGAGCCTTCAGGACTGTCTGAACATGTGACAAAGGATAACAACAACAACAACATTTATTTATATAGCACATTTTCATACAAAAAGTAGCTCAAAGTGCTTTACATAATGAAGAATAGAAAAATAAAAGACACAGTAAGAAAATAAAATAAGTCAACATTAATTAACATAGAATAAGAGTAAGGTCCAATGGCCAGGGTGGACAGAAAAAACAAACAAAAAAAACTCCAGATGGCTGGAGAAAAAAATAAAATCTGTAGGGATTCCAGACCATTAGACTGCCCAGTCCCCTCTGTTTTGTACCCCTTTGTACCCCTTTGATAGTACAAAGTTGGTCAGAACAGACTTTAGAACTCAAGGACTGACTTATCTGGTTCCATGGCTTGCATTGTATGTAGCTTCCTCAATTGATTCCTAATTTAACTCAACACTTCCGGACAGCCCATTCTGACGGTCAGAGGTGGACTCAACACTGGCGATCCTAGATGAAGTGGTTGGAGTTATTAATGGAGCAGAGATGGTGCAGGAGACTGCTATAATAGTGCGAGGTAATCTTGCAAAAAATTAGTTTTGGGTGTTCACTTTTCTCCACATCCCCTTATAGCGCTCATTGCATAATGACTGGGCATTGAGGCTCTTTGGTGTGGTAAAAGTCTGTCATTAATTCAGTTAATCTGTCTGGTGCACCAGTGTCACCCTTGCGGATGCCTTGTCCTGACAATCCTTTGATTTCAAAGCATACGTCTGTGATAGGGTCACAGCCATATTGTATGTAATGTGTACTTTAACTGATGCTTTGCATTTTAGTGTTGCTGCCTTGTGAATATGTGCAGATGCTCTTTAAACTATTAGGAATGAGCTGTGCAAGAATACATTTAATCTGAAATCTTTTGTTTTGTCCAGTGACAGCAAGTCCTAATTAACTAGTGATGACAATGAACAGCTGTGGTAGCGCTGCAACTTACAGATAGGCGTTGCTGCAGCTGTGCATTCTCTGTGTTCACTAATGTGCTCATTCAGTTTAATTTAAGTTGAACATAGAATATGGAGGAACACTCTGCCTCTTAAACAATAAACTAAGATGCATGATTTTGGTTAATAACGTATGTGGCTTCACATAACAGCTGTCAACGCCTGCTAGGGAAATATGGGAGCATCTAACTTTCAATTGAGCTGAATACATTTTCTTACTTTTTTCGTGGTTAAAACATGGAATCCTCAATCAATCACCTCAAGAAATTCTGTGTTGCAGCTCAATGACACTAACATCTCAAGCAATGGTTTAGTTGTACATATTGTTATGCTTTAGACAGGGTTAACGTCCAGGTTATTCCAGTTTCTTTTCTTTCTGTAAGGTTTGCTGTTGTTTTTTTAGGAATTAATTTATGATATTTGTTACTAAATAAGTTTTCTTTCTTTTGATATTATTTTGTTTTTTGAATGTTCTTCTTTATTAATCACCTTGCATTTTCTTTTTGTTCTTCTTAAATGTCAGATCTATTTATTATATTCCTTGTCTTTTATTTGTTGAACTGAAGGGGGCAGGGCCTTCGGCCTTTATAAAGTGCACAGATGCTTCATCCAATTGCTGAGACATTAAGTTACCAGATTGTGTTACACTACTCCGTTCCTATTCGATTTTGGATATTTATTTTTTATTTTGACATTGTAAGTTATTGTTTTTGATTTCTTTGCTTACTGAAGGGATTTCTGTTGCTTGGTTATTGGATTTTGTGTGCTTTGTCTTTTTGAGGAATCCTTTTTGTTTTTTTTCCTTTTTTTGCATTGTTTTCAACAAACTTCATTATTATTATTTCATGTTTTTTTGTTCTTTGGACAAGATGTTTTTACAGTTCTCTCTCTTTTTAAATGTAAATGCTTTGACTCCTGTTGGGTGTGAAAGCCATAAGACCTGCTTATTGGATTTTTTTAGCTGTGTCTTCTTTCTGTACTTAAAATTTCAGGCCTATCTGGGAATAAAGGCCTGTTTTTGAGTTTCCAGAGCCCACTAGGTCATAATATGGCTTTGGTTGAAATTGTCAATGTAATCCAGGAATTTCATTGTGTGTTAGGTCCAGAGAAATCTGCAGGTTTAACCATGAAGTATCAGTCAACCAGATTTTGGGTGGATGATTGAATAAGAATACAGTTTTTGTTGTCAGATGTCTAAATTAAAGCTCCTTTTGTGCTCCTACTAAAGAAACAATGTGCTCTATCAACAGAGCCTGTTAATAGTGGTTAATAGGCAAATATTGTGTTCTTTTTGAATGACTCTTTTCAGTGAATCATGGGAACTGATTCATGTACATGAAGAAATCAATTCAGTAGAGATCAGCTGGTGTGCTAAAGCCTTTTTAAGTGTCAATTCTGTTTTTTATATTAATTGTCTTCTCTATGTTGAGTCCAAGGGAGCAGGGCCCCCAGCCTGTATAAAGTGCCCAGACACTTCATCCAATTATTAAGATATTAGGTTGCCAGCTTGCACTGCATGTCTCTCTCTCATTGTACGTTATTGGTTTTTGATTTCTTTGTTTATTAATGGGTTTTGTGTCTGATGCCGCCAGCCTCTTTAGTTAAGATTTTTAGAGCACACGTGGAGATGTTGCTCTTCTAATTAACACTAAAATCCCTGAAGCCCATGAAAAAAATCGTAATCCCAGTCCACCTTAAATTCCTTCGCACTTCTCCATCTTTTGTTTTGTAAATGTGTCGATCAGCACAAGCAGCCTGCTATCCCATCCCCCTGCTTTACAGAGCAAAAAGTTCTCCCAGCTCAAGGTTCCTTATCTGCATGTGTGGTGCCTGGAGTTGTATAGGGTAAATAATACAGCATATCATTCTTTGGAACACATTCAATAGCGTGGCGAATTGCTTGCATACTAAAGTGAGTTTAGCTGCAGGTGGAAGTCCCATTTAACTTAGGGTGCTAAGCAGAGTTGCATTGTGGCGCAGGAGTCTATTAGCCAGTGAAAGCACTGTGAAGAAGCTGTCTGTTGTTACGGTCCTACATTTGATAGCGGTCACGGGAGATCATATCTTTGATTGCCAGTACAGCAAATAGTTCTGTGCAGGCATCAGGCACAGTACCAACTGTGATCAATCACAGCTCTTGTGGAAATAATGGAGATAAAAACCATCAACTTAGGGATGGAGAGGCAAGTTTGTTGTACCACGTGAACATCACTGAGAGAATAAAACTGAATAATAAAAAAAAGCGCCAACTTTTACAAATAGCCAAAATTAAGGTTATACAGACTCAAATCAAATTTATGTTTTTATTATATTATAGTAACTAGCAAAATACCCGCGCTTCGCAGCGGAGAAGTAGTGTGTTAAAGAAGTAATGAAAAGAAAAGGAAACATTTTAATAATAACGTAACATGACTGACAATGTAATTGTTTTGTCATTGTCATGAGTGTTGCTGGCATATATATATATATATATACATACACACACATAAACATACATACATATATATATAACAAAATACCTGCGCTTTGCAGCTGAGAAGTAGTGTGTTAAAAAAGTAATGAAAAAGAAAAGGAAACATTTTATATATATATATATATATATACACACACACATACACATATAAACATTGTCAGGGATGCCAGGGGCCATGACCCGGCCAGGACGAAATGAAGAACCGGATGTGGGTCTGCACCCACCCTGCATCACGTGGGGGTTGCCTTCCGGGTTGCTTTGGGGGCCACGGGTACAGGGCATGGAAGCCCTACCCTGTAGGGGCCCGTGGTCACCGCCAGGAGGCGCCCCAATGCCTTGGGGACCTGTTGCCTTGGGGGGAAGATTTATGATGCCGCCCGGAGAGCAGCCGGGAGGACAGCCGGCACTTCCGCCACGCTGGGGCGTGGCCAGAGGAGGAATGCCGGGAGCACCTGGTGCTCATCCGGGTACCATATCAAAGGGGCCGTCTCCATTCATTCGAGGCTAGAGTCGGGTGGAAGGAGGACGAGGCAAGAGGAGCTGTGGAGGTGGCCCAAAGACAAGGCATTGTGGCCAGGACTGAGTGTTTTGGGGTTTGTGCATGTGACTGAGGTCTGAGTGACCATTGGCTGGGGTCTTAGTGACCATTATTGTAAATAATCATTGTAAATAAACGTGTGGTGTTTTAAACAACATGTCCACCTGTCTGTGTCCGGGTCAACTTCCACAACATATATATATATATATCTACATATACACATATACATATACATACACACACATATATACACACAAATACATATATATATACATACACACATATATATAAACATATATATACATACATATCTACATATACACACACTCACACACATATAAACAGACTATACTTTCTGAGAAGGTTGGCATCCTTCAACATCTGCAGTAAGATGCTGCAGATGTTCTACCAGACGGTTGTGGCGAGTGCCCTCTTCTACGCAGTGGTGTGCTGGGGTGGCAGCATAAAGATGAAAGACGCCTCACGCCTGGACAAACTTGTTAAGAAGGCAGGCTCTATTGTAGGAGTAAAGCTGGACAGTTTAACATCTGTGGCAGAGCGACGGGCATTAAGCAAACTCCTGTCAATCATGAAGAATCCATTGCATCCACTTAACAGTGTCATCTCCAGACAGAGGAGTAGCTTCAGTGACAGACTTTTGTCACTGTCCTGCTCCACTGACAGACTGAGGAGATCATTCCTCCCCCACACTATGCGGCTCTTCAATTCCATCTGGGGGAGTAAATGCTAACATTAATTTTATTTTAATTTTTTTCATTTTTATTTATTTATTTAAATTTTTATTACTATTTAATTTAATATTGTTTCTTTGTATCAGTATACTGCTGCTGGATTATGTGAATTTCCCCTTAGGATTAATAAAGTATCTATCTATCTATCTATCTATCTACCTAAACATAGAGGTTGCACAGGTAGTCCAACTTCTCCAGGATGGCACATCAATACGTGTCATTGCCAGAAGGTTTGCTGTGTCTCCCTGCACAGTCTCAAGGGCATGGAGGAGATTCTAGGAGACAAGCAGTTACTCTAGGAGAGCTGGAGAGGGCCATAGAAGGTCCATAACCCATCAGCAGGACCAGTATCTGCTCCTTTGGGCAAGGAGGAACAGGATGAGCACTGCCAGAGCCCTACAAAATGACCTCCAGCAGGCCACTGGTGTGAATGTCTCTGACCAAACAACCAGAAAGACTTCATGAGGATGACCCAAGGGCACCATGTCCTCTAATGGGCCCTGAGCTCACTGCCCAGCAGCATGCAGCTCGATTGGCATTCGCCATAGAATACCAGAATTGGCAGATGCACCACTGGTGCCCTGTGCTTTACAGATGAGAGCAGGTTCACCCTGAGCACGTGACAGAAGTGAAAGGGTCTGGAGAAGCCATGGAGAAAATTATGCTGCCTGTAACATCATTCAGCATGAGCAGTTTGGTGGTGGGTTAATGATTGTCTGGGGAGGCATATCCATGGAGGGTCACACAGACCGCTACAGGCTTGACAAAGGCACCTTGGCTGCCATTAGGTATCAGGATGAAATCCTTGGACCCATTGTCAGACCCTATGCTGGTACAGTGGCTCCTGGTGCACGACAATTCCTGGCCTCATGTGGTGAGAGTATGCAGGCAGTTCCTGGAGGATGAAGGAATTGATACCATTGACTGGCCACTACACTTTCCTGACCTAAATCCAATAGAACACCTCTGGGACATTATGTTTTGGTCCATCCAATGCCACCAGGTTGCACCTCAGACTGTCCAGGAGCTCAGTGATGCCCTGGTCCAGATCTGGGAGGAGATCCCCACAACACCATCTGTCATCTCATTAGAAGCATGCACCGATGTTGTCAGGCATGTATACAAGAACACAGGGGCCATACAAAGTGCTGCGTACAATTTTGTTTGCTGCAATTAAATTTTGGCAAAATGGATTAGCCTGCCACATAATTTTTTCACTCTGATTTTTGGGGCGTCTTTGAATTCAGGGCTCTGTAGGTTGATCATTTTCATTTCCATCAAACGATGTGGCATCCTTTCGTTCCTAACACATTACCCAGTCTATATCAGTATAGATATCCAGGAGGATTTCTTTTTCCCATTGAGATCTGATGTGTTTTCAAAGTGTTCCTTTAATTTTTTTGAGCAGTTTATATACATCTACATATATACATATACACACACACACACACACACATATATATATATATATACAAACCGGATTCCAAAAAAGTTGGGACACTATACAAATCATGAATAAAAACTGAATGCAATGATGTGGAGGTGCCAACTTCTAATATTTTATTCAGAATAGAACATAAATCACGGAACAAAAGTTTAAACTGAGAAAATGTATCATTTTAAGGGAAAAATATGTTGATTCAGAATTTCATGGTGTCAACAAATCCCAAAAAAGTTGGAACAAGGCCATTTTCACCACTGTGTGGCATCTCCCCTTCTTCTTACAACACTCAACAGATGTCCGGGGACCGAGGAGACCAGTTTCTCAAGTTTAGAAATAGGAATGCTCTCCCATTCTTGTCTAATACAGGCCTCTAACTGTTCAATCGTCTTGGGCCTTCTTTGTCGCACCTTCCTCTTTATGATGCGCCAAATGTTCTCTATAGGTGAAAGATCTGGAATGCAGACCGGCCATTTCAGTACCCGATCCTTCTCCTACGCAGCCATGATGTTGTGATTGATGCAGAATGTGGTCTGGCATTATCTTGTTGAAAAATGCAGGGTCTTCCCTGAAAGAGATGATGTCTGGATGGGAGCATATGTTGTTCTAGAACCTGAATATATTTTTCTGCATTGATGGTGCCTTTCCAGACATGCAAGCTGCCCATGCCACACGCACTCATGCAACCCCATACCATCAGAGATGCAGGCTTCTGAACTGAGCGTTGATAACAACTTGGGTTGTCCTTGTCCTCTTTGGTCCGGATGACATGGCATCCCAGATTTCCAAAAGAACTTGAATCGTGACTCGTCTGACCACAGAACAGTCTTCCATTTTGCCACACTCCATTTTAAATGATCCCTGGCCCAGTGAAAACGCCTGAGCTTGTGGATCTTGCTTAGAAATGGCTTCTTCTTTGCACTGTAGAGTTTCAGCTGGCAACGGCGGATGGCACGGTGGATTGTGTTCACTGACAATGGTTTCTGGAAGTATTCCTGAGCCCATTCTGTGATTTCCTTTACAGTAGCATTCCTGTTTGTGGTGCAGTGTCGTTTAAGGGCCGGAGATCACGGGCATCCAGTATGGTTTTATGGCCTTGACCCTTACGCACAGAGATTGTTCCAGATTCTCTGAATCTTCGGATGATGTTATGCACAGTTGATGATGATAGATGCAAAGTCTTTGCAATTTTTCGCTGGGTAACACCTTTCTGATATTGCTCCACTATCTTTCTGCGCAACATTGTGGGAATTGGTGATCCTCTACCCATCTTGGCTTCTGAGAGACACTGCCACTCTGAGAAGCTCTTTTATACCCAATCATGTTGCCAATTGACCTAATTAGTGTTTATTGGTCTTCCAGCTCTTCGTTATGCTCAAATTTACTTTTTCCAGCCTCTTATTGCTACTTGTCCCAACTTTTTTGGGATTTGTTGACACCGTGAAATTTTGAATCAACATATTTTTCCTTTAAAATGATACATTTACTCGGATTAAACATTTGATCTGTCATCTACGTTCTATTACAAATAAAATATTGACATTTGCCATCTCCACATCATTGCATTCAGTTTTTATTCACAATTTGTTTAGTGTCCCAACTTTTTGGAATCCGGTTATATATATATATATATATATATATATATATATATATATATATATATATATATATATATATATATATATATATATATATATATATATATATATACACACATATATACAGTCTTTGGGGTGTGAGCAATTGTTGCTGGGGTGCCAGAATCCATGAAGGAAGAAAAATGAAAACATTATTTGTACAAAATCTTAATTTATTTATCCATTCCTAAATAATTAAATGGGCAGGCCATTTCGTATCAGTGCAATACGCTGTTTGTTAAAACGGATGACTCCCGCTCTTACGTGCAAGTCTGCGTGGATATTATGATTATTACGTTTCTGTTCAAGTTCTATTTAAATTTTAAATAGAAGGAATTTTTATTTAGTCGACAGAATATTATTCCGGAATAAATCAACTCAAACCTTAAATAACTTATAAAATTTTGCTCTCCATAAAAATATATCCTGTCTAAATTATACAAGTTAGAAATAAAGTAAATGTTAAAAGAACAAACATTAAAATTTCTTTACTCTTATGTAATTTTATATAAAAATAAACTTAAATTTTAAATATCCCAAAAGATTTTGCTCTCCATAAAATATATCCTGTCAAAATTATACAAATTAAAATATGAACATGGTGCATAACAAAACCTGGAAATATAAATAAAATTTGTTCTTTTCAGCAATAACAAATCAAATCATTCAGTTGTCTTTGCTCTTATGTCATTTTATCAGAGCGGACGCCTGGCATCTTTTTTTGGCAACAAGTTTGTTTCTGTTTGGTGTGAGGTTCTGTGTTGTGGAGATTCTCAGGATGGACTGCAGGTGCTCATCAGTGAGGCGACTCCTGTGTGCTGTTTTGTTAGTCTTCATGACTGAGAAGAGCTTCTCACACAGATATGTGCTACCAAACATGCACAAGGTTCGAGCCGCATGTAGACGGAGCTGGAGCATTTCTGCGGGAATGGAGTGAATAAACTGTGCGGGCCCTGCAGTATCGTACTTTGCCTTCAGTGTGCCATTACACTGCAGCTCAATCACCTCCAGTTGTATCTGCACAGGTGCAGTTTCCACATCGACGGCAAATGGGTTGCGAAACAACTCAAAATTCTTTTTTACGTTCTTCAAAGTGCATATTTGGGAACACCGTTGTGCCGACTTGGTTCGACATTACTTGTCAACAGGGAAAGTGGGGCAAGTTGCACTGGTGCATTTGTGTCTCCCATAAAAGTAGCTTCACTTGAAATCACTTTGTGATTGTGCACGGGTAAAAACGTCTGCTGAAGTGTCAGATTCTTATTTAACTCTTCTGCTTCCTGTATCTTGTGCATTGCATTCAGGTCTTTCAGGTTATCTTGATGTTTTGTCTCATAGTGCCGTCTTAGATTAAATTCTGTAATTACAGCCACATTAGCTCCACAAATGAGACACACGGGTTTACCGGCAATGTCAGTAAACATATACTCAGCCTCCCATCGGTTTTTAAAGGCTCTATGTTCAGAATCACCTTTTCTCTTCGGCATCGTGTGGGCTAGCTTCGCAATAACTTGCAGCATCATAAGCTAGACTTGATTAACGTGGTAAGGCAGCTGAAGCGCTGCATTATGGGATCTGTAGTTTATTGTGTTACCAGCGCTTCATATCCCCAGGCCATTAATAACAATAATACAGTATATAAAATGATCTCGCGGGCCGGATTTAATTACACGCTGGGCCGGATGTGGCCCGTGGGCCTTGAGTTTGACACATATGGACTAAATAGAACTTGAAAAGATATACTTTTTCGAATGTGATCGCGCAATTCAGATCGAGTTGACATGCACTACAGTACATCGAGCCCGCGTGCTATTGTGGTTTTGCCTGCGTGCCTCAATAAGTTACCCTCCCCTCACTCTTACTTTTTTACTGTTCATCTAATGAATACACTGAGTATGGCTTTACCAAAACAATCATTGATCGCGAATAAAGTATCCATTATTCATAAAGCTTCAATTGGTGATCTGTCTTTCTGCGTTAACCGCATATTTTTTCATACGTCTCAAACCAAGGGGATGCGAAGGTAAAATGAATAAAAATGCGTGCGTATATACTCAGTGCATCCCCTCTCGGGAATAGAACTTTGGACGTTGGCGCTAGAGGCAAAGCCTCTACTACTGCGCCACGGCGTGTGGTTTATCTATTTGAGTGTAGCAGTGTAATTCGGTTTTTGTTCAGCACTCTTTGGAACTGTTGCTTTTTGTCTGCGCACTGCGTCAGTTCATGTGAGCCGCTGAATATGGTTTTATATGTCACTCGCTCGCTTCTAATTGTTTCTCTGCCTTCTTAATTATATAATGCATGTTTTCTTCAGCGCTTTTTGGAGCTCTTCCTGGTTTTCCTGGTGGGAGACGTGATGATGTCACATGAAACTCCGCCCCCACGGCTTTCGAGCTCAACTCCATTACAGTAAATGGAGAAAAATAGCTTCTAGTTATGACCATTATGCGTAGAATTTCGAAATGAAACCTGCCCAAGTTTTGTAAGGAAGCTGTAAGGAATGAGCCTGCCAAACTTCAGCCTTCTACCTACACGGCAAGTTGGAGAATTAATGATGAGTCAGTGAGTCAGTCAGTCACTGAGGGTTTTACCTTTTATTAGTATAGATTAATAATAATAGCACCTCACTATTCAAAATGCAGAGCGCCAAGACTCGAACCGCCAGCCTTTCGGTTATAAGACAACAGTTCTTACCCCTGCAGCATCCAAGAAAACATATTAACGTTCTGTCGATTGACATTTGAGCTTAGGTTTGTAACTCATTGAAAGCAACATGTAAATTTTTTTTTTTTTACTTTGGTTATATTCTTGAATTAAAGTGCACACTTATTTGATATTTGGATTAAAGTCTTCACACATTATACACTTCACGTCATTATTAATAGAACATGGAAAAAGCTTTTCTTTTAGATGTGTGTTCAGCATTTCTTGCCTCACATTTCCTTTCATCCTACATTAACTCAGATCTTTGTAGACACAGAACACATATGAAATGTATGTATTCCAAATAACGATGTACTGTATTATTTACTCTATACCACTCCAGGCACCTCACAGCCAGATAAACACACTTGCAATCCGAGAATTTTGCGACTGACTCAGCTCCATCAGTGGGGGGATAAAACATCAGGTTGCTTGCTGCTTGTGCTGATCAGCACATTTACAAAACAAAAGACGCTGATGGAGAGGTGCGAAGAATTGAAGGTGAGCTTGAAGGGATTATGAGTTTTTTCGTAGGCTTCAGTGATTCTAGTGTTATTAATTCTTGTTCACTTCACTTATGATTCTTTCCAGTTACAACATTATTGGTGAATGAGAACACCTGATTATTATTTTACAAGTACAACACAGTACAACACATTTATATTAGAATATTGTATATATTTGTTTTTTACAATTCGTTATTGGAAATGTTTTAAACTGATTATATACCCATAATGTTAAAGCTATACATGTATGTCTCTTTGTGCTTTCAACAAATTAATCACATAAAACTGTCATTATAAAATTCTAACAATTATTGTGCAATTCTAACAATTACTTTGCTTAAAACTTTACTTTAGTGCACACTTTCTACAGTTTATTGAAGACACCAAGCACACATCATTTACCAGTTCTTTTGAACTGGAATGAGTCATACATTTGTTGTTTATTTGATTTATAAATGAGTCAAATGACTCTTATTCATTTAATTTCATGAACTAAATCACTGAATCATTACCTGAGAATGAGTTGCACAATTCTTATTCATTTATGACTTTTGACCTTAATGTCTTATTTTAATGATGTATTTTCACTATACTGTCATGTTTCATGCTTATATGAAAGGAATTACCAGTATGTTCAATACATACCTTAATAAATATAAACTATATATTAACATTAAACAAAAATGAATTTTCAATATATTTATATAATACTATATATATATATATATATATATATATATATATATATATATATATATATAGATGTTTTAGTTTTGTTGAATCAGACAAAACAAATGAATCGATTCACATAATCTGGTAGTTTGAGAGAATCAAATCAGTAAAATGAATTGAAACACTCATCACTAGTTCCTGTAATTAGATTGAGTGAGATAAATAACTTTTCCACACTTGAAGATTAAATATATTTACAAACCAAACAAATGAAAGAAGTACCACAATTTTGGTGTCAGATTATTTTCAATTCTTTTTAATCTGAATACCTCTAGGACCTACGACAAGATCTGACCAAAATATACAGAAATGTAAAAATCAGACAGGGAAACTACTTCATTAAATTCATCTAAAATGTATTTATGCATATTTCTTCCCTTTGTTTAATTATAAACAAGTTTAATTTGACAGTCACAGTTATTGCACCACATAAATCTTCCTGGATGTTAGCCTATTTGAAATGTATAATTAATTACAATAAAATAAAAATGTATTCATGTTCAGTGGAAGTCTTGCTAACAGTTGTTGAGCTTTTTCTCAATTCTTTATATAACTTTTTCAGGTTGTACATACTTTGGTTTTTATAGTTTTGAAAAATTTGTTTCACAATTTATTTTTTTCTCTCGAGAGGTTAGGCACTATATTAAGATATGATTTTGTTATCATTTTGGTTTTCATTTTTCCAAGTGTTTTTGTTACATTTAAAGGTTTTGAAGGTTGCTGAATCTACTTATGGTTACAAAATTCCCAAGAGTACTGATAAAGCAAACTTGAGGGCATCACGAGAAATTAAGTGAAGGTGCATTTAGGAATGAAGCCAGGAAGCACCTCTTTATGTAAAGAGTTGTGGGAATCTGGAACAAACTACTGATATATGGAGTTAAAGCATAAACCTTCACAAACTTTAAGAAGCATTTGGATGAGATATTGTGGCAGTTTAAATATTAACTTAAACAAACAAATGAGATTCAATGGATTGTTTTATTTGTCAAATTTCTTATTTTTTCTTTCTTATCCAACTCTTTTCATGATGTTATGTTGTTTTTCCAATTTGGGGTTAGTTTGTATTCTGTTCCTAGCCTCATTGTTATGCAGGACAACCAGAGGTCATGACCCGTGATGTCACTGGTTAGAGGGTATATGTAATGACTGCAACATTTGTTTTGTAAAGACAGGGAAAAATGCAAAGTCCAAAAGCAAGCTGTTGTCTAAAACAATTTCTTTTCTTAAAAAAAAAAAAAAAACTGGGACGAGTGAGAGATCAGAAACTGGGAAAACAAAACCATTTTTTTCATCAAAACTAAAATAAGATCAAAAAGAAGTCAAAAAAGCAAGTTCAAGGATTTAATACAAACCAAAAAACAGTCTTTCAGATAGTGATTCAAAGCTAATCAGAAAAACTCATATTAAACATTGAAGCTCAATCCAACCTTTAAACCCTTGACCGACCTAATGAGGTCAGGGTCATGATCTGTATTAACAGTAACCGGGGAACACATCATGGCAACAGGATCAACAAAATGGCGGCACCAAAAAGAAAAGTCAAAAAGCCATTAGGTCAAAATTTGTATGAATATTTAACTTTTCTAAGGTGTAAAAATCACAAAACCTCAGATGCGGAAACTCTTTCTGTCAAAATCCTACCATCAATATATAACTAGCCAGAAACTTCTCAATTTTTGCCTAATATATTTTTGATTTATATTAATTTATATTTTTAGATCATTACAGTATAAAGGTCAGCTCCAAGACTTCCTGGGTATCTGAATTCTAGATTCTGGGGAGTTCATTTTTTATTGACCTTCTGGATTAGATTTAGAGTTTTGTTTCCTTTGTTTGTTCTTATTATTATTATTAATTTGCCAACCCCGTGGACCCGCCTGTGTAGTAGTGAAACAGGACAGTGAGGATGACCCTTCCCGACTGCCCACTTTTGACATCACTTTTTAGTGCGATGAGAGATGACGCAAAATCAACTGGAACGTTCAAGCAAATTATAGAAAAAAACCCAATCTAAATCCATTAAGTAGTTCTCTAGCTAAGCAGATGTAAGATTAGCCCCGAGGCTGGCACGTGAGTAAGAAGAGACCCAACCCTTCGGCCCACTGTGTGTCTCTTGGATGCGTATAAATAAATCGATATCGCAAGCGAACTATAATACATAGCAGAATGAGACAAGTCGCAAAATCAACCAGAATGTTCAAGCAAATTATAGAAAAAAAAACAGATCTAAATCCATTAAGCAGTTCTCTCGTGAAAAGCGGACAGACATACAGAAAAACAGACAGACGTTTATTTTATATAGAGAGATTATGCTTAATGGCACATCAGTTTAGACTTCCTGATTGCAAACTTTGAAAAGGTTTTAGATGAAATTTCATCTCCTGAGTTTTTATCATTAAAATCTTCCTCAGTTTTATCTGCATGTTTTAGAAATGTTTAATGTTTCCATCACATTGCTCAATCCAAATCATAAGTCCTAGCTGTGTGCCCTGTGACTATTAAGAACAAGGTTTGTATGGCGAGTGGTACTAGTAATTGAGCAATGTCTCAGTGGAACAGACGCCTTTTGCACACCAGCGTTAATTTTGACAATGCATTTTGATTTTGTTTTAGTCTTTGTCTTCTGATTAAATTGCATTTTATTTTTAGACAAGTTTTAGTCATTTAATTATTGTTAGTTCTAGTCTAGTTTTAGTCTAAAATAAAAAATAAGTCGAGAAAAAGTAAATTGGTTTTAGTCAACTAAAAGTAAATTAGTCAAGTAGTCAAAATCAGATGGATATCTTGTTTAACATATGAATATGCACAGAATATACTGACCCTCTAAACTATTATTGTTATATATGTGCGCTGTGATATTAATTACAGGGTTTGATTATCAGAGGTGGGTAGTAACGAGTTACATTTACTCCGTTACATTTACTTGAGTAACTTTTTAAAAAAATTGTACTTCTAAGAGTAGTTTTGCTGCACCATATTTTTTACTTTTACTGGAGTACACTTGTGAAGAAGAAACGCTACTCTTACTCTGCTACATTGGGCGACACTTGAATTGTTACTTTTTTCCATTAGATACGCTATATTTTTGCTAGAGAGAAGCCGACAGTGAATCTACTGCATGACTGTTTCGCTAATCAGATGTAGCAACAATAATCAGAAGACTCCGTTTCACCAATCAGATGTAGCAACAATTATCACATGGCTCAGTTTCACAAATCCGGTGTAGCCATGCAGTCACATGACCACACACAAACTGTGGCATAGCAATCCAAACTCCTCACAGACAGCAGACAGGGAAAGAAAGAATACCTGAAAAATGAGAGGTAACTCCTGCTGAAGCTTAACCATCACTTCACTGAGTGAAGAACAAGCACGTTTTAACCAAACGTGAACAGACACAGGCAGTCAAGGTAAAGTGAGACTTCTTGTACGTGCAGAAGCTGCCTTGTTCTAATGTTATTTTCTATCATCATCAGTAAATATGCAGTATTATACTGTCAGTATACAGTATATCTTATCACTGTAAGTAGTTTGCACTGTTCAAACATACAGTACTTGTTACCTACTGTAGGTATTGGCTTCAAAAGCTTTGTTGTGAAAAACTGAGATTTGGAACTTTGTGTTATTTGTGCATCTTTATTTTGTAAAGATGTTATTTATTTTTACTCATTTTTTATTTTATTATATGGAAATAGCAGAATTTGCACATTATTTTATATTTTTGTCTGTCTTATTACAACATTTCTAAAAAAATAAATAATTTATTATGATCAAACAACTACTACTTGAGTAGTGTTGTCACTAAATTCTTTTTTTACTCTTACTTCTACTTGAGTAATATTATTCTGCAGTAATGCTACTCTTACTTGAGTACAATTTTTGCCTACTCTACCCATCTCTGTTGATTATGCAGCCATGTGCTGTAGGTCTGCTTTTTGTGAGATGAGCTTGATTGCTTTGGTCTGAAAGGTGTAAAAGAAAAGAAGACAATAAAAACGTTTTTTTGGGGTGTTGCATATACCAGCTGTCAGAGTCTCTCTCTTAGACATAAAAATTATACTAACATATACACAAATGAGCCAAACCACATGTAGTGATTATTGGACACTAGCAAAATACCTGCGCTTCGCAGCGGAGCAGTAGTGTGTTAAAGAAGTTATGACAAAAAAAAGGAAACATTTTAAAAAGAACGTAACATGATTGTCAATGTAATGGCGGCCGACAGTGCCATCATACCACCAAATTAAGTACCAAATTCAACCTTCTACCTACACAGGAATTTGGAGAATTAGTGACGTTGGAAAGTTCAATATGGCGGCTGACAGTGGCGTCATACCACCGAAATAAGTACGTACATTGGTTTCGGTTAGCGCTGGGAAGCCGCCTACCAAATTTCGTGAAGATGGGGCCATAAATAAGAAAGTTCAACATGGCGGACGTTGTTGACCATTATGACCGTTACGCGTAGAAGTTTGAAATGAAACCTGCTTAACTTTTGTAAGTAAACTGTAAGGAATGAGCCTGCCAAATTTCAGCCTTCTACCTACACGGGACGTTGGAGAATTAGTGACGTTGGAAAGTTCAATATGGCGGCTGACAGTGGCATCATACCACCGAAATAATTATGTACATTGGTTTCGGTTAGCGCAGGGAAGCCGCCTACCAAATTTCGTGAAGATGGGGCCATAAATAAGAAAGTTCAACATGGCGGACGTTGTCGACCGTTATCGACCATTATGACCGTTACGTGTTGAATTTCGAAATGAAACCTGCTTAACTTTTGTAAGTAAGCTGTAAGGAATAAGCCTGCCAAATTTCACCCTTCTACCTACACAGGAAGTTGGAGAATTAGTGATGAGTCAGTCAGTGAGTAAGTGAGTGAGTGAGTCAGTGAGGGCTTTGCCTTTTATTAGTATAGATAAAATGAAGGGCAGGTGTAGAAAGGATTTACTCCAAAAGATGCTGGTCAGATAATGGCAGCTCTGGTCTGTCATCACAGTTTTCTGGCCTTCAGCGTGCCTTAGTTACGCTACTATAAGATTTTACCAAAAAAAGCCTGGACCAAGCAGCACACATTTAATTTTAGCATCGGGTTTATAAAGAATGAGATCATCATGGACTATCGGATTTTTCTGACTATGTGCACATTTTAAATTTATTCTATGATATTTTTTCTCCAGCAAACAGAAAAATGTTACTTAAAAAGTAATAAAAGTAAACATTCAAACATTATTATATCTGTACTGTTGATTTAGTGAATTCCAAAATAAATTAGGATGCTTACATTTAAACAAACCCTTAAAAGGTGTTTTTGCAACTGGTTTGTCAGAGAATCACTCTGTTAGGTTTTCAACATTTGCTGTTGCAAGATTTATATTTACATCATTAGCTTGTTACAAAAAAACTAACGCTAATGAGTAACATGTAACAAACTAATCAAATTTTTATATTTCAGAACTCTTGCAAAAGAGCCTTTGCTGTGCTGTTTCCAAAGTGTCTCACATGAGTGACCAGAATTTGTATTTGCTTAGCCTGTGTGCAAACCCAGAATTTTAAAAGTCACCTGTAGTCAGTTAATTGTAACTCAGACGCTGCATTACATTCACTAACGTACCATTCTAATATATGACATAAGTACTTTTACTACGTTCTTCACACTTTAGGGATTATGCTCATAAGTAGTAGTTTGCAATCAAAAACCAAACAAATAACACAAGTTTAGTGTTTGCAGATTCATATTCAGCAATGAAGCAATGCCGCATGTTTTGCTGTACTGTACATGTACATATCGAATTAATTGGGAGATGCGCTTAACCACTCAAGCACTGAAATTCTAAATACATTTCATGTTAGTATTAACAAATGGAGCAGCACATTTCATTGATGATGTGGACAAGACAAATATCCGCTTTGTTTGAAACTTGCTTTAATTTTTAATCAGTATAACTTTTGCCATCACTGCCACTGTGCTCGTTTATATAAGTGGAAGCGTGGGAGGTGGTTTCACCCATAACTCTTAACTATATCCACCCGTTACAAAATGCAAAGGCGAACATGTGTTCATTAGAACAAATGCAAAACTTCTGTTCTTTTATCGGGACTGTGCAGCACACTGTATTAAAAGCGATTAATCTGCTGTGACAAATGCATGACACTACAAGCTAAACAGTTACTACTCATATCTGGGTCTGAGCGCATCTGATTGTACTCTAAAAGCTTAACGAATCAGTTTCTTAACTAACTCATAAAAGAGATTAAACTACTCTAAGCAATAACAAAATCCTTTGTATGTCTGTGTGTTGGCTGTATATTTTATTAATAAGCACGCTGAAATTCTCGACCACGCAGCATTGCCAGAAATGTGTTGATGTGGTGCTGTATCATCACCATTGTAAGCCTTTTTAATATGGAGTTTCCACTCACATTTTTCTCTCACATTTTGGTGCAGTCTGAGTTTATTCATATATTTATATATTTGCGGTCACACAAGAGTGCAGTATCGACCTTACTATCAAAGTACCTAGCAGCACACCTAAAATAAACCAACGCACTAGACGCATTAGTACCACTGTAAACCCAAACAAGTTAGCAAAACTTTAAAAAATGAGGCAATAAGTTGCCACAAAAAAATTAATTTATCCATCCATCCATTTGCTAACCCGCTGAATCCGAATACAGGGTCACGGGGGTCCACTGGAGCCAATCCCAGCCAACACAGGAACCAATCCCGGGCAGGGTGCCAACCCACCGCAGGACACACACAAACACACCCACACACCAAGGCCAACTTAGAATCGCCAATCCACCTAACCTGCATGTCTTTGGATTTTGGGAGGAAACCGGAGCGCCCGGAGGAAACCCACGCAGACATGGGGAGAACATGCAAACTCCACGCAGGGAGGACCCGGGAAGCGAACCCAGGTCCCCTAACTGCGAGGCAGCAGCGCTACCACTGCGCCACCGTGCCGCCCTTGTAATATTTAACTCAAGTTAAATTAAATTACTGCATATTTATACTCAAATATTTTAGTAATATGTAATAATAATTAAAAATGCTATTCTCAGATCAAATTAAGAAAGTGTAACTTAAAAATTATAAGTTAAAAGCATTACCTATTTTGAGTTATCTAAAGACAAAATTTATTAGTTGTAATTACACCTTTAATTCAATAAAACTCAGGCTCGTACAGTACTGTTGTCATTCAAAAGTTTTATCTGAACATTTACTGCAACATTAATAAAATGCTATAATAAAAATACAAAACATACAAAGGCATAGTGCTACAGGTTACATAAAATAACATAACCTTCTTTATATTTTAACCTTTTCTACTTCTTATGGCTACCTCTCAGTGTCAGATCAAATGCTCTGGATTACAGGATTTTAGTGTTCCCAAATTGTGCCATTATGCTACAGAGTCTAACAATTTTCAGACTGAGGGACAATTTAATACGTGTACAACATTTGTGGCGAGATAGAGTGAAACAGGCAACATTTGTGACTCAGTATATTACATATCAAACTAATTTCCAAAAGTGCAGTTTTTCAATACAATTCTCTAAAGCAGTGGTTCTCAACCTGTAGGGGGGAACGAAGTAACAAAAAGGAGGGCACAAAGATGTGAAAAAAAGAAAACAAGAATCAAAAATATGAAAAAAGCATCTGTTGACACCAAAACAAATGAACTTAAACTACATTCTGATACTAGAACAATAAATATAGAGTTAGATAAATGTCGATAAAGCTTAAGTGGGTATAATAAAATATGCATCTACATTTCATTGCATCCACATTAAAACTGTTATGAAAAATCAATCAATCAACATTTATTTATATAGCACATATTCATACAAAAAAATGTAGCTCAAAGTGCTTTACAAAATGAATAGAAAAATAGAAGACACAATAAAAAATAAACATAAGTCAACATTAATTAACATAGAATAAGAGTAAGGTCCGATGGCCAGGGTGGACAGAAAAAACAAAACATACCTAACATAAATGAAACAGTCCTCTTTGGATTTAGGGTTCTCATGGAAGGACCTGATGATGATGGTCACGTAGACTTCTGGCTTTCAGTCCATCAATGTTGGTGCATCATGATGCTTTAAGTAGGTGGTGGTGGCGCAGGCCGCCACCACAAAGAAACCGGAAAAAGAAACAGAAGAGAGAGTAGGGGTCAGTACAGATTTTAGACCCACTGTGAATAGTTATTATGATGAATTGAACATACAGAGTATCAGGATTAAGTTAAAGTAAAGTTAGGAGAAGGCCATGTTAAAGTAATGTGTTTTCAGCAGTGTTTTAAAGTGCTCTACTGTATTTGCCTTGCGAATTCCTATTGGCAGGCTATTCCAGATTTTAGGTGCATAACAGCAGAAGGCCGCCTCACCACTTCTTTTAAGTTTTGTTCTTGGAATTCTAAGGAGACACTCATTTGAAGATCTTAGGTTACGAATTGGAATATAATGTGTCAGACATTCCGATATATAAGATGGAGCGAGATTATTTAAGGCTTTATAAACCATAAGCAGTATTTTAAAGTCAATCCTGAATGACACAGGCAACCAGTGTAGTGACATCAAAACTGGAGAAATGTGTTCGGATTTTCTTTTCCCAGTTAGGATTCTAGCAGCTGCATTCTGCACTCGTTGCAAGTGATTTATGTCTTTTTTGGGTGGTCCTGAGAGGAGTGCGTTACAGTAATCTAGTCTACTGAAAACAAAAGCGTGAATTAATTTCTCCGCATCTTTCAATGATATAAGAGGTCTAACTTTAGCTATGTTTCTTAAGTGAAAAAATGCTGTCCTAGTGATCTGATGAATATGCGATTTAAAATTCAGATTACAGTCAACGGTTACCCCTAAATTTTTTACTTCCGTCTTAACTTTCAATCCTAGTGCATCAAGTTTATTTCTGATAACCTCATTGAATCCATTATTGCCAACTCGGGTCGCAAATACTTAAAGGTTGAGAAACGCTGAACTAAAGGCTAGACATCAATATTGTTTACATTTTCTCAGATCAGTTTCTAGGTATTGACCATCAAATCATTCTTGAGAGTCTGCAGTCTGGGTGACAGTATGCCATCTTCCAAACTAAGCAAAATCTTTTGAAAGAATTCAAAAGTGTTTGTCAGTCCTTTAGGATAACTAAGATGTAGAGCATATATGAGACTGAACATTACCACAAGGGCATCCACAAATCTGAGAAGGGTAATCACAACTTCACTTTCAATAACAACCAAAACTTTTTCAGATTGGTAGTGAACTGGACTGCTGGTGTTGTCACTGTTCACTGTAATAAGGGCCATAGGTGCATCCACAAGCTTTGCCTCATCAATATCCTGAAAGAAATGGAAACACAGCTCTTTCACAATCAATAACTTAAAAGAATACACAATCACAAGCAGGAAGTTTAAAGTCTAAAATGTGTGGTATACGTTTATAACCAACCTTGCATGTTCTCAAAAATCCAGACCAATCCTCTCGCAGAAACACAGGAAGTGCATGGAGAACAGTTGTACATTTTCTGTGTATGTCATGTAATTCCTAAAGAGAACAGAATTGTAGACAGAATTGCATTTTGTTGTATAAATTAAGTTCATAAAATAAACACCAAGAATTAGGCTTTCTTAGTTTTTCATTCAAACTGTGTCCAAAATATGGTGACTAAACCAAGCATCAAACCCTGCACTGTGATTCAAACAATATCACCCCCTTAGCAGCAGCAAATAAAGGTGTGATTAACGTCCTAACCCCGAAACATCCTAAGTTTTATATAAGCCATGAAATACACATGTAGTGATATTCTGTAAAAAGACAAGTAGCCAATGATTTAGCACTTTACTCAAAATAAGATACATACTTGAACAGCACTCCACAACAGTAACTAATAACACACATGCAAGTTTGCTAATTAAAAAGCTCATATTTCACTTCCGTAACTTTGAAATAGGCAGTGCAGTACCTGTTCGTCATGGACTTTCAAAGTGCCAGCCAAAGAATCTGCAATCTTTGAAGTTTTGGATACCTTCTGCCTAAACAAGGTCATCAAGCGTGGGATGTGATGATCAAGTTCTGCATAGAATGTGCTGCGCAGGTTCTGGTTTGTGAGCCGCTGGAATTCTGCATACACCTGAGTAAACAGTAACAGAACATATCAATTCAACATAAATATTAAATGGGACATAAGCACTGGAGCATCATTGAAACAACAGATAAACCATTTTACCTTAGACTCTATGTGAAGAGCAGGCCAGAGGTCCAGGATCTCTTTCACTGGTGGGCTGGATTGGATGATGGTCTGGCGTCTCAGGGCAAATGTGGTCTGCATCATCCTGCCAATCAGAGGTCGATTTCTCTCAGTCTTCTTTAGCTTTTAAATGCTGATGATGCCACTGCAGAAATCTGATGCAAGGTTATGTTGATGTACTCTGCTCTTATGAGAATTAAATGAAGACTACACATTTGTACTATAGTTACAGTCCCTGTATGGACATACCACTGTTTCATGGTTTTTTAAATTTCTTCTGTAGTGACAGATTAATGCAGTAATTCAGTAAAAGGTTGCTGAAATATGCACCAAGGACAGCTGAATACAGTAATCCCTCCTCGATCGCGGGGGTGCGTTCCAGAACCCCACACGATAGGTGAAAATCCACGAAATAGAAACCATATGTTTGTATGGTTATTTTTATATATTTTAAGCCCTTATAAACTTTCCCACACTGTTAACATTATTAGAGCCCTCTAGACATGAAATAACACCCTTTAGTCAAAAGTTTAAACTCTGCTCCATGACAAGACAGAGATGACAGTTCTTTCTCACAATTAAAAGAATGCAAATATATCTTCTCTTCAAAGGAGTGCCGTCAGGAGCAGAGAATGTCAGAGAGAGAGAGCGAGATAAAAGCAAGCAATCAAAAAATCAATACGTGCTTTTCAGTATGCCGAAGCACCGCGATAAAGCGGCATTTTGTAGAGGAGCATCCGTATCCTCTGTGCAAACAGCCCCTCTGCTCACACCCCCTCCGTCAGGCGCAGAGAATGTCAGAGAGGGTGAGAGACCAAGAAAAGCAAACAATGAAGCACCGCGCGGGAAGCATATCTTATATTATTGAGGAGTTTTAGTTAATATATAATACATGCTCTGATTGGGTAGCTTCTAAGCCATCCGCCAATAGCGTCCCTTGTATGAAATCAACTGGGCAAACAAACTGAGGAAGCGTGTAGCATAAATTAAAAGACCCATTGTCCGCAGAAATCCGCGAACCAGCGAAAAATCCGTGATAGACATTTAGATATGCTTACATTTAAAATCCGCGATGGAGTGAAGCCGCGAAAGTCGAAGCGCGATATAGCGAGGGATTACTGTACTGCACACTCGTTGTGTGTGTAACTGCTGTGTTCATGATACCTTAACAAATGAGTTTTCAAAGCATTTAGTGTCTGAAATGTGTACATGCAATTATCGTGCAGGCACTGCAGTGGGCTAACTCTTGAAAAATGACTGAGCTCCAGTCTATAATGTTTAAATTGGGTTCTGGAGCTGAAAACATCTGAACACAACTTACACTCCCAAGCAATTCTAGATACCACAGCCTGAAAACATATTAAAAAAGATTATTTTTGAGTGTATGTTTTTGAACGGGCGGCACGGTGGCGCAGTGGTAGCGCTGCTGCCTCGCAGTTAGGAGACCCGGGTTCGCTTCCCAGGTCCTCCCTGCGTGGAGTTTGCATGTTCTCCCCGTGTCTGTGTGGGTTTCCTCCGGGTGCTCCGGTTTCCTCCCACAATCCAAAGACATGCAGGTTAGGTGTATTGGCGATTCTAAATTGGCCCTAGTGTGTGCTTGGTGTGTGGGTGTGTTTGTGTGTGTCCTGTGGTGGGTTGGCACCCTGCCCAGGATTGGTTCCTGCCTTGTGCCCTGTGTTGGCTGGGATTGGCTCCAGCAGACCCCCGTGACCCTGTATTTGGATTCAGCGGGTTAGAAAATGGATGGATGTATGTTTTTGTTATGACATTAATAATTAATAATTGACAAAATTAAACAAAGACTCTGATTTTGAAATTTACAGTTACTTTTAAAATGTATCAATGTAATCAAATTATCAAACCTGTTCACGGAAGCACTGGCAGCTCTGTGACTGAGCAGAATATGAGTTGATTCTGTTTTAATGATTTTTAAAACAGTTTTTGCAATGTTTTCAATTGCACCTCACTGAAATACATAAAATATTGAAATTACCTCAGTGCAGCATTCAATCCGTATCTTTAAATACAATTACTGCTGTAATAGTCACACCTTCATTTCAGATCTTAAAAATACATGAACGGTTAGTAGGATCCACTTCAGTTCGCATCGGACTGAATGCACGTTCCTCCAACAAGTATTTAGAAAAAGTAGAGAAAAAAAAAAAAAAATCAACAAGCTTTCAAGAACAACACCACACCACCTCAAGACTAACATCTAATTCATGCCATTAAGTACCACCCTTTGAAAGTCACAGCGTGTTGCTGGTAATAAACCACTTGTCAATAACCATAAAGAAACTTTGAACCACTAGTTGCTATAGCGTTATAATGTAACTTACGTGATACCGTTAAAATGACAGAATAATTTAGCAAGAGCCAAAAATTAGCGGAGTTAGTTGGCTGTTCATCCACACTTCATCAGTTTGTCTTTTTTCTACCACAAAAATAACACGGAGCTATTGCAACGACAAGGTTGTTGGATAAAGACACATAAATTCAGTTTTACACACTGGACTCATACATATCAACAAACTAACAAGACTATGGTTATTTTTTAGTTTATATTATATATTATTACGGTAAATACTTGCTCAGCGTTTTTCCGTCTTTCTTTCCCGCGTCGCAGTCGTGGTGGCGCATTGAACAGACGTAATAATGCAGACACATTAACGTCATAACTCGAGAATTCACAGTGACAGTGACTTTATAATTCTGAGTATTAGGTACTTAATCCAAAACTAAGTTATACATCATCAAATACATTAAGTTTACAAAACTCAAAATTATATTGCCAGTTAGAACAACATTAAATTTTTAAGTTGGTGGAACTTTTAAGAAAGATTTAAGTTTACACAACTTAAGAGAATTAAGTTATTTGGACTGCAGGGTTTACAGTATATTAGCAGTGTGAGCAAGAGTCTGAGGTAACGTTATTAGTGTTAGGCAAGTTGCCACCTAGATGACAATAGATACCTTGGCCTGAATCTCAGGATGGTGCGGCCTCGAGATGACTCTTCAGGTTTGTGGCCTTCTTTCCTGTAAGCTTCTTTCCACTTGGCTTGCACTGGGTTTTATTTTCATTAGTGTTGTATTTAAAGTTGTTGCATATGTCTCACCAGTTTTTTAGCCCGAGAATCGTGGTGGCCGACATGTCGGAGTGGAGTGTAGCAAGATTCTGGCTGATGTGTTGATTTCCTGATGGCGTGATATCTAGTGTTAATCAATTACAAGAGAGTCCATATCATTTTTTTAAAGTTGCACCATTGCATTCATGCTTGTTACTTGTTGGTGCACCGTGTCATGTGTAATAGAGATGTGCAAAGAGCTTCACATCACTCATTGTCCAGTTGTCAATTTTTCATCAACAGTTATTTTAATAGCATACGCCTTTTTTATTCGCATTATTTAGGATTTGTTCCATTTTTATCACAGAAAAAATGTCATTGATGAGTATTTTTCATCTTTGTTTTTATCAAGAAAATTAACACTGCCTCAAAATGCACCAAATGTTCCCAAACCATAGTGTGTTGTAGAACAGAGCGCCTGTCTTGTCGCAACTTAAGTTTTTATGTGCTGTTTGCATAGAGGGCAGCTTAAGGGCTTTGGTGACTGTAATTCCCTGCTGCTCCAGAGGTTGACGCTGTGTCCTAATGCATTTTCTCTGCCAGCCTCTGCAGACTGGAAGACTGACAGCTGTAACACCTCTGACGTCACTTTCACTGTTGGTCTCCCTTGACCCGGGTCTTAATACATGAAGGACTTAAGACTGGAAAATCCTCCATCTTGAAACAGTTCATTTGAGAACTTGCATCTGGAAAGATGCTTTTGCAATTATTATGTGTTTTATTTGTGTTTGTTGCAGTTTAATTATATGCGGTCACCAGGGTGGTATCTCAACTCTTTCTCATCGTCTGTTTGTTCTTTTACAAATCCAACAGAACACAACCCAACAGAAAATGATCAAAACTGGGAGATCATTTAAACTGCAATAAAAGCCCAGAGCATGAGATAAAAATCAACCTCAAAATGCAAAAGCGAAAAGATCATTACTGAAGGACGATAATGAGGAACAGTTTTAGCTAAAAAGTTGTAACCAACCATTTCACCTATCAAGCCGATTACCAGTGGGTCACAATCTCCAACACCTGGACCCTGACAATGTGGGACAGTAACCTAGTAATGGGTAGAAAAAAATAGCGGCAACTGTGGGAACTTACAATGATGTCCAAATCGTTACAAAATAATTGCACAACTCCTAAACAATTTGGAGAATCGAAGAATTGACTCACTTATAAACCTTATTAAATGAGTAATAACTCAACCCATACCATTAAACAGCATCAGTGACTTCACCTCTGTAGCTGATAAGCATATCAACTGAGCACGTATCACACACTAACCATTATCTAAGTCACCGTACCATTTTCTATCACAGGGATCAGCCCTCAGCACAAACAGGGAAGCAAATGCAAAGCAGCTTTGGCTCCAATCCAAACCAATATGTACAAAAACAAAACGGAAATCCTAGGAGCAATAACTTACCATCCTGTTGCCTCTGCTTTCCTCCTGTTTTTGATAGAATACCACGTTGGGGTTAAGTAACACCTGTAAAATTTCATGTTAAGAAATGTCAGTGTTTGAAGAAATCTGTGAGGTTCTACTGCAGTTTGATGATATCTGTTGGCCCCCTTTTTTGCTGGTAGGATATATATGTTTCCAGCAGACTAAAATGGCCACCACATCATAGTATCATGTGGCCATCAATCAAAGATATAATTGATGGATGTGCTCATGCGGCAAGCGAGTTGCATCAAGGTAGCATGATCACATGGTATTGGCGGCTGTTTTGAAGAGACTGCATGCGCTGATATGAATGATCATTAGCACTTCTGATCACCTTTAATATATCATACCAGCCTGTCAGTTTGTTGAGCAACCCAATCTTTGTTCAGCTTGGTTCATTATTTCTAACACCCGCTAAGTCAGTACACAATCTTGGGGGTGGTGATTGATGACCAGCTGTTCTTTATTGACCATTTTGCTACTGTCTCTCAATCTTGCAAGTTCTCTTTATACAACATCTGCAGGTTCAGACCATATCTAACGAGAATATGCAACACTCTTTGATCTATCTTGTCACGTCTGAAATACTGTGATTCTCTGCTGGCAGGAGTACTGGCATGTGTCACTAACCTACTGCAGATCATTCAAATTGCAGTGGCCCACCTCGTGTCCAACCACATGTAACTCCTCTCTTCAAGATCACTATACTGGCTTCCTGTAGCAGTACGTATTAAATTGAAATCCTTGATGCTTGCCTACAGAGTAGACATTGGATTAGTACCTACGGTATATGTATGAAGACACTTGTGAGGTTCTATGCTCCTTCTTGACCATTCAGGTCTGATGATGAATGGTGTATTTTAATGCCACCTCTTTTGTAGTGTTAACTCATAGTCCAGACGCTTTTCATGTGTAGATCCTAACTAGTGGAATCAGCTACTCACCTCCATTTGGAATTCTAACCCCTCGAGGTCTTTGAAAACCGCATTTCTTGGTGAATTTCTTTTTCAGTTTTATTAGCTGTTAGGTTTTATTATCTAGGAATTGTAACTCACTTGTGTTTTGTTCTGAACTTTTCACTGGAGATTATCAGTTTTGTACCCTTGTCTCGTAACACTAAATAGTCCAAAAACTGATACCAATTGATTTTGCTGACTTCTTTTGTAAGTTGCTTTGGACAAAAGTGTCTGCTAAGCAAATACACGTAGATGTATTTCATAAAATGATTGTCACTTCATTAATACTATATTTATTTCCATGCCCATGTTTTGCATCTTGTTTTCCCTTTTATGTTTATGAACATTTTTCTTTGCTTGTTAAGGGTGTTGCCTTTTAGTGTTCTTGTCAGTACTGTGGTGTTCTCACTGTCATGTATGAGCTTGATAACGACGCAAGGACCATGCCAACTGCATTAGGCTCAATTCACACCTAAGCCTTTTGTAGCATTTTACTGCTAGACCAGAATGCTCCTAAAATGCTTTTAAAGTTATTTGGTATTACTTTCAATGAGTCATCTAAGAATTTTATTAGTATTAGATTTTGAAAATTCATGCATACCTGCGGTGGGTTGGCACCCTGCCCAGGATTGGTTGCTGCCTTGTGCCCTGTGTTGGCTGGGATTGGCTCCAGCAGACCCCTGTGACCCTGTGTTCGGATTCGGCGGGTTGGAAAATGGATGGATGGATGGAAATTCATGCATACAGCAGTTTTTAGGCAGTTTAAGCCAAAAGCTTGTTCCATGGAAATAACAGTAAATGGCAATGCTTGTAAAACGGTGATAAGAAATTATGCCTAGATGCGTGAGGAGTGAAGCAGCCCTGTTGAAAAATGCCACTACTGTCATCCACATGTGTCCTTGTATCATCAAGTGACAGCTATTGAAGGAGAGGTCAAGAGCTGATCAAAACTTTCAAGTATACATTTACTTTAAATCAAGTTTTAGTACAGATGTTTTAACATACAGGCAGAGTGGAAGTGCAGAGCTGTCATTCCTGCCTCACAATACCAGCTGTATGAGGTTTGCAAGTCCTGCCAATGCCTTTCATGATAGATTGGTAACAGTGAGTGTGCTTAACTGTGAATGATTATCTGTTTTAACACTGAATGCTAGAAACATGTCAGTAATACTTCTCAATTAACAAAACATGTCTAGGCCTTCAAGATCTGTGAAATCAATAACCTCCATCGTCTTTTTCCAACCTCAACCTGAAACCAGATTATAAATATTGGCCACTGTGCCACCAGATCATACGGTTTCAAAATATCTACAGTATAACAAATAACTGAATTAAACTAAAATGATAATTTATTAATATGTTTCTGTCACTGGGTTGCATGATGCACACTCTTTGAAGCTCTGAAAAATACCTGTTTTATACCCAGTGCTGATGTGATAATCACTTACACCATTACCCTAAAATGGTCCAATTAAATGCATCCCTCGAGCACATACAGAAATAAATGTAAATGAATATAACATCTATATTTTTAAATTAAAGACTGAAGAAAATATATTGCAATGAACAAGTTACATCAGCCAAGGATGAGTCACCAAAATAATGAGCTGGCATTGCAACATCAATAGTAGGAGTGGGTATTAAAACGGAAACTTTGCACAGTCGCACATGCTTTTTCCAACTACTGAAAAAGCACAGTCCTTTTAAGGATAGCGAGTCACCTCAAAAAACCAAGTAGAAAGCAGAGAATTCATCCATTGTGGCGATATTGATATTGTGAGTGCCATGGAGGACAGATGGGCATCCCGACTAGATGACAGCATGACCTCCTACCAAAATAGAAAGTGCCAGGGAATGGACGAGAAGAAGCCAGAGGCCAGGAGCAGTTCCATTCCACATATGTTAGGTGGCGGGGTCCACTGAAGGCTTCTTAGCTTTAACACCCAATGGAGTTCACGAGAACTGGAGTCCAGAAGTGCAGGCATGTCAGGGTCCCCGGGTGCCACAAGAGGGCACAGTAAGAGGGAGGACCACCATCCTTCCCTAATAGCCCAGAAGTACTCCCTATAAGTCCACATAAAAGAAGCCTGCTGCCTTACCTCAAGGAGTCAGAGTTGGAAGGCAGCAGGTAAAGCCCAACGAGGGGCAGGTATAGAGGATAGGGTTTTCTTGTTTGTATGGTTACTGGCTATGCTTAATTATACAAAAAGGTGGATTAAAAAATCCATTATTTGAACTTATGACGGTGTTGGGCATTAATGGGTTTGGGGCTTGGTGCCGCCCCCTACTGGATACTGTATATAATGTATGTGTTTGTGCGTATATTTTTGAGTTCTCTTTTTGGCTTGGAAATTTCAGGTAATAACCTTCAATAACCTTTTCAATAGTAATTTTGAGTTAGCTAACTGACAAAACAATCGATAGACCTTTAGATTCTGCCTTTTTCATTTTGTAATTTTCTTGTCATATATTTCAGGTTGCTGATTAATTTTATTGTTATTCTTTTAACAGCATTTTGTAAGGCAGTGGCCAACATTTTTTGGACGTCTCTGTATTTCTGTAGCCATATTGTTTACTATCAATGTTCATGTAGTTGATCATGTGACGGGAGGTCACATGGCATGTTTTGTCAGGTCGTTTAAGTTGGTGTCAAGCATTCGGATTCCCTTCAAAATACAGAAACACTATAGCTAAGGGCAAATAAAGCTAATAACTCTGAGGACATTTTTTGTATGTTTCTGTTGACTTTGATTTTGGTTTAGTAATTGTGTTTCTGTTCTTGGTGCACTGCTGTGGCAATTGGTTCAACTGCACTACATTCAAGCTGTTTTTCTACTTATGGAAGGACAATTGAGACACTGGGAACATTTGAAAAAGTTCTATTGCCAGAATAAATGGTACAGTTGAGACCCTACAGTAGAATACCCAGGGGAGGGTGGACAGCCACTTGGCCGAGGTCTTAAGGACTGTATTTGATTTGTAATCTGACATTGATTTTTACCTTCTCTCACAATTGACCGTGGACCCCCAGAGAGGTTTGATTTGCATTTTTAGTGTTGTATGTTTTCTTATATTTTCCCTCCTACTGTTTGAAATGCATGGTTTCTCTGCAAATAAACATAAGTAATGATTAAATCTTCTTCATTCGGCTGCTCCTGTTAGGGGTTGCCACAGGAGATCATCTTCTTCCATATATTCCTGTCTTCTGCATCTATAAGTAATGATTAAATAATGGTTGAATATTATCTCACCTAAGCTTGCCTTGTTTATTGATATCATCTCCCCCAGCGATTAATGTGATTCATCGTTTTTTCAGCTCTTTCAGAGATTCTGAAAGATATAGGCAACCCAGCAGGAAGCTTTTCTTGCCTCTGTTAGATTATTTGTGCAGACCTTTCAGGGGTAATGATGCAGGAGCTGAAGGGTATGTAGTAGACATTGATCTGGCCCATGTTAAGGTATTCAAGTTAAGGTAGCCAGTCTTTGGCCTTTGCCACCATGTTTGATTTGTGCAACCCTTTCCCAAGTAACAATTCTGGAAGTGTAACGCCTTACCCGTGCATACCTTCAGGAAAATAGTTTTTCATGCAGATTGTGACATTTGCTAAGGTACTTTGGAGTATAGCCCTTTCAGGGGTAGCTACTTGGGTGCTGAAGAATATAGACATCCCGACAGGAGTGTAGCTTGTGGGTGGAGCAACGTCTGGCCCTTGCTTGGATATTGATGCTGAGGTAGCCAGTCTCAGCCATTGCTGAATTATTGAAGGTAACATATCCAGCCTCAACCATTGCTGAGATGTTGAAGCTGAGGTAGCCAGCCTTGGCCATTGCCAATGTGTTTGATTTGTGCATTCCTTTCAAATGTAACAATTCTAGAAGTGGAACGTCACACCCCATATCCTGTCAGGAGTTTGGCTTGTGAAACTGATCTTGGCCTTTGCTAAGGTAGTTTGAAGTACAGCATTTTCAGGGGTAGCAATTCAGGTGCTGAGAAATATAGACATCCCGAAAGGAGTGCAGCTTGTGAGTGGAGCAACTTCTGGCCTTTGCTTTGGTATTGACACTGAATTAGCCAACCTCGGCCATTGCTGAGACATTAAAGCTGAGGTAACCAGCCTTGGCCATTGCTGTCTGTGATGAGAATCAGTGACTGGTGAATATCAAATAGGTTAGGCTAATAATGTAGCCATTTCCAGGACTAAGTTGTCCACCAATACAAAAAGAACTTTAGAGATGAAAGTAACTTTTGTGAAGAACTGTTACATAATAAAATATCCAGGAACCATTTCTTTATGCAAAGAGTTGTGGGAATCTGGAACAAACTACCAAGACATGCAGTTGAAGTATAAATCTTGACAACAAGAAGCGTCTGAATGAGATATTAGGACAGCTTGGCTATTAGCTGAACAAACAAGCTTGATGGATTGAATGGTCGCCTCTCAATAAATGTTATATCCTCTTAAGTTCTTTACTGTAATGTCCCTGAGATCTCTAGCACTCAATATCTGGATTTTTATGAAAACAGAAATCTTTGCGCATTCATGTTGCTTGGAAGTCTGTGCCCTGGTGATACTGACAGAGTGTGGGAGTAGAAGTGTGGGGAAGGAGGTCATTGGAGGGCCTGTTATTTTAAGCAATACAGTAAAATAAAAGTTACAGTTAGAGACACTAGTAGCAATGTAAAACCAGTAAATAGGGCAAGAAATTCTGAAAAAAAGATTATATCAAATTGAACAAGGCAATTATTTTAATCTAATCTGCAAAAATACAAAAGTGAGCTGTCATCACATATTTTTTTCCCAAGGTTGGATAAAAATAATCTGTTATAATATTTATAAGAAGAGCAGAATGAAATGAATTGGAAAAACTCTGTATTTTCAGATTTGGCAGTAAAAACATGAGTACTAAAGTGCAAAGAACTATAAAGAAAACCTCACAAATATACGGTAATGGAGTGAAATTAAGGCTGCTTTTTAACAGGCAGAAAGTCGTACTTTGCAGCTCTGTTCTGTCTGCTCAATAGCAGAAGGCTATTGATTGACATTGGATGACTAATTTTTAAATAAACCAAACAGGAGTGCTTGTGCTACAATTTGAAAAGCAGCAGACCCACCACTCTATGGCGAAGCCTAGCCCTCCTTGACATGTTGACTTAAACATTTAAATTTATAGCTGCTACTAACAAGCAGGAACACAGCAGCACTTTATTTATCTTGAAGTTATTTTTGTGTTTCTTGCGGTAATAGGTATCATCAAGGATCCGCATGTCTAAATCTGTAGTTTACATCTTGCTGCTTCGCAGCACAATCTGTTTGATGCTGGGTATATCATGAACTGTAAAATAAATATCCATGTTTGCAACAGATGCATTATGTGACTGCCTTATGAAATAAAAAGAAAATCATAAATTGTATTTACGTAACTGCAGCCTTGGCTTCCTATCAAAGGCAAATAATTTACGCAAAACATTAGGAGGAGTGGAAGTGACAGTGGCTGGACCACCATGGAGGATGGATCCTTGCAGATATCTAATCTGGCAAAGCAAAGCTTTGTGTCTCTCCCTTTTAACTTGGAACATCGTGTTTCATTTATACAAAGTATTCAAATCACTTTACTTTCTGCACATTTAATTGTGTTGTAGATTTACTTTTAAGTAGGTAAATGTTCCATTTTTGCCCATTCATCTATACTTAATAGCCTATAACGAAATAGTGAAAACATGTATTAGAAAAGTTAGCAAGTTTATTAAATTCAAAACCTGAAATACCTCATTCATGTACGTATTCAGGCCCTTTGATGTGGCACTTCCAACTGTAGTCAGGCGCATTCATTTACTTTAATTCTCCCTGAAATGTTGATTGGAGTCCACCTGCGGTAAACTGAATTGAATGGACATCATTTAGGAAGCCACACGTGTACCTGTGTGTAGAAGGTCCTCAATTTACACTGCATGTCAGAACAAAAAACAATCCATGAAATCAAAGGAGGTCTCTGAAGACCTCAGCGATCCAACTGTGGTGAGACATAAAACAGGGCAAGGGTATAAATTAATTTTCCAAGCTTTGAGTGTTCCCAGACGTGCAGTGGCCTCAAGTAATTGTGAAATGGAAGAAGTTTTGAAGCACCTTTTCCTAGAACTGACCATTTGGCAATACTGAGTAAGTAGGTAAAAAAGGCCTTGGACAGACAGGTGACCAAAAAACCCACTGCTCACTGAAAAAAACCTTCAGAAGTCCTCTGCTGAGATGAGAGAAACTGTCTGAAGGATAACCATCACAGCAGTACTCCAACACTCAGATACATATGAAAGACCACTTGG